>NW_017732102.1:146635-169593 GCF_001890085.2 Hipposideros armiger | reverse complement strand
CAGTTATTTGTTTACTGACTAAAACCTCCCTCATAGACAGTGCTGTGTGAGCTGGTGCATTGTTGTGATGCAAGAACCATGAATTGTTGGGGAAAAGTTCAGGTCATTTTTGTATAACTTTTTCACACAGCCTTTTCAGCATTTCCAAATAGTAAACTTGGTTAACTGTTTGTCCAGTTGGTACAAATTCATAATGAATAATCTCTCTGATATCAAAAAAGGTTAGCAACATTGTTGCAATAAGTTCGTGAACTTGTCAGACGTTGTAAAACAACAACAATTTATTATTTTTGACAATTTCATGAGTCAGAAATTTGAGCAGGACTTACTGAACACTTCACCATGGAGGGTCAGCTGGGCTTATTTTGTGGAATTACCAAGATGTCCTCTCATCTTTTTGGCCTCTCTCCAAGTGGTCTCCAGCCATTCAATAACCCCATCTGGACTTCCCACACACATGGCAGTTGGGTTCCAAAAGGGAGGAGGTAAAAGCTGCACATCCTTTTAAGGTCTATGTGACTAGGAATCTCAAAGTATCACTCCTATTTCATCCTATTAATTAAAGCAGATTACAAGTTCTGTCCAGATTCAAGGGGACAGAAAATAGGCTCCTCTTGATGGGAGGAGCTGCATGTACATAATGAAATGGGAAGAACTGTCATGGCCACATTTGATTACTGTCTAGCAAGACTATTCACCTCTTCCCACCAATTCAAATCCCTAAGAAATCTTCCTATCCTACTTCATATAGGAAACCTTTCCCATCATGTTAGTCCACTGGGCTCTTCTAGCCCTATCTGAACTCCTGGGGCACCTCTTATTATATACACTTGTTATTTTGTCCTTAGTCATTTACTATCTTGTGACATTTTTTTTGTTACTTACTGTTGGCTCTTTGAAGGCATAAAATACAGGTTATAGATCTAAGAACACTTTGTGCAGTTTGGAGCACAGAGGGGACTCTTGATGTGTATCTGTGCAAAGACATAGAAAGGACACAGAAGTAAGGGCTGGGTGGAGGGAGTCACCAGCCTGCATATGCTATTGGGCTAAGATCTAGATCAGTAGAGCTCATTTCTAATAGATTTATCTACAGTTGTCAACTGCTTCTTCTGAAAATCAAATAATTCTGAAGTCCTCCCAGCCTAAGTGGGGCTTAGGTGACACACACATCTGCAGGAATGGCCACGTTTGTAACTGGAATGGGTCACCTTGAAGGTGCCTGAGAAGGTTCCCCCTTCTCAAATACCACCCCTCCCTCATGATAATACTATTTCCTTGCATCTTCAAGCATTGTCCTCTTTTAAAATACAAGTACTACCTGTTGGAGATGGAATGGGACGTAGCGGGTGGTGGTGGAAATTTGAATCTCTGATGTCTTAGTGCATATTAACTGATAAGATCAGTGTTTCTTTTTCTCTCACAGAAGAAACTGGGACAGCATGAATGTGCTGGAAGATTAGAGGCCACTGATACTGAAAGGAGAACCAAGAAGGAGGGGTTTCTGTGGACAAGTTATCTCCCTTCACATCAGCCAGGCAAGTTGTCCAGGAGACACTCTGAGTAATCCATTTTGAAAATGACTAGCATTAGAAAGTGGCTAGCAATCTTATGGATAACACAGCAAAATGTAAATGTGGTCCAAAGGAAGATTCTGGAACTTATTAACATGTTATGTGGGTTTGCAGTTAGCAGATGGAGATCCCTCCAGTATCTGGAATCTAGTCATCTATGTTGTGACTGGACCCCTAATCACTAGATTTTCAAAGGCAGAGTAAGCTTGTGGGAAAGCTCACCCATGGTGTCCACAGAAAGGGAGTAAGTATTGTTGAGTTTTAGTAGAACCACTAAGGGAAGAATAACTGACAACTGGATGAGTGTAAATGCTAAACATTGATGAAGTTAACTCCGTTGATCCTAATGACTAGTGGGGGGCATTTCTATAGCTCCATATACATACAACCCCCACCACATTTTTTAATTAAATGCCCTGAATTGTCCTTTGGATCAAAACTTTCATTATTATGTCAATCAAAGAAGGCTTGCTTCAGCACACCACATGGCTAAAGATATCAGATGTGTAAAAGATGGTTTTGACACATTATCATGACTAGCACCTTTTTGTGTATTGATGTTGGCTGGCATGCAGAAAATGCACTTTACTGGATTCCTGGAAATTTGTAATGGATGCTGGCTGTAGGAGAGGAAGAATGGAGCATGGACTCTGCCATGGGTCACACCTGGGTTTATATTTTGCTTCTGTCCTTGTGACCTTGAACACATTTGGAAACTCTGTTAGATGTGTTAAAAGGTTTCCTTATCTGGAAAATAGGAATAGGAATACCTAAGTCACAGGGTTGTTGTGACTAATAAATAAGTAAATGTATGCTAAGTTTCTAGAAAGTTCCCTGACACAAAATTATATTTAATAAATGATTTTTAAAAGAAGGTTATTTTTTTGTTACTTACCATCTGATCATTTTGTTACCACCATTCAGGTTCTTGGGTGTCCCAAGATAGAAATCAAGAGGAAACCTCAGAAAATTTCCAGACAAATTTTATTAAGCTTATGCTCCAGCAGAAGGGAGGCAGCACAGACGAAAGGAAGGTCCTCCAAACTGACTCGGGCTGTCTCTGCTTGACTGCTTTCATAAGCTGGGGACAAAGCAGGCTTCCACCTTTTTTAAAAAGATGGGCTTTCTTTACTGGCTACATTGCCTGGTATTTTAGCACCTGCGCTGTGTGGACAAGATGGCGGACTGCTCATTATTACCATGCCAGGAAGGTCAAATACCAGTCAAAACTTGATCAACCGTGCATGTGTAACAATAGTTTCCACATCTGCAAGGGAATAAGCAGTTAGAAGGGAGATAATAATTAGCTACTTCTGCACCTTTGTGTGGGGAGTGAGGGGATGTTGGCATTCTTTTTTTAAATTAAAATTTATTGTGATGACAATTGTTAGTAAAGTTACATAGGTTTCAGATGTACCATTCTGTAATACACCATCTATATATCACATTCTGTGTTTACCACCCAGAGTCAGTTCTCTTTCCATCAACATATATTTGAGGCTGTTGGCATTCTTGTAGTCAGCTTATTTGGCATCCTCCTGGCTATCCAGCATTACTTGGGCCTATACTGTCTCAATTTCACCACACCACTGTGCTTGAAGACTGTATGTATGTATTTTCCATTAACTGTCAGAAAATATACATTGGCATGTGTGATTATTAAAGATGGGGAAGAAGTCCAGAGGACCTAGGATTACTAGGCCATGCTGTTAATTGAAGAGAACCTTTTGGCATTTATTTGGTGGTTTCGTAAAGAAGATGAGGCATTAGAGTCATAACAGAAAGGAATTCTTTTTTGTGATTGAAATAATAGATGAACTGGTTATAAAAACTAGCAGAAGCCCCTGGATAGAGCTCTTCCTTCTGCCTAGAACATTCAACCCCAACCCCCAATTACACGTTGACTGGACAGTCCCACTGCTTCATTGTTGCAATCTCTTAGAAGTGTGTAAAGAAACCCCTTTCCTTTGGGATGATCCCTAGTTATTGACAATCATTTTTTTTTTTTTGGCATTCTCTGAATCCCAGCCATGTTTGACTTTAGGTGGGAATCTTGGTAAACTTCCCCACTTGTTTCATCTTTATCCCTTGCTCAAACTTCTCCATGTGCAATCAAGTCTCCAGAAGTAAATTGAGTAAACATTCCCATTCGTCTTCTCTTCCAAAGGTTGTTTGTTGGTTGATGACACTACAGAATTTGCAGTGTCCTTAAACATTTGGTGAAGTAAACATCTCTCCATTGACTCTTTAATTGAGCTGAAGCACCCTGATGAGGGGGTCTTTATTTAGTCTTTTCAGTTAGTCATTTGTCTGGAAGCTAACACCCAGGGATTTCAGAAAGAACAAAAAAAACTTGGTAGCTTTACAAAACTCCTCCAAAAATTGGAAAGGTCAAAAAACAAACAAATAAACAAACAAAAAACCTGGAGAAAATTAATTTAAAGCTAAATAGGAGGAAAGTCTAGGAAACTGCTAGAAATGAATGTATTTACAGATGTCACCTTTCTGAAGGGTGTTATATCTTTGAATTTCATTTCACTCATTATGGTCTGTGCCAATTGCCAAGGATATCTCTTCCCAAAATAAGTAAAGGCAAATTTCTTGGCATTTGCTATGCTACATCCCCCACTGGAAAACTCAGTAAAGAGCCATTCTTGATAGCAATTGGAGATGTAAATGAAATAGCCCCCTTCTTTGTATTTGGTTGAGATGGCCCAAATGTCTGGTAGTCATTAAAGCTTCACCAAACAATATTCATAATAATAAACCAAAGTTGTCAACACAACAGCATTAACATTATGTCAGTAGCCATCATTGGAGATAAATGGAAATCAAGCATGCATCACAGAATGCACTCAGTTTGAAACTAGGGCTTGTCTCTACATTTTGGGGGAGAAGGAAGGTTGCGCAATCTCTTTATTGAGTTTTTAACCAAGTTAGTCCACTTTTTTTTTTATGGAGCCGTAGAAGCGTCTGTAATGAAAGATAAAAATGGTGGTTTGCAGTGGCTACGCCCAAATAAAATATGACAGCTCTCTCGTAGGGTCTTATATGTAAACAGAAGGAATTTGGTAACAAGCTGCATTATGCTTTCTGCCATGCATACCGATTGCAAACTGTGAGGGTTATCCTCTATGCAATAAAAAATAAAAAGGTGTGTGTGTTTGTGTGTGTGTGTGTGTGTGTGTGTGTGTGTGTGTGNGAGAGAGAGAGAGAGAGAGAGAGAGAGAGAGAGAGAGAGAGAAAGGTTGAGAGAGAATTTCTCCCAATTGATTATGAACCCCATACGTAGCAAGCAATGGAGAAACAATGCTCAGATTTCCTGTAGCAGAGGACACACACGCACACGCACACACACACACACACACACACACTTATACACTGACAGGCTAATGGCTACTTTCCCAAAGAGTGGTTAGAAAGAAGTAGTAAATGGGACTGTGTTGATGCCGGGAGAAGACCAGGGCAAAGATCAAGATACTGGCAACATATCGGATAACACATAATTGGCAGGTCACAGCCAAATGAGTGTAGTCATGCATCGCTGGGCAGGCCTTTGTGGGTGATAAAGACACTTGTAAACAATTCAGTCCCAGAACATGGCAATAATATGTTGATCCAGCGTGTAATGAGGTGTCCCTGGAATCAATAAGCAGTCCTGGAGAGCAGGGAGCAAGGGCAGTAGCTGTCTTTCTGATGACCTTTCCTCACCACCGAAGACCCCATCTCCCCTGAAGAGGACTTTTCTCATTTTGCAGCCAGCTCTGAGTGTCAGAACTTCCATTCGCAGCCAGCAAATGAACAGCCAGGCCCTGCATGCTAATGAAGTCCAGGCTATTTTGCACCTTTTCATCCGCACATTATGCTCTTGACTCTGGAGAAGGTGGGAATTAGGCCGGACCCTGGTGTCAGACTGCCTGATGGCTCAGCTTCGGAAAACTGGTAATTGAAGCTGATGACTGATGCGAGGGAGGCCTGAATTTGGAAATAAACAGTTTCAAGCACTGCATGTCATTTCTAGAGAGACTGCTGAGAGAATGGAAATGAGCTCTGTTTCTTGAATCTAATGCAGTTTCTCAGCAGGGAAAACACCGTCTTTTAGACAACAATGCCAGTCATTAAGATTTAAATGTTCTGGCGATAATAGAAGAACTGGCCTCCCAGTTCACAAACAGCACTTATGTAAATGTCTTTCAACACCCAGATCTACATTTAATCCACGCCCAGGAAGATAACTGTGTTGGAAAGCAGAACCAAATGCAATTCTTACTCTATAAATATCATTCATAAGGAGAGAGAGGAAAACAGTAAAATTGTTTGCTAACATGTCACATAGCATTGCCTGTCAGCAGCAGCAACAAGGCAACTCCCTGTTGAAACAATGAAAGGACATTCTGAAATCTACAATAAACCACCCAAGCCACACTTTTACTGGTTGTTTTTGCATGGCTGTATTTCATTCCAAATTATCTACCATTCTAGGCTTTTATGTGTAAATGGCATGAACATTTCCTATTTATATGCAGAATCTATATTTGGATGGTGAATCTGTATATATAATGTTGCATCAGAAGTCCAAATATGGACCCATTCACTTGTAACCTTTTAAAAGAAATTTTTTCATTATTTATTTAATTTTCCCCTAACATTACTAGGTTGTCACAAAACCCGACATCCAACATGACATATTGTTTCAGTCCCCTCTCCCCAGTCTGCTGAGATTAATTGGCATTGTGTTGCTGTATACAAAAAGAAGGACTTGGAACCCCACACAGCCTTTTGTATTTTAACAAATTTTAAAAATCATTTTTACTAGATATCCCTCCAGCCCAGTTCTTCCTGTGCAGGTGAAACACCTTCTGGGAGAAAATTATGAGTCTGGTGAAGAGGAAAACGAAGCCAGTGGTATTTGTCATGGCAGGTCACAGTGATTCATGAATAACTAGTGGCTTGCTCTTTTCTCACTGCTCTTCTTTACCCGAAGTGAGATTTCTATATTTCAGGCCTTTTTCAATTTAATGGTGACATACAGAATTCTCACAGGCAATCTTTGGTTTGTTAGTGATATCAAGGATATCAGTACAACTTGAAAGAAACCAAAGCTGGCTGGGGTGTTATTGTCACTTCAGTTTAAAGGTAGCAAACCTATCTTGCAAAGGATCAACACTGTATTATTTCAACATTTCAAAAATATAGATAAGCAACGCATTTCTAATAGTGTACTTGTGGATACTAGATAGATCAATGAATATTCAGCAATTCTTTGCATGAAATATAGGAAACTCTATGAGAAAAAAGATAAATCTTGAAAACACACACACATCTACCCTTTACTGTGATGATGTTATTCCAATTTGATGTTATTCCTGTATCTTGTGGGGTCTCTACAACATAATGACTAAAAAAGAAGGAGAAAACTGGGGTCTCTAAAATGCGATAATAATAACCACGAGGTTCTCTGTGCATGGTGTACACGTACACTGGGAATTCAATATTATATAGTGTTTCCTCCTGTGTCCAGAGCAGTATTAATTTTTTGAAAGACCCTTATGTGTACTTCTTTACTGGACTCTCATCACAAGCCTATGGCCCAAAAGTCTATTTTATTAACATATAAGAAAAGGGAGGTGATTTTTGTAAGGTGACACAGCAAATACAGAGGTGAAGCCAGGATTGAACTTTCTGTTTTAAACATTTGCTATGTTGTTCTTTTTTAGAAGTCCATGCTCCCCTGTGTAGAAACTATCAATAAAGAAAGTTATACAGTATTAGGCTATTTCTACTTTTATTTTTCCTAAGCACTATCTCTTATGTTGCTGTTATGAGGTTGAAATTGTTCTGACTTGGAAGCAGGGTATGCAACTCCAATTTTCCTGAGGAAGAATAGCTAAGAGCAATTTTTTTTCCAGTCTTTAATAGCCACTGGCAGGGACAACTATAGGAATTGTAAGAGAGCATAGGACTTGGGCCCTGGCCAAAGGAATGCTGGATGGCCAGGAAAAATGCTGAATAAGCTGACCACAGGAATGCCAGCACTCCATTACCCGTTATACAAAAATTCAGAAAAACCTGATTATAATTTCTCTTTTAATTGTTTACTTCCACACAGATGTCAAACCACTATGCTGCATGCACAGTTGATCAAGATTTGACCGCTGTATGACTTTCCTGGGGTGGTGATAATGAGTAGTCCACCACCTTGCCCCTACAGAACAGGCAGGAACATAATTACCAGGCAACATAGCTGGTAAAGGAAGACTACCTTTATCAAAAAGATGCTGTTTTCAAAAAATTCACCTTTACACTCAAGCCGCTTTGTTCCAGCTTGTAAAAGCAGCCAAGCAAAATGAGCCCCTGTGTCAGTTCTGAAGACCTTCCTTTGTCCTCTGTGCTGCCTCCCTTGTGCTGGAGCATAAGCTTAATAAAATTTGTTTGAAAAATTTTCTGGGGTTTTCTCTAGATTTCCATTTTGGGAAACCAAACACAATAACAATAGCAGACCTTTTGTGTGGAGAGTGTTTTCTGCAGTGATGCAGCTATTTAAGGGTCAAGAACACAGGCTTGGCTTTGGTTCATATCCTGGCTCTATCCCTGTATGGGCAGTAACAGAAAAGTGGAGTAGGTCACTTCTTGCTCATGTAATGGGAATTTCAGAAGTAGGTGGTCTAGGAAACAGGCCCCATGAGGCTATCAATGTCCCAATTTCCTTTTGTCTTTTTATTCCACCTTTTTATAGAACATTGATTCCATCTCAAGGTTGCCTCATGATCATATCATGGCTGTGCAGTTTCAGTCATCTTATCTGAGGGAGGAAGAAGGGAGGAGCAAGAAAAAGAGCCAGATAAGTCATTGTTCTTCCAAGTAGCTTTTCAGGAAGCAGCTCCAACCCTCAACTGGTGTCTATAAGACATTGGTGAGAACCTAATCATGGGGCTATTTCTACCTACAGAGAAAGCTGGGAAGTGTAGATTTGAAGCTGCTTTGGGTTCTCTTGCTAAGGAAGAAAAGGAGAACAGATACTGTATAATTAATTGGAGGAAGAGTTTGCTGCCACACTTACTAGATGTGTGAATCCAGGTAGTTATCTAACTTCTTTAAGTCTCAGTTTACTCTTCTGTCACAAGGGTAAAATAAAAATGGTAGTCCCTTCCTCACTACTGTACCAGGGATAGATTGTGAAGATAAAATGAAATATTTCACATGAAGTCCCTACTGCAGTCCCTGGCATGTAAGCATGAAGATATGGTGACCTTAGAAATGAAGCTTGAAAATATGCTCAGTCTTACTAGAGACATTGGGGAAATGAAGATTAAAACCCCAACAAGATGCCATTTTTTTCTCCTTTCCAATTGTCAAAAATTAAAATGAACAATAATGTATGATGTTGGCAAATTCGTGGCGAAATGAACACTCTCATAAATTACCAGTGAGATAACTGGGACAATGTTTTTGGAGGGCAATTTGGCAGGAATGCTCCTTGCAACCCACCCTAGGGAAATATTTGCACAAATGTATAAAAAGACTTGTCTGACAATGGTCATTAAAGCTCTGTTTGTAATAGAAAACAAACAACAAACAAACAAACACACAAATAAAAACAAAAAAAACCCCAAAACTCTCCAAAAAACACGAAACTCCCAAACAAGAAACTACCCAAACCAAAAAAATAACAAAAACTGAATACATTCAAAAGAGGAATGTTTAATTAAACTGTAGTACATCCATGCCATGGCTCATTATGCAGAAGATTAGATAAAAGAGGAAGATTCGTGTGTATGTACTGACAAAGAAAAAAGGAAGGGAAGAAATACCAAGACTTTGTTTTATATCAAAATAAAATGGCAAGTTGCAGAATGGAATGACATATAAGGTATGATGTCATATGTGAGTGTTTGCTTGTAGTCTCTTTAAAAGACTGAGATTTCCTAAACTCAGGGTTCCTCAGGTCTGATGTTAATCCAGTGTGTGCAGCATCTACCTGGGCCCACCTCCACATCACCCTTGGTACTTGGGGGTTAAAGGGAACAGATGCAAACATGCAGCTCAAGATTCTTGTGAGTAATAAAATCCTTTGTCTCTGATGCAGGAGACTCATGTCTCCTGCCAGCATCCATGAGATTGAAGGGGGCTAAAATCTCAGTCCCTTCACAGTTTTCATAAATAAAATGTAAATATTAAAAAGTACACATATTACAAGTCTACAGTTTGATGAATTTTTACAGAGTGAATTTGTAGTTATACTGGCACCAGATCCTGAAAAAGGATATTACTAGCATCACAAAAATTGCCTTGATGTCCTCTTTAGTCAATACTCTCCCTACCTAACAGCATGGAATAGTTTGCCTGTTTTTGAACTTGCAATAAATCGAATAGACAATATGTATTCTTTTGTGTGTGTCTGGATTCTTTCTTGCAACATTATGTTTATAAGATTCATTTATATTATTAGGGTAGTTGTAGATCATCATAATTATTGCTGTGTCACTAAAACACAATTTACATATCAATTTTGTTATTGATGGACACTTACATTATTTCTAGTCTTTTATTATGTAATTATTTCCTTTTTCCCAGTTTTGTTGAGCTATAATATAATTGACATACATCAATGTGTAAGTTTAAAGCATACAGTATAATGATTTGATACACACACACACGCACACGAGTTCTGACAATTAAGTTCGCCAACTTGCCACCATGCGCTTACATTACCTTTTCATATATTGTAAAACAATTATCACAGTAAGTTTAATTAGCATCCATCATTTCTTATAGATACAGTACAAAGAAAAAGCAAAAAAAGGAAAAAAATTTTCCTCGTGTTGAGAGCTCCAGTAATAACTTTCATATATATTATAGGAATGGTCTGACAATGAAGTTAGCAAACTCATCCTAGAAAAAGTGCTTCATACCTCATTGCTGAGTATTACTAGGGTCACCTTTCAGTACCCCTTGGGAATCTATGCACTGATGCTAGTGTCTAGTCCACCCTTCAAAGCAATTTTGGAACTCTTTTCCTGGAATGGCCATCAGAGCTGTCATTGTATTACACTTGATGTCTTGAATGTCATCAAAAGGCCTTCCTTTCAATATTTCCCTTATCTTTGGGTAAACAAAGAAGTCATTGGAGGCCAGATCAGGTGAGTAGGGGGGGTATTCCAATACAGTTGTGTGTTTACTGGCTAAAAACTCCCTCACATACAGTGCCGTGTGAACTGGTGCATTGTTGTGATGCAAGAGCCATGAATTGTTGGAGAAAAGGTCAGGTCGTTTTTGTCTAACTTTTTCACACAGCCTTTTCAGCACTTCCAAATAGTAAACTTGGTTAACTGTTTGTCCAGTTGGTACAAATTCTTAATGAATAATCCCTCTGATATAAAAAAAGTTAGCAACATCATTGCAACAAGTTTGCGAACTTAATTGTCAGACTGCGTATAGCAGTGTTAACTATAGTAACCATGTTGTACATTACATCCTTAGTACTTATTTATCTTATAACTGGAAGTTTGTACCTTCTGATCACCTTCTTCCATTTCCCCAATTCTTTCCTTTTTTAAAGAAGTGCATATTTATATATTACTTGTATGATTTTTATTATAGACATTTTCAAACATGCACACATGTAAAAAGAATGATAATGCTCTGTATGCCCACGGTCTAGGCATGAACAAGTATCAACTTCTGACATTTTGTTATAATTAAATTATAGTTACAATTTTATAATATTTAAAAAGGAGTAGGCCACCTTTTTGCTCCCCTGAATTACTTTCAAGATGAAAGCATTTCTATGATAAAAGAATAATACCAACTCACTCTTGTGATGAACTCATCCTGTCTCATGCCTTTAAATATGACCTATATCTGGTTGACATACAAGTTTGTTTCTCTGGCCAAAACCCCTCTGATGAACTCTAGATTCATATGTCCATCTGCCTCTTTAAATTTCTGCTTGGATGTCATTTTAAGTCTGGCTCCTCAAAAGCAGACCTTAGATGAGGGTTTGGGTACAAGTGATCGATCTGTGAGGAGTTACTCTTAGGAGAAACTAGTAAGGGGTTTGAGGAAGCAGAACAGGGACAGAGAAGGTGAGGAAACCAAGCAAGGTGCAATATCAGGCAAAGTTATGCAGAGGGTGGCTTCGTCCTGATCCTACAAAGGTGCCCTGGAGTGTAAGTTGTGCCTTGAAGTTTGCCTCAGTGCAAGAAATGGGAGCTGGGCTATTGTATTCCTGTGCTCACTCGTCATTGTTGAAGGGGGATTTGGGGAGATGCAAACTCCCAGGAACTTCCATCTTGGCAGCAGAGCACCAGCAGAGTCAGCTCCTGAGTCTATTAGACATCTCTAACTTAATGTGTCCAAAACTTCTGACACCCCTCCCCCTGACTTGCACCCCCAAACTCCACCCTTCTGTTACTTACACCAAACACCTTGGAGTCATCCATGACTCATCTTTTTCCGTCACACCCCTGTCAACATATCAGGGAATCAAGTTGACCCTACCTTTAAAATATATCCAAAATTTTCTCATCATCTCCACGGCTACCCTCCAAACCACCATCATGTCTCACTTGAATTACTGCCAGAGCTTCCTAGTTTGTCTCTAGGCATCTAACCTTTTACTCTCTCCCAATCAGTTTTTTCTCAACAAAGCAGAAGAAAAGTCATTTTAAAATAGAAGTGATCATGTTAGTGCTCTGATTGAATCCTTTCAATGGCTCTCAATCTCCCTCAGAGTAAAAGTCAAGTTCCTTACATGATGATCTACAAGGCCATATGTGGTACCCCCACACTCCGCCCCCCCCATCTGTTTACTTCTTGACTTCTTTTCCTGCTACATTCCTGCTCACTCCCTCTAACTGCACTGGTCTCCTTGCTGTCTGCGAACATACCAGATCTGAGCCTATCTGAGGACTTTTGCACTAGCTGAACCCACTGCCTGGTACACTTTTCTCCCCAACAATTTTCTTCCCTCCCTCACCTCCTTTAAGTCTGCTCAGTGTCACCTTCTCAAAGAGGTCTACTTTGACAATACTATTTAAAATTACAACTATTCTCCATTCCTCTGTACTGCTTGCTTATCTCTCGTTAACTTGTTCTTTTTTTTAATAACATACCTATGAAAATATTATCTTACCTATAGTAATATAATTTACTTTCTTATTATGTGTATTGTTTACTATCTGTCTCCTCCCATTAGAAAGTAAACCCCATGAGGACAGTTATTCTTGTGTGTTTAGTTTACTGATGTGTGCTAAGATCCTGGAATAGTTCAGATGCATGGTCTGCTTAAAAAATATTTGCTGAAATGAATGAACTTCTGTAAATCTCAGTTTATTGATAATGTCTCAAAGGAATATGCTTAGATTCAAGACCAGCAGTCTTTCAGTTGTACCCCTGCAGTGACCAGTCAATGAATGTAGACTGCCCTCAGGGAGGGGTGGAAACTTGGGGCAAGTTTTCATCACTAAGGGCTGTTTCTGGGGAGGGACTCAACAGTAACCCTGAAGTATGCAACCTGCCCTGTAACTGTGCAGTGAGTGCCTCAATCACGAAGGGAGATTCTGGGTGGTCTCACAGCATCCACCATAGAACACCCTTAGTTTCTTTCAGGTGCATTTGCTGCATGTCAAATCACCCCTGCAGGATTCTCCTTGTTTTTTTCATGGGAAATGTAATTACAAGAATATTAGTGGAATGAACCTGGAACTACAGCTGCCTTGGGACTGCAGTTGATATTCATCTTTTTCCTCTCCAGCTATTCGTTCTTGATTCCCCTCAGGCTCAGCCAGCACCTCTCCTGGGTTAGGTGGGTTATTTACCTGTTGGGGTGACTCAGGAGGAGAGTCATCCTTGAGGAGTCTGAGTCCCTGGTCCCCATGCCCTTTGCAAACTGTGGCTGCTGCACTTGTGCAGTTATCATCAAGTTGGTTGGAGGACAGCCACAAGACACCCAGTGGGTCACCTGGATGCTAAACACGTTACTCCTTGCTCCCATCGTATCACTGCAGCCATACTTTTTCTTAGTGATCAAGGTCAATTACCCTGCCAGGATGATGACTCCCCTCCAGGCTTGCTGGTGTCTTGTATTAGGAGTCCAAAGTTGGTATTCATAACTTAAAGTTTAATGGGACTCTTTTATCCCCTGGTGGAAGTGCTCCCCTTCTTGGGAGCCAGGATGTCTAGAACCACAGAAACTAGAATTGCAGAGATGGGAAGTACAGTCTCCAAAGAAATCACTGGAATTGATGGTGTGTGGGGTCATTTCTAAGTTAACTCCTTGGTTCCTAGACCTATTTATTTCCCCTACTGGGAACACAGTACCACACAATGATCATTGATTTATGGTGTGCACCATGTTCTGGAGGATAGAGTCCATCCATGTGTATATTATTTCCCAGCTGGCACACTGGCTATGCCTTTAACAGGTTATTTAACTGCTCTATCAGGTTGGCAGTGTCTTTGTGATGTTGAAATCAGTATGACTAGTAGATCCCCTGGACATGAGACTACTGCTGGACCACCTTTGCTGTAAAGTGGGCCCTTTGATCCACTGTGACATAATGTGGGATCTTGTGTTGGTGGATCAAATACTTTGTAAGCCCTTTAAGTGTGGTATTGGCTGAGACCCTTAGGGCAGAAGAGGCAAACTTATACTTGAAATATATGTTGACTCCATCAAGATGAATGGCCACTCCTTCCAGGGTGGAAGGGGTCCAGTGTGATTAATTTGCTATCAAGTGACTGATTGGTCGTCTTGAGGGATGGTGCCATAATAAGATCCTTGGTCCCCGTGGTTGGCATATTGGACATTCAGCAGCAGCATTAACCTTGGTGAGTGAGAGCCCATGCTGTATATATGACCCACATACCTGCTATCATGCCCATTCGGTTTACATCCTATTATGCCAGCATTGGAATAGCTGATGACAGAGAATCGTTGAGTCATTTTGTCTACCTGATTTTTCAGTGTCTTTTCTGTTGTGGACAGTAACAGATATGAAAATCATTATACTTTATACTCATTTCAATGCATCTATGCACATACTTTTGTCTCAGAATTCTTTGTTTCTCATCTTGTTCCTTTCAGGCCCCTGACCAACCAGCTAAGTCATTTGCCATTGCGTGTGAGTTTTATATAGTCTTTCTTTTGGGCTACTTCTCTTTCCACACAAAGTAGATGATCATGTGCACTGCCTCAAAACTCTGCTCATTGGGGGAACTTCCTACACCACTGACTTTTAGGATTACCCTTCAGTGAGGCTGTTTTTTGCTTCCACCTATCCACTGAGTCAATCCATTTGTGAACCATACCTCATGTATTTCCTTCTCTGTCAGCTGGTCATAAGGGACCCACCCATATGGTTCAGGTATTAGCTTAGGGAGAAAAACTGGTGTTGGATGGTGTGGAAGTCTGGTCACTTGCTTATGTAATTACTTGGCCTTCTGGACCCGCTCATGCCCCATCCTGGATCTACCACATCCATTTTACAATGGATTACTGTTGGGCCTATCTTTCCTTAAGACTCTGTGGGTCTGATAGAATCCAGTTTACAATGGGCTATTCTGGCTGCAGAGTCACTTGCTTCTCCATTGTCAGGTACTAAATTTTGGCTGGGCCTAGAAGCCGAGCAGGAGCAATCTTTCCCCCCATTTTTTTTTTGTGGTAAAAATACACAAAACATAAAATTTACCATTTTAACTATTTTTAAGTAAATAGTTCAGTGGTATTAAGTAAATTCATATTGTGCAACCATCACCTTCCATCTCCAGAACCCTTCATCCTACAAAATTGAAACTCTATACCCATTAAACAATAACTCCCCACTGTTTCCTCACTGCCCCTGGCAACCACCACTCCACTTTCTGTCTCTATGAAGTTGGCTACTTTAAGTACCTCGTATAACTGGAATCATACAGTATTTGTTCTTTCTTATCTGGCTTATTTCACTTAGCATAACGTCCTCAAGGTTCATTCTGTTGAAACATATATCAGAATTTTCTTCCTTTGTAAGGCTGAATAATATTGCACTGTACACATATGACCACATTTTGAGGAACGTTTTTTTTTTTCCTTTTCTTTCTTTTTTTTTTTTTAAAGATTTTTATTGGGGGAAATGGGGGATGGGAACAGTGCTGGAGAATTGGGCGAAGGGGAACAGACAAGTTGCTGTCCTTTTGTTCTTCAGTCTAGTTGTGGAGGACGTTGCTTCANCTGAACTGAAGTCTGATTTGAAATCCTTTGCTTTTCTTTTTCTTCCTTTTTTTTTTTAGTTTCAGGTGTACAAAACAATGTAATAGTTATACATTGGGCGAAGGGGAACAGACAAGTTGCTGTCCTTTTGTTCTTCAGTCTAGTTGTGGAGGACGTTGCTTCACTGGCCCAAGTTGACACCATCATTGTACTCTTCCCGGGTGAGGCAGATCAGTCGCTGGCTTCTGGACAGCTGCTCACACAGGCTGCTGGCTACACATTGTAGCCCATGGCAACCCACTGCAGCAGAGGCTGCAGCATACGCCGTCGCCGGCAACTCACCACAGCCCAGCTCCAGGTTGAGCTGTTGTTCAGCATCTTAGCTGTAGAGGGCAGTGTCACTGGCCCGCATATGTGGGATCCAAACCAGGGCCCTCTGGGGTCCCAGGCCCTCGGCTGGCCCTCTTTCTTTTTTTTTTTAATGGTATAAAATTCTGTACTGCTGATGCCATGGACTTATTCTAGTGTAGAACTCTGGAGTCTACATTGTGATTCTTTTACTGAAACTTACATAAACTCCACTGGGCATCTTTTCCCACCACATATGCCTCTAATACCACAAGGCCTGTCAGATTGTATGGTCCAAGTGGCTAGCCTGACCTGCTGCAGAGCCCTTTCCTGCTCTGAGCCCCATAAAAGTTGGCAGCCTTTTGCATCACTTGGTAAGTGTGTTGGACAAGCATTCCCCAGGTGTGGAATATTTGCCCACCAGAACCTGAATAGGTTTACTAGGCATTGTGTGAGATGCAACAATTTTCTCTTTCCTTTGGAGGAGATGTTTCTTAATGTTAAAAACTTTATTGATGAGTAAGTTCCTGAATATTCATAGGGTTTATCTTCTAGTCTCTGTTTTACCACTTCTTGCTCATTTGGTTCTATGACATAATGTCATCAGTACATGTACCAATGTGATATTGCAGGATGTCCAACCAGTCAAGTTCTCTATGGACCATAGAGTACTTAGTCCATAGACCTAAGGTTGTGAGAGTGTACATAGGCCTGGGGCAAGACTGAAAATGTCTACCATTGTTCATCTTGGGTAGATACAAACTGCTTCTGGTCCTCATTCCTGATAAGTATGGAAAAGAAAACACCCTCCAAATCAATGGCTGCATGCTACTTCCATGAAACATGTTAGTCTGTTGTACAGATACCGCACAGGACAATTATAACTCAGGCTATGATTTGACTATCTGTCTTGGTTTGGTAGGGCCAGATTAATGAATTGGATAAGGCTATAATGGTGACAACCCGTTTTTCCTTTGGATCTTTAAGAGTGGCAATAAATTCTGCTATTCCTACAGAATATTTTTAAAATTCATTAAAAAAATTCAATTCAAATTTTGATTTCATGTAAAAATGCATATTCAACGTTTCATATATATATGGTTGTCAGATACGTCATGACACATTGGGTTGTCAGAAAAGTCATGACATATTTTTTCTATGTTTTTCATTGCAAAAATGCGTCATGACTTTTCCGACAACCCAATATATGGATTTTTAAAAATTTGGTTTATTTGTCTTTTTATTGTTCTAGAAGGCCTTTATATATTCTGTATACTAGATTCATAGCTGATACATGATTTGCAAATGTTTCCTCTTATTCTGTGTATTATCTTTTTATTTTTTGATAGTGTCCTTTGAAGCACAAAAGTTTTTAATTTTGACAAAATTTATAGTATGTATTTTTAATTTGACCTTTTTTTTATTGTTAGTTTCAGGTGTACAGAACAATGCAATAGTTACCCTTTTCACTCTCACAAAGTAACAACCACCCTCCCCCCAAGTATTGCCCTCTTACCCCCGATATCATGCTTATCTATTACAATTCCATTGATTCCATTCCCACTCTCTACTCCATGTCTTGAGACTATATGTATATATAATTATAGTTGACATACAATATTATTCAACATCAGCTTCAGAAATACAATGCGGTGGGCAGGCCTCTACACTGACTATGAAGTGGTCTCCCCAACAGGACATGAGTCCATCTGGCTCCTAAGAAATATTTACAACATTATTGATTGTCTTTTTCTATCCCTGAGGCCATATTGTAATTACCAATTTGTATTGTCTCATCCCTTCCCCTTCTCCTTCATCCCCACCCCCTCCCAGCTAACAACCCTCAGTTCTTCCTCTGTGTCTCTGAGACTATCTCCATCCATTTCTCCCATCCATTCAGTTGACTCTTTTTTTTTTTTTACTCTTTGTGCTTTTGATGTCATTTCTAAGAAACCTTTGCCCAACCCAATGTTACGTATTTTTTTCTAAGGGCTTTATAGTTTTTACTCTGATATTTAGATCTATAATCAATTTTGAGATAAGTTTTGCATATGGTGTGAGGTAGGGGTCAAAATTCCTCCTTTTGCGTGTGGCTATCCAGTTGCCCAGCACCAGCTGTTCAAAAGACTATTCTTTCCCTCATTGAATGGTTTTAGCAATCTTCTTAAAAATCAATTGACCATAAAATTAAGGGTTTATTTCTGGACTCTTAATTCTATTGCATTGATCTGTATTTTACTGGCATATCCACATGCCAGTAGCACATGAAATTGGGAAAGTGAGTCCTCCAGCTTTATTCTTCTCTTTGAAGATTGTTTTGGCTACTTTTGGTTCTTTGCATTTCCATATGAACTTTAGAATCAAGCTGTCAATTTCTTCAAAAGAGTCAGCTGGGATTTTGACAGGGAAAGTGTTGAATATAGATTTGAATCAGTTTAAAGAGTATTGCCATCTTAACAATATTAAGCCTTCCAACCCATGAACATGGATGCCTTTTCATTTATTTCAGTGTTCTTCCATTTCTTTCAACACTGTTTTATAGTTTTCAGTGCCTAAGTCTTGTACTTCTTTTGTTAAGTTTATTGCTAAATACTTTATTCCTGTTGATGCTGGTGTAAATGGAATTGTTTTCTTAATTTCATTTTTGGATTTTCATTGTTAATGTAGAGAAATAAATTGGTATTTATAGATTGACCTTGTATTCTGCTACCATGCTGAACTTATTTATTAGTTTTAATAGTATTTTTGTGGGTTCCTTAGGATTTTCTAAGTGCAATATCTTGTCATCTGGAAATAGAGATAGTTTTACTTCTTCGTTTTCAATATGGATGCCTTTTATTTATTTTTCATGCAAAATTGCTCTAGCTGGGCTTTATAATCCAATCTTAGAGGCTTTGCCTTTTATTTCAAAGAAGAAAAAAATTTACAAACCATAAAATGCACAAATCATAAGTATACAGCTTGATGGAATTTTTTATGTGTGTACATGTAACTGCCAATCAATATATAGAACATTTTCACCACCCCAGAAAATTTTCTTTTTTCAGTAAATACTCTTTCTCCAAGGTAACCACTACAAATTTTTATTACCATAGATTAGTTTTTTTCTACTTTTGGACATCATCTAAATGTAACCATATAGTAATCCATTCTTTTGTATTTGGCTCTTTCACTCAACATAATGTTTTAGAGATATTGAAACTAAGGATGTATGCTATGGTTTCATATTCAGATTCCCCTTTGAAGACAGAGGCACTAATTCCTCAGTTGCTGGAATTTCTAAGCTGAGTCCCTCTCTAGGAATTGTCTTTAGTTAAAAAGAGCAGTCTGGCTGAAAGAATGCCATTATAGTTTTCAGTACATTTCCCTGATGTGTAATCACACTGAGCTCCTATTTATATGTTTATTATTCCATATATATATATATATATATATATATATATATATATATATAGCCTATTCAAGTCTTTTGTCTATTTAAAAAGTGGTTCATTTGATTTTCTTTTCTTGACTTATAAGAGTTATTTATAAATTCTGTATATGAGTCTTTTGTCAGATATTATTATGATCTGAATGTTTGTGTCCCCCCCACCATATTCATATATTGAAATTCTAACCTCAAGGTGGTGGTACTAGAAGGTAGGGCATTTGGTAGGTAATTAGGTCAGGGGGGTGGGGCCCTCATGATTGGGATTAGTGCCCTTGTGAAAGAGATCCCTAGTCCCTTCTATCATGTGAGGTCACAGGGAGAAGTATTGTCTGTGAACCAGAAAGTGGGTCCTCACTAGATACTGAATTTGCCAGCATCTTAATCTTGGGCTTCTTAACCTCTAGAACTGTGAAATATAAATTCTTGCTGTTTATAAGCTACCTAGTCTGTGGTGTTTTGTTATAGTAGCCCAAATGGACCATATATATATATATATATATGGTTTCCTCCTATCGTGTGGCTTGTCTTTTCACTTTCTTGATGGTGTCTCTTGATGAATATAATTTTATATTTTGATGAGGTCCACTTTATCCATTTTTTCTTTTATGGTCTATAGTTTTTGTGTCCTATTTAAGAAATCTTTGCCTACCCTAAGTTCAAAATGATAGTCTATGCTTTCTTTTAGGACCTGTATAGTTTTAGATTTCACATTTAGATTTATGATTCGTTTTGAATGATTTTTTGTAGATGTTGTGAGTTAGGGGTCAAGGTTCATTTTTTAAAAATATAGATTTCCTGGGATGATATATTCAAAGGGCTGAAAGAAAGAAATGGCTAACCAAGAATATTATACTTAGTAATATTGTCCTTCAGAACTAAAGGAAAGATAAAGACTTTCCCAAACATAAGCTGAGGGAGTTCATCACCACTAGATCTGACTTACAAACAATGCTGAGTTTTTCAAGATGAAATGAAAGGATGATAACCAGTAACGTGAAAACATATGAAGATAAATAACTCTCTTGTAAAGGCAAGTATATAGTCAAATTCAGAATTATTTAATACTGCAATATGGTGATCTGTTAGCCACTTAACTTTAGAAAAAAGTTGAAGAACAAAAGTATTAAAAATAACCATAGCTACAATAATTTGTTAATGGATAAACAATATGAAAAAATGCAAAGTGTGACATCAAAAACATAAAATGTGTGAGTGTGAGAATAAAAAGGTGGAGTTTTTGTGTGTGATCAAATTTAATTGGTTATCAAATTAAACTGGTATATATATATATATATATATATATATATATATATATATATATGATGTTTCAAGTCAGCTTCAGGGTAACCACAAACCCAAACTCTATAGTAGATATACACAAGGTTAAGAGAAAGTAATCAAAGTATGCCACTATGGAAAATTTTGAATTCACAAAGGAAGAGAGTAAGAAAGAAAGGAAGAAAGGAAGAAAGAAAGAAAAAAAGAAAGAAAGAAAGAAAGGGAACTACAAAACATCAAGAAAATAATTAACAAGACATCAATAGTAAGTCCTTACCTACCAGTTAGTATTTTAAGTGTAAATGGAAAATGCTCCAATGAAAAATTGTAGAGTGGCTGAATGGGTTTAAAAAAGAAAAAAAAGACCCAACTATATGGTGCCCACAAGAGATTCACTTCAGCTTTAAGCACACACATAGGCTTAAAGTGAAGGGATGGAAAAAGACATTCCATGCAAATAGAAACTAAAAGAGAGTAGAGGGAGCTGTACTTACATCAGACAATATACACTTTAAGTAAAAAACTCTAAAAAGAGACAATGAAAGTCATTATATAATGATAAAGGGATCAATTTGTCCAGAGGATATAACACTTATAAATATATATGCACCAAACATCAGAGCACCTAAATATTTTCAGCAAATACTAACAGATCTGAAAGTAGACATAGACACAAATACAATAAGCAGGGGACTTTAGTACCCTGCTTTCAACAATGGATAGATCATCCAAAAGAAAATCTATAAGGAAACGTTGAACTTGAACTATACTTTAAACCAAACAGACCTAACAGACATAAAGAGAACATCCCATTCAACAGGAGTGGAATACACATTCTTCTCAAGGGTACATGCAACACTTTCCAGCATAGATCACATGTTAGGTCATAAAACAAGTTTCAGCAAATTTTTAAAAAATTGAAATTACATTAAATATCCTTTCTGACCACAATGGTATGAAACTAGAACAGGAGGAAAATTGGAAAATTCACAAATGTCGATATTAAACAACGCACTCCTGAACAACCAATGGGTCAAAGATTAAAAATTTTTTTCCTGTTTTCCAGTAAGCAGTTACTTCCAAAACTTAACTAACATGGCCTCCCACTAGTTCTTGATAGTTTGTTTTTATCCTTCCACATTTGCTACAGAACTTTTGTTATATTACATGAAGATTTGGTTCATGCATACCCTCTTCTTATCTTCCCCCCATAAGTTTTGGTGATAAATCTTTTGTATTTGTCTGCTGGTTTCTTTTACCAACAATTCTTTCCTTTATATTTTCTATTTTAAGCCACTCTTCCATATACTGCTGTTATTATGTACACAGAAAAACAACATTGCTTTGTGTGTGTGAGACCAGACACTTATATGTCACTTTTGTGGCTGTAAATATTTTTTTCCATTTGGATGTGAATGCATTCTTCACCTGTGATTTAATCTTCATCACTTCAATTAAAGGACAGAAAAGTAAAACTCATATGGAAAAACTCATGTGTGTTAGATGGAAGCCTCATCAAATATTAACACACACACACACACACACACACACACACACAGAAACTCAACACCTGATTCTTCTTTTTATCTGAGTAACAAGGGTGATAGACTTTAAAATCATCCCTGAGATCCATATAAATGACCAAAATAGTTAGGGAGCAAATGATCTTCAAAGAGGACAGTCTTCCAACAAATGTTTGCATTGTTTTCACTATTTTAAAAAGGCTGATTGATGCCAAAAAGAACAAAGAGCTAAGGCAAAACCACCCCCCTTTGTTGCCAACACCCCAAACCCCCATCCTGTATTTTAGAATGAGAATATGATATTGGATGAATTTGGAGGTCATTTAGGGAATTTTATTTTATTTATTTATTTATTTTTAAAGATTTTTATTGGGGAATTGGGGGGATGGGAACAGTGCTGGGGAATTGGGGGAAGGGGAACAGAAAAGTTGCTGTCGTTTTGTTCTGCAGCCTAGTTGTGGAGGACGTTGCTTCACTGGCCCAAGTTGGCACCACCATTGCGCTCTTCCCGGGTGAGGCAGACCAGTCGCTGGCTTCTGGACGGCCGCTCACTGTGGCTGCTGGCTACACACGGTAGCCCATGGCAACCCACTGCCACAGGGGCTGCAGCCTAT
>NW_017732102.1:141878-145025 GCF_001890085.2 Hipposideros armiger | reverse complement strand
AAAAAAAAAAAGAAAATTATTCCTGATTCCTAAATATAGGTTTTAATGTTGAAAATATTGAGAGATTTTGGGTTGAGATGGTGAAGTAGGTAAAACACTGCTTTCCTCCTCCCATGTCCACATCAAAATTACAACTAAACTACACAACAACCATCACTGAATATCATCTGAAGTCTCACTGAACAGAAATCTTACAACTAAGGACATACAGAAGAAGCCACCCCTAGACTGGGGGGAGGGGGGCGGGAAGAGGGGTTGGTGGCGTGAAACAAGTTGGTCCCACACCCACGTGAGGCAGTTAAAAATCAGGAGGGGTATCTTGGTTGCAGGGGTTCCCCCAGAAGAACAAGTGGTCTCAGCCTCATACCAGGCTCCCAAGGACTCCGGTGCTGGGAAGAGAAGTCCCCACAATTTCTGGCTGTGAAAACCAGTGGAGATGGTGGCGGAGTGAGACAGGGGGTGGCTGAAATCCTAGGCATTCCTCTTGAAGGGCCTGCATATGTACTTACTCCTTGACTGACTCAGTTGCTCTGAGCTTGAGCTCTGGGGCAGCAGCTCAAAAGGCATCAGGGACATATGAGGAAGAATTTAATTTTCTCTCAGACAGAAGTGCTGGTAGAATCCATTGTTGCTTTGTTGAGCCCTCCCACTTCTGGTGTTTAGATGCAGGTGCCACCATATATCTGGGGCTCTATCGACCAGGCTGACACTATTTGCCCTGCCCTGGTAATTCCCTGAGACCCCGTCCCATCCAACTTGCAGACATTTCCATATAAATGTCATGGCCTGGCTCACGACTTTCCAAAAATCTCTCAAAGACTCACAAAACCCAAACAAGCAGTATCTGGCCTTGGCATGCTTTGTACCTCTTGCTGAGCAACCCCAAGCCAGGCACTACTGGCAGCCAGTGCTTCATGTCTTGGCCTGTCCTGGGCAACTCTAAACTCAGTGTGGGTGGCTACCATCTGCGGATTGCTTTGTGATTCATGCCAGGAGGGTGGCCCCAGGAAAGGCACAGGCTGCAGTTGAATGTAGCCTGGGGTGGAGTCTGAGAACAAGTCAAAACAACACCCAGCTATCCCCAGAGGTGACACACCCAAAGAGCAGACAGAGCAGGCACCAGAGCCCTGCTAAAGCAAATCCTGTTCTGTAGGGTCAACCCCTGCACAACAGCTCCTCCACTGTAGTCACAGCCAGTCCTCATAATTAATCAGCCCGAGCGTCAATTCCTCCCACTGATGTGCAAACAGCCACCAAGGCTCAACAACAACAGGAGGGCACACAAAACCCACATGAGGGACACACCTGGAGCATCTGGCTCAGGTGACCAGGGAGGCTGTGCCACAGGCCCCACAGGACACCTACTACATAAGGTCACTCTACTAAGACCAAAGACATAGGAGCTCTACCTAATAGATAGAAACAAACACAAAGAGGCAGCCAAAATGGGGAGACAAAGAAACATGTGCCAAATGAAAGAAGAGAACAAAGCTCCAGAAAAAGAAAAAATGGAGATAAGCAATCTACCAGATGCAGAGTTCAAAACACTGGTTATAAGGCTGATCAATGAACTTAGGGAGACAGTAGCTGAACTCAGTGAGAACTTTAACAAAGAGATAGGAAACACAAAAATGGGGATAAAAAACAAAAAAGAAGTCAGAAATGAAGAATAAAATAACTGAAATAAATAATACTTTAGAGAGAATCAACAGTAAATTAGCTGAAGCAGAAGATTGAATCAGGGATTTAGAAGACAAAATAGCAGAAAATACCCAATCAGAACAGAAAAAAAAAAAAGAGCCCTCCTTTCCCCCCCAAAAAATGAGGATAGTGTAAGGGGCTCTTTTTCTTTTCCTTTTTTTAAAAACATTTTTATTGGAGAATTGGGGGAAGGGGAACAGACAAGTTGCTGTCCTTTTGTTCTTCAGTCTAGTTGTGGAGGACGTTGCTTCACTGGCCCATGTTGGCACCATCANAGCCCAGCTCCAGGTTGAGCTGTTGTTCAGCATCTTAGCTGTAGAGGGCAGTGTCACTGGCCCTCATATGTGGGATCCGAACCGGGGCCCCCTGGTGTCCCAAGCCAGTTCTTAACCATCGTGCCACTCGGCCGGCCCTCATTTAGGGAATTTTAGATGTTCCCTGTTCAGGGCTAAGAGGAGCTGGTAGGTGGGGTAAGGACAGGCTGCACCATGGAACAGGTGTCTAGAAGTTCTCTCTTCTGTTTGTTAGGTGTTCTTTATGATGCTTGTGGATTAAGATGCTGAAGAATGGGTTAGAGACAATAAAAACAGTTTTTCTGACTTAATAATTATTTTGTCTGACTTTTAGACTTTTAATTCTTTAACTTTTTTTTAAAACATTTTTTTTTATTGGGGAAATGGGGGATGGGAACAGCGCTGGGGAATTGGGGAAAGGGGAACAGACAAGTTGGTGTCCTTTTGTTCTTCAGTCTAGTTGTGGAGGACGTCGCTTCACTGGCCCAAGTTGACACCATCATTGCACTCTTCCCGGCTGAGGCAGATCGGTCGCCGGCTTCTGGATGGCCACTCACAGTGGCTGCTGGCCACTCACGCTGGCTGCTGGCTACACACGGTAGGTCATGGCAGCCCACTGCAACAGGGGCTGCAGCCTACGCTGTCGCCAGCAACTCACGGAGCCCAGCTCCAGGTCAAGTTGTTGTTCAGCATCTTAGCTGTAGAGGGCAGTGTCAGTGGCCCTCATATGTGGGATCCGAATTGGGGCCCTCTGGCGTCCCAAGCCAGTTCTCAACCAATGCGCCACTCGGCCGGCCCAATTCTTTAAATTTTAATGATGTAAAATGCAGTGTGACTTTCCTATATTGCAGATGAAGAAATGAGCATGTGTTAAATAGGGAAAGAATAACAGATGTCTTATATAAGAATTTACTAGTAAGTGAGACAGGAGGACAGAAAAAATGTAGACAGGGATGAGAGGACAAATGAAGCCAGATTGTTGTGGGGAAAAAACTAGAGACACCAGGATCGCAGGTTTGATTGATAAGGAAGACTCTTTTCATTGTGAAGAAAATTATTCCTGGGCCGGCCGAGTGGCGCGATGGTTAAGAACTCGCTTGGGATGTCAGAGGGCCCCGGTTCGGATCCCACATATGAGGGCCAGTGACACTGC
>NW_017732102.1:104458-139736 GCF_001890085.2 Hipposideros armiger | reverse complement strand
AATTGGGGGAAGGGGAACAGATAAATTGCTGTCATTTTTTTGTTCTTCAGTCTAGTTGTGGAGGACGTTGCTTCACTGGCCCATGTTGGCACCATCATTGCACTCTTCCCGGGCGAGGCAGATCAGTCGCTGGCTTCTAGATGGGCACTCACTGCGGTTGCTGGACCCTCACGCTGGCTGCTGGCTACACACGGAAGCCCACGGCAACCCACTGCAGCAGGAGCTGCAGCATATGCTGTCGCCAGTGACTCATGGCAGCCCAGCTCCAGGTTGAGCTGTTGTTCAGCATCTTAGCTGTAGAGGGCAGTGTCCCTGGCCCTCATATGTGGGATCCAAACCGCGGTCCTGTGGCGCCACTCAGCCGGCCCAAGACACTATACACTTAAACATAACATACAGCGTAAAGAAGAAAAAAAAACACTTAAAAAAAAAACAGGAAAAAGACAATCTGCTACTGCAGCGTAGAAATCAACTCACAGCATAAATAGGGATAATTTGTGACAAGAAAAACATACAAGGGGAGAGAGTAAATGTCTGGACCTGCAAAAAGGAATGCAGAAAGGAAGCATGCTGAAGAAAATGGAATACTCTAAATATGAAACTTTCTTTTACATAAACTTAATGGTAACTACTCAAAAAAACAAAAACAAAACAAAAACCGGAACTGAAATAATATAACATAAAAAAAAGAAACAGAGGGAAAAATCATAGAATACCACCACACTGAAATAACACACAGCAACAAAAAGAATCAGTGGCGACTCTGTCCTAACAGAAAACCAAAGATAGAATGATAGGAAATCGTCATATATCAATAATCACCCTAAATGTAAATGGACTGAACTCACCAATAAAAAGACACAGAGGGGACTGCCGGTTGGCTCAGGTGGTTAGAGCGCAGGGCGCAGTGCTCATTAACACCAAGGTTGTCGGTTCGATTCCCACATGGGCCACTGATGATTTGCCCTCCACAACTAGATTGAAACAACTACTTGACTTGGAGCTGATGGGTCCTGGAAAAACACACTGTTCCCCAATAAAAAAAAATAAAATAAATAAAAAGGCACAGAGTAACAGATTGGACAAAAAACTAAACCAGCCATATGCTGCCTCCAACAGACACATCTCAGCTACAAGGCCCGATATACACTCAAAGTGAAAGGGTGGAAAATGACACTCTAAGCAAAGAATATTCAGAGAAAACCAGGTGTAGCTATACTGATATCAGATGAAACTGACTTCAGGATAAAAAAGGTAACAAGAGACAAAGATGGACATTTCATAATGATAAAGGGGACTATACAACAAGAAGACATAACAGTCATCAATATTTATGTCCCCAATCAGGAAGCACCGAAATATACAAAGCAGCTACTAACAGAATTAAAGGGAGAAATTGACCAAAACACAATTATAGTAGGGGACCTAAATACATCATTGACAGCTATAGATAGATCATCCAAACAAAAAATAAAGAAAGAAATATCAGCCCTAAATGGCACATTAGATGAAATGGACATAATTGACATTTACAGAGCACTTCATCCTAGAATATCAGGCTATACATTGTTTTCTAGTGTACGTGGAACATTCTCAAAAATAGACCACATATTGGGACATAAAACTCGCCTCAGCAAATTTAAGAAGATTGAAATCATACCAAGCATATTCTCTGATCACAAATTGGATATTGACTGCAAAAAGAAAGCAGGAAAACCCACAAATATGTGGCGATTAAACATAAAGAACGACTGGGTCAAAAAAGAAATAAGAGGAGAGATCAAAAGATACATAGAAACAAATGAGAATGAAAATACATCCTACCAAAATTTGTGGGATGCAGCAAAAGCAGTTTGAAGAGGGAAATTTAGATCATTACAGGCCTATCTCAAGAAAGAAGAAAAATCCCAGACAAATAACCTCACGTTACACCTTAAAGAACTAGAAAAAGAACAAATGAAACCCGAAGTCAGTAGAAGGGAGGAAAAAATAAAAATCAGAGCAAAACTAAGTGAAATAGAGAACAAAAAGGCAATAGAAAAAATTAATGCAACAAAGAGCTGGTTCTTTGAAAACATTAATAAAATTGACAAACCCTTGGCTAGACTCACTAAGATGAAAAGAGAAAAGACACAAATAAACAAAATCAGAAATGAAAGAGGGGAAGTTACCACAGATGCCAGAGAAATACACAGGATCATCCAAGAATGCTATGAAGGGCCATAGGCCACCAAATTCAATAATCTAGAAGAAATGGACAAGTTCTTAGAAACATATAGCCTTCCTAGGCTGAATCACGAACAATTGGAAAATCTAAGTAGACTGATCAACAGTAAGGAAATTGAATCAGTCACCGAAACCTTCCCAAAAGCAGAAGTCCAGGAGCAGATGGCTTCACTAGTGAATTCTACCAAACATTCAAAGAGGATCTAATACCTGTCCTCCTCAAACTCTTCCAAAAAGTTGAAAAAGAGACAGTACTCCGTAACTCATTTTATGAGGCCATCATTACCCGGATACCAAAATCTGGTAAGGATAACACAAAAAAAGAAAATTACAGACCCAATACCTCTGATGAATACAGATGCAAAAATCCTAAACAAAAGTCTAGCAAATCGAATGCAACAATGCATTAAAAAAATTATCCATCACGACCAAGTGGTGTTCATCCCAGGGGCAAGAACAATGCTGGAGGTATCATACTTCCTGACTTCAGCTTGTACTACAGGGCAACAATAATCAAAGCAGTATTGTACTGGCAGAAAAACAGACACTGAGACCAATGGAATAGACTGGAGAAACCCAGAAATAAACCCACATAAATATGGACAGATAATTTTCGACCAGAAACCAAAAACATACAACAGAGAAAAGACACCCTCTTCAATAAATGGTGCTGGGTGAATTGGAATGCCACGTGCAAAAGAATGAAACTAGACTGCTGGCACCATGTACCAAAATTAATTCAAAATGTATCAAAGACTGAAACATAAGACCTGAAACAATAAACTGCATAGAAGAAAGCATAGGTACTAAATTTATGGTCCTTGCATTCAAAGAAGATTTTGTGCATTTGACTTCAAAGACAAGGGAAGTAAAAGCTAAAATAAATGAATGGGACTTTATCAAACTAAAACGCTTCTGCAGAGCAAAAGAAACCATCAACAAAATAAAGAGGCAACCAACAGAATGGGAGGAGATTTGTGCAAACAACACCTCTGATAAGGGGCTAATATCCAAAATATACAAGGAAATCATACAACTCAACAGCGAAAAACAAACAACCAAATTAAAAAATGGGTAGAGGTCCTGAATAGACATTTCTCTAAAAAGGACATACAAATGGCCAATAGACATGAAATAATGCTCAACATCAATAATCATGAGAAAAATGCAAATAAAAACTACAATAAGATATCATCTCACACCGGTTATTAATGGCTATCATCAACAAGACAAATTTTAACAAGACTGGAGAGGCTTCGGAGAAAAAGGAACCCTCATACACTGTTGGTGAGAATGCAGATTGGTACAGCTGCTATAGAAGGCAGTGTGGAGGTTCCTCAAAATATTAAAAATAGAATTACCATATGACTCAGCAATTTCTCTTTTGGGTATCTACCCAAAAAATCTGAAAACATTTATCCATAAAGATATATGTGCACCGATGTTCATTGCAGCTTTATTTACAGTGGCCAAGACATGGAAACAACCAAAGTGTCCTTTGATAGATGACTGGATAAAGAATATGTGGTATATATACACAATGGAATACTGTTGTACCACAAGAAAAGACTAAATAATGCCATTTGCGACAACAAGGATGGATTTTGTGATTATTATTCTAAGTGAAATAAATCAGACAGAAAAAGTAGAGAGCCATATGATTTCACTGATATGTGGTATATAAAACTGAAAACAACAAAGGAAGATGTCAAACAAATGAAGAAACAAAAACTCAGACACAGACAATTTTTTAGCACACCAGAGCATAAGGGGTGAGGGGGATGGTAGATGAAGGTAAAAGGGATCAAATATATGGTGATGGAAAGAGAACTGACTCTGGGTGGTGAACATACAATGTGATATATAGATGATGTACTACAGAATTGTACACCTGAAACCTACATAACTTTACTAACAATTGTCACTCCAATAAACTTTAATTTAAAAAAAGAAAAAATGACAGTATTCTTCCTTATAGAACTAATATTACTAATATCTTCAGGAAGGCTTCCCTTTATAACTTATCAATTTTCAAACAGATACCAGCTGAAGTAACAAGCTTTGCATCCTAGAAAAATTAAATCTCAGCTTTAGGTTATGTATCAATTGTATAAACATGAAGAAACAGCTGGTTAACTATTGAGAAACCTTAATATTTTTCTAAGGGTATTAATTTAGGATTTTAAATGGACTTTTAAGTGTGTTTCTGAGAGCATCTGCTGAAATATCCTCAACCTTTTCTGAACTGGGGCTCAGCTTATTTTTATTTCTTCACTCTAAAACTCAGCAGCACCATTGACTCATTCCTGGAGTTTTTCTACTTGTCAGCCTGAGAGACTTAATTTCAGCAGTGTTGCCTGATTTTCTGCAACTAAGTTGGGCTCAACTGATTGAAACTCACTCAAGAAGTTTTATGGGTAGCAAAAGTTTTTAAGGGGTTCCTTTTAAAATGGCCCATGAACTTGAGGATTATACTGTGATGTGTACACACTTTTGTTCCCTAAATTCTCTTTGTTTTCCAGAAGAACTCCTGTTCGAAGCCACCACAGGAAATCAGAGTGCTCCATTTCATGATCCCTCTTGTTGTCTCGTCCATTTATTTATAAATTAGAAGGAACCCTGGAGAGATTTCCCCCTCAACTGGCCTAGAATTATACAACAAATGAGCTATAGCTAAACCTAAAATTGTAAATAAAGTGATAACAAGCACAAAAGGTCTTTTTGACTTAGCATCGTCAAGGATGAAGGAATGTTCATGTAACATGGGAACGAATGTGTTAAAATCAATCCGACTGGATTAAGGGTCTCATGGCCAGCAAGCTCTGCCAGTGAGAATCTTTCTTTTGTCTCAGCATGCCCCCAGCTGGCAGATGGGACTCACAATTTACTTTCAAATATTTTGGCCTGCCCATAGGATCTGATGATTAAAAGGAAAATAAGCACATGAAAATTTCTTCAGTCTGCAACACTCTGGAGAAATAACAATCTTTGCAGGATGATCTTTGGCTGTTGCAATGTGTGAGGTTAAATTAGCCATTCAAGTAAAATTCCTTCTCTTCTGAGAACAAGCAATTCATTCAAAGACAGTTTATTTGCTCCAAGCTGTGGTCTTTTTGCATTTTTGAATCAACATTTCACCACTCTCTCTATCCTTCCCCCAACCTCTGGGGTGATAGAGGAGGGAACATAAACTACAGTTAATGTCCCACATGCTATTTTGTTGTAATCTGAATGGTTTAATGAGTATGCCTATGATGAGCAAGAGAAAATCTGAATTCTGAGTTTTGGGAGTGTAGCAGATGCTGTCATTACATTCCCTTAGCCTGCTCTGGAAGTGGCCTGCAGACATTCCCTCACTTACTGAGCTTCCTTCATCATGCATGAGTCAGACCATAAGTGCCAGGGAGTTAACACCCCGGGAGTGACCCTCAATCAATGAGGAGTGAGAATTAGTTGAAAAACATACCTGTGTCCTGGCCCCTCAGAGTGACAGTTCTCCACAGACTCAGAATATCCTGAGAGGATAGAGCCCTGGGTGCCACTGTGATAACACCCTCACTAATGCATATTGGCTTCCCTTCTGTCTGAATTTATCACTCCCACACAGGGCTTCTTGGGATCAGGTCCCAAAGAAACCACCTGAACTTGAATCCTGTCTCAGGCTCCACTTTGGGGGAACCCAAACTAAGGCAGCCTATACCATTGGCCACAGCTGCCAAGGGAAGGCCTGAGAAGCAGTGGGCAGGAAATACAGCCTGTTTGTAGCATCCACCAGGATGTTTAGGGTTGGTTACCAAGTCCCTTCACATTTTAATTTGATTCTTGTACCTTATTAACAACAACCACACAGAGCAGGTCAGTCTTTGGCAGGGCTCCTAAGTGCAGTGAAGCACAGGGTACCCACTCAGGAGAGTGGCCAATAGAGGCTGAGATCCAGGCCTGCCTGACTCTGTCCGCCAACCCTGAGGTAAGGCATGGGGCTGGGGCAGCAGAAGAAGTGGAGCTTTGGTGCATCCAGAGGGGCACCAGTCATTTCCCCATAGAGGTGAATCTCTTAATTTGCCCAAAGATTCTTTAATTCTAGCTGCCTTGCCCAACAAAGGGCCACCAATTGGGTTGCCAACTTTGGTTTCTTCTCTGGTTCCTGTTTTCTTAAGGAAGATGATTTATGCTGCCCAGGGTGAGACCCCAAGGCAACTCGAGGCTCTGTACATGGAGAACTTTGCCTCCCAGAGATCATCACCTCCAAAGAACTTGTTGACCAAAAAGTCATGAAAAAACTGTGGGACTAAGGTTACTTCTCACCGTCATAACAAAGACAGTTGCAATACAGTATAGGTGCTTATTTGATTGAGATTGAATTGATTTGTATTATCTCATATTCATATTCACATGTTATTTAAAACAACTTGTATAAACCATTGTGCAGCTTCTACTAAAACTAAACATGTATACCAGCAATTTCACTCCTAGGCATAGCTTCAAGACCAATGATTGGATATGGCTACAAAAAAAGCCATGTTAAGACTCATACTTCTCCATTTCAAAACTTTGTACAAAGCAACAGTTACCAAGACAGTGTGCTACTGGCAAGGATTGATATGCAGCTCAATGAAATAGAGTAGTGAATCCAGATATAAAATCGTATATCTATGGTTAACTGATTTTCAACAAGGGTTGCCAATGCCATCCAATGAAGAAAGTATAGTTTTTTTAAAATAAATGGCGTAGGGACAATTGGATAACCACATTCAAAGAGGGAAGTTAGACCTTTACCTTATACCATATAAGAAAATTAACTTAAGATGGATCAAAGATCTAAATATAAGAGCTAAAAGTATAAAACTCTTAAAAGAAAACATCAGGGTAAATCTTTATGACCTCAGAGTTTGCTATGGATTTTTAGATGTAACACCAAAGCACAAACAACAAATAAAAAATAGATAAATTGGACTGCATCAAAATTAAAAACTTTTGTTCCTCAAAGGACACTATCAAGAAAGTGAAGGGGTGTTCCGCGGCTGGCTCCCCACGCCCCGCTCCCTGCGCCTCGCGGCCGCCTAGAGAGCAGCAAGAGCACAACAGTTTGCAGTCTGAGGCAGAGGCCTCGGGCCCCCGCAAGTGCGGGAAGACAGAGAGAGGAGACATGCATGCAGAGGCGCGGTCCCCAGGAGACACAGCAGAGTGTGTTGCAGCACCAGGATGGGCTCAGTCTCTGTGCCCACCCAGTCCCGACCGGAGTGCAACAGGAGCTCTGGGGTGCACAGGCTCTGAGGCAGAAGCCTCAAACCAAGCGAGCGGGGCTAAGAGGGAAGCGAGATGCGTGGAGACACAGCCCGCACCTGCAGCTACGGAGACGCAGGACCCCAGGAGGCAGAGAGGAGAGTGTAGCAGCGACAGGGTGAGCTTAGTACCTGCACCCCTGCGGTCCCTCCCGGAGCGCAGCAGGAGCTCGGCTGGAGCATCTGAGGCAGAAGCCTCAGCTCAAAACAGGGGTGGGACTTTTTTTTCTTTTGCTTTTTTCTAGGGCAGAAAGCAAAAACTGCCAAGATAAGAACCCACCCCCACCCTTCCTCAGAAACCTTGGCCCCGCCATGCCAGAGTCTTAAGCTGACCCCTTAATGGAGGAGTAGTGTCAGATTACAGAGGTGCTCCCACTCCCAAGGGGTTGAGAAATTCCCCATGAGAAGAGGCTGTCCACTGTGAACCTACCTACCCTGCCTCTACCTCTCCTGCACATTTTGGGAGGCAGGGCAACTTTAGCTGCTCAGTCACTCGCAGGCCCCCCTCCCCACCCGCTGCAGGTGGCTTTTAGCAGCTCTGAAAATCTCACATCCCCCCACTGCCTCCAGCGGAAAGAGTGCCAGAAGACACACATCGAGCCCTCTGGCTGTGCAGTAGTCAGCGTGCCTTGGGGCAGGCCAGAGCAGAAACAGCATTGACTTTGTAAAAACTTCCAATCACACCTCATAACCCCACTCATCTACAATAGATCTGCATTGCTAAGTTCACTCTAGGCGCCAGGTGGCTGGCTCTGCCAACACAAGATGCAGAGGAGTTTTTGTATAGCAGAGGACAACCTGGAGAGAGTTTGGTGGACTTTAGCCAAGACTGGCACTGGTTGGTTTTTGGGGTTTTTTTGGCGTGTTTTTTGTTGTTGTTGTTGTTTTGGTTTTTTTGGGTGTTTTGGGGGCTTTTTTTTGGTTGCTTGTTTTGATTGTTTTTGTTTATTTCTATTTAATTATTATCATTTTTAGTTTTTAATATAGGCATATATATAGGTGTATGTATGTGGATATATATGTCCATATATATGGGTTTGTAGACATATATATATTTTTTTTTTCTGTTTCTTTCCTTCTTTCTTTTCTACCCTCTCTCTCCCTTCTTTTCTTCTTTCTTTTCACTGCTGTACTTTTCCTCCCTCTTTCCATTTTTCTGCAATTTCTTTTGTTTTGAGTGTTGCTGTTTTGTCTTTCGTGTTTATTCTATTTTTTATTTTATTATATTTTATTTTGTTTTGTTTTTTGTTCTTTTTTTGTAGTTGTTTTGTTCTTGTTTGTTTGCTTTCTTCTTTTGTATGTTTGATATTTCTGTACATGTTGAGGTTAGGTTGTTGGTTGTTTTTTACATGTGAGGGTATCTAGTTTCCTTTAGTGGCTATTGTGATTGTGCTTGTTAATCTGTTTTGCTCTAAAATCACTCTGCAGCAGGGCCCAGCAAAAGAGGCACAAGAATCATCACACACAAAGGCCAACTTTAGATAAAACCAGAGCATTACGGGGTTTGGCCTACAAGAGTCACACCTAAAGGGAAATTGCTACAGGCACAAGAGCCCATAGGGACCAAGCCTCATTGGAGGGGTCAACCCCCACACAGCAGCTCATAAACTGTGGACACAGCTAATCCTCATAGCTAGTCAGCCTGGGAGTCAATCCCACCTACTGACAAGCCAAAGGCAATCAAAGCTCAACTTCAACAGGAGAAGACACACAACACAAGGAACACCTCTGGTACACACGCACAAGAGAATAGGGAGACTTAGTAATTCAAATATAAAGGACACATACAATGTAAGTCCACCCAAAAAAGACTGAGAGACCTAGGGTATCAACCTATTACATCGAAGCAAGCACAAACAGTAAGCCAGAATGGGGAAACAAAGAAACACATTCCAAATAAAAAAACAGAAGAAACCTCTTGAATTAGTGGAACTAGAGGAAATAGAGGTAAACAACCTATCAGAGACAGAGTTCAGAACACTGATTATTAGACTGTTCAAGGAAATTAATGAGAATATAAAGAAGGATAAAGAAATCATGAAAAACAACCAGCTCAAACTAAAGAATGCAATTACTGAATTAAATAACAAACTCAATGTAATTACTAGCAGATTGGATGAAGCAGAGGATTGAATCAGTGACTTAGAAGACAAGATAGCAGAGGTCATCCAAGCGGAACAACAAAAAGAAAAAAGAATAACAAACATTGAAAATAGTTTAAGAGCGCTGGGTGACAACATCAAACGCAACAATATGCGCATCATAGGAATACCAGAAGGAGAAGAGAGGGAGCAAGGGATCGAGAACATATTTGAAGTAATAATGTCTGAAAACTTCCGTAACCTGGCAAAGGAAATTGACATACAAGGACAGGAAGTGCGGAGAGTTCCAACCAAGATGATCCCAAAAAGGCCTACTACACCAAGACACATTATAGCAAAAATGGCAAGGGTTAAAGACAAAGACAGAATCCTAAAAGCAGCAAGGGACAGGCAGCAAATTACTTGCAAGGGCACCCCCATAAGATTATCAACCGACTTTTCTACAGAAACTTGGCAGGCCAGAAGGGAGTGGCGGGAGGTTTTCAAAGTGATGAAAAACAGAGGCCTACAACCTAGATTGCTTTATCCAGCTAGGTTATCATTTAAAATTGAAGGAGAGATAAAGAGCTTCCCAGAAAAAAAAAGCTAAAGGAATTCATTACCACTAAGCCAGCATTGCATGAAATGTTAAAAGGGCTTCTTTAAGCAGAAGAAAAAAACAACCTAACTGAGGAAGACCAGGAACACAAATAACAAAATGGCAATAACTATGCACCTATCAATAATCACATTAAATGTAAATGGACTGAATGCTCCAATCAAAAGACATAGGGTAGCTGAGTGAATAAGAAAGCAAGACCCTTGCATATGCTGTATACAATAGACTCACCTCAGATCAAAATACACACACAGGCTGAAAGTAAAGGGATGGAGTAAAATATTTCATGCAAATGGAACTGAGAAAAAAGCTGGAGTAGCGATACTTATATCAGATAAAATGGACTTTAAATTGAAGAATATAATAAAGGACAAAGAAGGGCACTTCATAATAATAAACGTATTGATCCAACAAGAGGACATAATCCTAGTAAACATCTGTGCACCTAACATAGGAGCCCCTAAATATATAAAACAGATATTGACAAACATAAAGACAGAGATCAACATTAACACTATGGTAGTAGGGGACTTCAACATCCCGCTGTCACCAATGGACAGATCCTCCAGACAGAAAATCAATGTGGAAACAGTGACCTTAAATGAAACATTAGAGCAGCTGGATTTAACTGATATTTTCAGAGTATTTCACTCCAAAGCTACAGAATATTCATTCTTCTCAAGTGTACATGGGACATTTTCCAAGATAGACCACATGGTAGGCCACAAAACAAGTCTCAGTAAATTTAAGAAGATTGAAATCATATCAAGCGTCTTCTCCAACCACAATGCTATGAAACTAGAAATCAATTACAAGAAAAAAACTGGAAAACACACAAATACATGGAGGCTGAATAACATGCTACTAAATAGCAAGTGGATCAACGATGAGATCAAGGAGGAAATCAACAGATAAACTCGAGACAAACGAAAATGAGAGCACCACGACCAAAAATCTCTGGGATGTAGTGAAAGCAATCCTAAGAGGGAAGTTCATAGCAGTGTAGGCCTACCTAAAGAAGCAAGAAAAATCTCAAATCAACAGGTTATTTTTACACCTCAGGGAACTGGAAAAAGAACAGTAAAATAAGCCAAAAGGGAGTACAAGGAAGGAGATAGTAAAGACCAGAGTGGAAATAAATGAAACAGAGACCAGAAAAACAATACAAAAGATCAACGAAACCAAGAGCTGGTTTTCTGAGAAGATAAGCAAAACTGACAAACCTCTAGCCAGACTCATAAAAAAAAAAAAAAAGAGAGGACTCAAATTAACAAAATCAGGAATGAAAGAGGTGAAGTGACAACAGACACCACAGAAATAAAAAAAAATTTAAGAAATTACTATGAGCAACTATACGCCAACCAATATGACAATCTGGGGAAAAATGGATAATTTTCTAGAAGCATACAACCTTCCGAAGCTAACTCAAGTAGAAACAGAAAATCTGAATAGACTGATTACTATCAAGGAAATTGAATCAGTAATCAACAAGCTCCCAACAAACAAAAGCCCTGGACCAGATGGCTTCACAAGTGAATTTTATCAAACATTCAAAAAAGAATTATCACCTATTCTTCTGAAACTATTCCAAAAAATCCACAAGGATGGAAGGCTCCTGAACTCTTTTTATGAGGCCACTATCACCCTGATTGCAAAACCAGAAAAACACAGTACAAAAAAGGAAAACTACAGGCCGATATCCCTGATGAACATAGATTCAAAAATCCTCAACAAAATCTTAGCAAACAGAATTCAGCAATATATTAAGGAGATCATACACCATGATCAAGTGGGTTTCATCCCTAGTACACAAGGTTAGTTCAATATCCGCAAATCAATTAATGTGATACATCACATTAACAAAATGAAAAATAAAAATCATATGATCATATCAATAGATGCAGAAAGATAACTTGACAAAATACAGCAGCCATTTATGATAAAAACTCTTAGCAAAGTGGGAATAGAGTGGTCATATCTCAACATAATAAAGGCCATATATGATAAACCCACAGCTAACATCATATTCAATGGGGGAAAGCTAAAATCATTCCCCTTAATATCAGGAAGAAGACAAGGCTGTCCACTTGCTCCACTTTTATTCAACATAGTTCTGGAAGTTCTGGCCACAGCAATCAGACAAGAAAAAGAAATAAAGGGCATCCAAATTGGTAAGGAGGAAGTAAAATTGTCATTATATGCAGATGACATGATACTATATATAGAGAACCCCAAAGACTCCATCAGAAATCTATTGGAACTGATAGATGAATTCAGTAAGGTAGCAGGATACAAAATTAATAATCAGAAATCAGTTGCATTTGTATAGACCAATAATAAACTATTGGAAGGAGAAATTAAGAAAACAGTCCCATTTACAATTGCTTCAAGAACTATAAAATACTTAGATACTTAGGAATAAATTTAACCAAAGAACTAAAACACCTGTACTCAGAAAATTATAAGACACTGAAGAAAGAAATAAAAGAAGATACAAATAAATGGAAACACCTACCATGCTCATGGATAGGAAGAATTAACATAGTTAAAATTTCCATACTGTCTAAAGCAATATACAGATTCAATGCAATTCCTATCAAACTACCAAGGGCATTTTTTCACAGAAATAGAAAATATAATCCTAAAATTTATATGGAATCATAAAAGACCCCGAATAGCCATGGCAGTCCTGAGAAATAAGAACAAAGTCTGGGGTATCATGCTACCTGACATCAAATCATAGTACAAGGCTACAGTAATCAAAATAGTATGGTACTGGCATAAAAACAGGCACATAGATCAATGGAACAGAATAGAGAGCCCAGAAATAAATCCAGGTATATATGGACAGTTAGTCTATGACAATGGAAGCAAGAATTTACATTGGTGTAAAGACAGTCTATTTAATAAATGGTGCTGGGAAAATTGGACTTAGACATGCAAAAAAAATGAAACTGGACCACCTCCTTACACCATATACAAGAACAAATTCAAAATGGATTAAAGACTTAAACATAAGACCTGAAACCATAAAACTCATAGAAGAAAATATAGGGAGTAAATTTGCAGACATTATCCTGAGCAATATTTTTACTGATACATGCCCATGGGCAAGGGAAGTAACAGGAAAAATGAACATACGGGGTTACATCAAACTTAAAAGTTTTTTCACAACAAAGGAAACCATCAATAAAACAAAAAGGCAGCCTACTGAATGGGAGAAGATATTTGTCAACCCCTGATAAGGGGTTAATATCCAAAATTTATAAAACACTCATGTAACTCAACACCAAAAAGACAAACAACCTAATTTAAAAATGGGCAGAGGATATGAAGAGACATTTCTCTAAAGAGGACATACAGATGGCCATTAGGCGTATGAAAAAATGTTCAACCTCACTAATCATTAGGGAAATGCAAATAAAAACCACAATGAGTACCACCTTACCCCAGTCAGAATGGCTATCATCAATAAATCAACAAACAACAAGTGCTGGCAAGGTTGTGGGGAAAAGGGAACCCTGGTGCACTGTTGGTGGGACTGCAGATTGGTGCAGCCACTATGGAAATCAGTATGGAGGTATCTCAAAAAAACTGGAAATGGCCCAGCAATTCCACTCTTAGGTATTTATCCAGAAAAACCCAAGACACTAATTCGAATTATGTTCATTGCAGCATTATTTACAATAGCTAAGACTTGGAAATAATCGAAATGCCCATTGGTAGATGATGGGGTTAAGAAACTGTGGTACACTTACACAATGGAGTATTATTCAGCTATAAAGAAGAAGGAAATCATACCATTTGCAACGATATGGATGGACCTAGAGAACATTATGCTAAGTGAAATAAGTCAGTCAGAGAAAGGCAAATACCAAATGATATCACTTATATGTGGAATCTAAAGAACTGAATAAATGAGTAATGTAAACAGAAATAGTCTCAGAGACACAAAGGAAAAACTGATGATTGCTAGATGGGATGGGGGTGGGAATGAGGGAGAAGGGGAAGGGATGAGACAACAAAAATTGGTAACTACAATATTGCCTCAGAGATAGAAAAGACAGTTTGGGGAATATAATCAATAATGTTGTAAATATTTTTTAGGGAGCCAGATGGTCTCATGTTTTGTCAGGTAGACCACTTCATGGATGGTGTAGAGGCCTGACCACTGCACTGTACATCTGAAGCTGCCGTTGAATAATATTATATGTCAACTATAATTTAATACTTATATAGTCATGGGATGTGGAGTAGAGGGTGGGAATGGAGTCAATGGAATTGTAATAGATATGTATGATATCAGGGGTGGGGGAGCATTGGGTGGGGGGAGGGGGTTGTCACTTTGTGAGGGGTGAAAAAGATAACTATTGCATTGTTTTGTACACCTGAAACTACTACTACTACTAATAATAATAATACAATAAAAATAAAATTAAAAAAAGTGAAAGACACCTCACAGAATGGGAGAAAATAATTGTAAATCGTGTATGTGATAAGGGGCTTCTATTTAGAATATACAATAAAACTCATATGACTTAAAAATAAAAATCAAGCAATTAAAAAACAGAATGGGCAATAAGCACATGAAAAGTTGCCTTGACAACAAAACCACAGTAAGATACCACTTTACATTAATTAGGATAACTAAATAAAAAACAAACAAACACGAACAAGTGTTGATGAGGATGTGGATCCACTCTGGAAAACAGTCTGGCAGTTCCTGAAAAAAGTAACACTACCATATAATCACAAAACCAGCAATCCTACTCCTTACATATCTACCCAGGAGAAATGCTAACATATGTGTACACAAAAACTTCTACATGAATGTTCATAGCAACACTATTCATAATAGCCAAAAAGTGGAAACAATCCAAATGTCCATCAACTGTTGAATGGCTAAACAAAATGTTGTATATTCATACAATGGAATATTATTTAGTCAAAGAGGAAGAAAGTATCGATACATGCCACAACATGGATGAACCTTGAAAGCATTAGGTTAAGTAAAAGAAGTCAGTCACCAAAAATCACATAGATAATTCCATTTATATGAAATGTCCAAAATAGGCAAAACCAAAGAGACAAATAGATGAACAGTTGCTTAGGGCCGAGGATGGGGGTGAAAGGGGAATAGGAGACTTGATAGCTAATGAGTATGAGATTTCTTTTTGAAGTGATGAAAACGTTCTAAAATTGACTGTGGTGATGGTTGTACATACTCGTACCTATGAATATACTCAAAACCATTGAATCTGTACACTCTAACTGGGTGAATTGTTTGATATGTGAAGTGTATCTCAATAGAGTTGTTAAAAAATATATACATAGCAACTTCATTTGCAATTGCTTCAAATTGGAAACAAACCAATTGCTCATCAACAGTAGAATAAATAAATAAATTGTGCCACATCATTCGATGGAATACTACTCAGCAACAAGAATGAATGTTATAGGCCATGGCATGGATGGATCTCCTAGGAATTATGTTGGGAGAAATGAGTCACACACACAGCATACATACTCTATGAGTCCATGTACATGAATGTAGGGGACATTCTGGTGCATCATCCAGATCCTCCGCACTTATAGGGCTAAAGCACTCATTACCACAAGGACTGGGCGGTGTTCAAAGATGGTGGTGTTTGTAGCTGAGCCTCTCCCTCCTCTGCTGTTGCCCTGGATAGAGAGAGCCAACTTACCCAAGGCCACAGCACATTTCTGGAGGCAGTCCAATTCTAACCATCGGTCCCAAAGTCATGGGAGGTCCCTGGGGACTGTCTTACTTCACTGGGACTGTGCAATTTGTCCCCTGAGGCTCCAATTTCCTGTTCTTCCCCTCCAGGCCAAGCCTTTTGTGCCTTTCTGCCCTTGGGCTCTGCTCACTGACGCCCTCTAGAGGGCGCACTGGTGGCCGTCAACGTAGTTGCCCCACCAGTCCTCCCAGAAGCCCACAGGGTTTCTCTAACCTGATACCCCACGTCTTCTGGGACTTCTGGGGCATAGTGAAGGCAGCCTGTAGTCTTCTTTTTACCCTAGACATCGCTTGAGTTGCTGCTTTGCTCTGAGCAACCCACCTCCCCTGCCTCGGTTTTTCTCTTACACCGTACATTGGAGCTCCTCTGCGTCTTTGTGAGTGAGTTTGAGTCACCCAGTCTGTTCTCAGTTCTTCTAGTTGAGGAGAAACAACTGTTGAGAGGAAACAACTGCAATGCCTCCTCTTCCATCCCACTTCTCCTAGCCTCTGTGAGCTGTACCACTGGAGGAAGAAGAATAATGCTGATCTCATGGGTTGTTATGAGGCTTCAATGAGCTGAATCATGAATGGTGCCCAAAACAGTGCCTGGTTTGTGGTACAGCCTTCTAAATGTTTGCTGTTGTTGGTGTAAGGTCACCCAACCGCTACGCTTTCGTGCCTCTCATCAAGTTTCATGGTAAAGACGAATTTTGTCATTTGTCTATGTATCTATTGAATTGAAAGTGTTTGGCTTGATAAGAGCAGCCTTGGTGAGTGCTGGACCAAGTTAATCTTGGCACTGATACAGCTGGGAAATAGGAGGCAGGTGGGACACAGCTGAACTTGAGGCAAACAGTGTGAGTTTTAGAGATGGATAGAACTGGGTTGGAATTCTGGCTAACTCTCTGGAGCCTCAGCTTTCTCATCAGTAAAATGGGAAAGCAATACCTCCATCACAGGGTTTCATGAGGATTCAATGAGGAAGTAGAGCCTGGTGATCGAGAGTGACTGCCTGGCTGTAATTCCATCACTTACCGGTTGTATAGCTGTGGGCAAACTACTTAACCTCTCTGTGCCTTACTTTTTTCCGCCTATAAACTGGGTTAATAGTAACATCTACTTTGTAGTAGATTTAATGAATTAACATTTATACTAAGGATTTATCTATGGTAACCACTTACTTAATATACATGAAGCTGTTTATAGATATTAAAGAACTATTATATTGCTATTAATATAAGAATTAATTGTTAGCATAAAAATGAAGATGATGACAAATAGTGAGGACACATTTTTTAGTTTAATTTAGTAAGTATAATATAAAATATTAGTTGTTTTATTTGCTCTAAATTTGAAATAAAGCAAGTCTACATGAAATAAAAATGAATCCAGAATTGTGTAATTTCAAAGCTGACAGGCCAAGGGAGTTGTACACTAGTTTTTGCTGTTGACACATGGCTCCTTTGGAATTAATGTTGAATTATGCAGGCTTTGCATTGTGCAATTACTTCTGGAACAATATTTTTTTGTATAAAGTGCCACCACATTGCATATATAAAGCCCTTGGAGGCTGTCTAACATGGAAGAAGCACTCGTTAAATGGCAATTAGATGAAGGTGTAGTCTTCAGTCAGGTACCAAGTAAATCACTTGGGTTCCCATCAGTTTGGTTGTTCCTGAGCCCTCTTCCACCAGACTATGGGGACACCCTAGGAATAGAAAAGTGGGTGACATCAGTATTCTGATTTTACTGCTCAGCATGGAGTTTCTTTCTTTGCAAGCCTCTCACCTGCCCAAGCTGCTGTGCACTCTTCATGTGTTTTTTGCTGTGAGTATGGTTTGTTTCTCTGATTACATTACAAGTGCTCCGACTTTGGGGTGAGTCTTTTCTCTTGGACTTGTTGCATTGTCTATTGGCACTGGGCATACAGTTAATATGCAATACATTTTTATTGACTTTTGGAGCAAGGAAGGGCAAAGTCTGCATTTGACAAAATTACACATTTAGAATGCATGCATTCTTTATAAATTTGTGTAAATGTTCACATTTGTATCTTCTACATGCCTAATAAAAGGCCATGAATGAAGACGATCTATTTTCCTTCCTGATCTAGTCTCAGGTGGGGCACAGCCACAGGCCCGATTTTCATTAGCTCCTCAGACACTTCATGTGATAGGAAGCAGCAGTGAATGAGCTTGGGTCTTAGTTAACCCCACCCTCTACTGCCCTTAAACCTGGTTCTCCATTATCTTCATCTGGGTTCCCTTAGAAGCTGACCTGAGATGATGATTTATGGACAGTGAGTGCAATACCAGGAAGTACCAGTGGGCAGAGGGAGCAAGGCAGGAGGTGGAGGGCAGCCAGAGGAGTATCGCTGAGTGCTACCACTGTGGCACCTATGGAGATATGGTAGAACCTGCATTTGAGTTTTCCCATCTGAGGGGCAAAGATTTGGGCTATTTATCCAGAAACTTCCATTTTTCATTAATTAAAGGCTTCCCTGGAGGGAATAACTCCCTGGTACTTCAGGCCTGCCCCTCACTGCTCACAGGGGCTGCAGCCAGGAAAGCCCCCAGGCAGAGAGTGACAGTGGCTTTCAGTAAGAAGTTGACAGCTGATAAGGAAACAAAGAAAACCAATGACCTGAAGGCCACCATTTTGCATGGAAACCCAATAGCCCATGCAAACAGACCACATGGAAAGGGCAGATCACATTCAAGGGCAAGGGGGTGTGGACAGAGCACCAACAGTGTTTGATGTATCTGTTAAGGAAAAGAGTGTACATAGAAACATTCTAACCATAGTCATGTTCTTAGGATGTGGTATTCTGGTTGTGTATTGCTGTATAATTTCATGCTACAATTTAATGGCTTAATCTCTAATTACCATTTTATTACTACTCATGGTTTCTGTGGATCAGGAATTCAGCAAGTTTTTGCTGGGCACTTATTTCATGTGGTTGCCATCAGTCAGTTGATGGCTGGAGTTGGCAGAGCAGATGGATGGCTGGAGCAGCTGGAGATGGCTGGGAATATTTCTCTTTCCATGTGGTCTGTTTGCATGGGCTTTTGTGTTTCCACACAAAATGGTGGCCTTCAGGTCATTGGGCTGCTAACATGGCAGCTGGAGTCTACAAGAGAGGTGGGGAAACTGCATTCCTTTTTATAACCTTGCCTTGGAAGTCACTTCTGCTGGACTCTGTTGGTTACAGGCTCATCACAAGCCAGTCCACATTCAAGGGCAAGTGAATTAGACTTCGTTTCTTGCTGGGGGAGTGGCAAGGTTCCAGAAAAGCACGTGGGACAGATAATAGTGAAGTGGCACTTTGTAAAATACAACTTGCTGTGTGTGTGTGTGTGTGTGTGTGTGTGTGTGTATTAGTAAAAGCTGCCATCTTTCTAAATGAAATAATCAATACCCACAGAATAATAAATGGGCATAGATCAGCACAAATGTGTTGACTAATAAAATGCACAAAAATGTTCAAGTTTGGTAACTGTCTGAGGCTGTTTAGCCACACTCACTGGCCTGAGCTGTCACTGGAGCTGTTATACTTTTCAGCCACCTGGAGTGTGTGTGTGTGTGTGTATGTGTGTGTGTATACACACATGTGTATTCTTAGATGAGACAGTATTGGCTAATGATTATCAGCAACTGCGGAAATGAAGGAAATCAGTAACACAATAAAAACTCTAATTGCTTGGCAGCAGTGTTTAGGTCTCATTAGGCAGATGTGTAACAGCTTCAAGAGAAATAAACTCCTGTGTCATTAGATAACAAGGCAAGAAATAGGTTATTTCCTTTTTGAAAGGTATGAAAGCTTCCAATTGCCTGATATATTTGCCTAGTAGATTATTTCTGTCATCTCAGTTAATTGAATTTTATCTCTTGCTCTTAAAATGCTTTCCTTCAAATAAGGTTACAAAGTTCAGGAAAGTCATATTTTAAATCACAGTCATAGAAGGCAGAATCAACCTTAACTAGACAAAGTACTCCAGAAGAAAATTTAAAAAAAAACCCAAACTTTTAAAAGTTCACCCTTTTCCTATACTGTTGGGTGATTTGGAATTCAAATAATATTTTGTGGAATACATCTTTGCACTATAGCACCCAATTTTGATTTTAAAAGAAAACTAAAAATTATTTATGGGTCCATCTATATTCTTTCTATGGGACTCCATCAAAGCTTTCATTGCTGAAAAGTTTTTATTTTAGTTAAAAAGGACAAAAATCAGAACTTAGGTTTGGTTCCAATATACATTTGGCTTGCAATATGTTTGGTAGAATCCTGTTTTCTATATGTCTATAACATATTCTATCTGCCCTCTCATTTTTTGTAAACTCTTGTGTCTTTCCAGATTATCCACATAACACACACACACACACACACACACACACACACACACACACACATACACTTCACACTATATGGTTAGGTATAATGTGGTACATAAATAAGCTCATCTTTTCCTCTTACAAATGCTAAAAAGTGGACCAAATCAATGTAGCAAAAATATTCACAATATTTCATGCCTGGATTTCCAAGGCTTAAATGTCCTTAACCAAATTGTTTACCACTTTCACTATTGACTTTTAAATCCATAGTCTCTTGGGCAAAAGGATATGGGTATTTAACAGTCTCCCTGCCTGCCTTGAGTATGCCATTTAGTGTGTTTTACTCAAACCCCCTTTGCTTCAGCCTTCTCAGAAGGTTGGGACCATGGATGAGCTGGCAGAAATCAGCACCTTAGGAATTCTCCAGTACAGTTCGACTCTTTGTTGCCAAATAATGTCTCATGTGGGGGTGGGGAGTGTCTAATCTCCTCCATCTCTCATAGTAAAAACCTGGAAGAGTTGAGGAAAAGAATATTCTATTATCAGTGCTCATAATTCCAAACCCTTTGCCAGAACAATTTTCTTAGAATGACACCTCTGTGAGAAGTGATTGTCAAATTTAAAGTTAACAATGTCCTTGTGGAGACATACATAGTGGAACAAACACTGTCAGTGGGCACCCATATCCCTGTCCCTTAGCCCTCACTTTTGTACATGCCAGTGCCTGAGTTAGGCAGTGAGCCTGCACAGCTCAGGCAAACAACAGGCCAAAAGTGTCCAGAAGTTAATGCTGTAGGAAGTGCCCTCAACCACTGACGCACAGGAGTTAGTAAGTACAGAGCCCAGCTTCTTTAGCCCTGGGGAAGTGGTTGGGGGAGGGCAATTCTACATAGTCACCCAGATGTCCCCAGTGGGATCATGTCCCAGTGCCCACAGTGGTAACATGCTTATAGTGTATCTTGGATTGGCTTCCATCTCTTCCCTGTCTCATTGCCCCATTCCCTCACCATCCTTTCTGGAACCACTCCCCAAATAACATACTTGCACCCAAATTCTTGTCTCAGAGTCTATTTGGAGGGAAACCCAGCTTGACTTTATCTAACGAGGACAGTGAAGTCTAATATTAGATGCTTTCATTGAACAAAGATGGGGCCGGCCAGTCCACGTGACATAGATTAGGATTGGCTGTGAAATTCCTGGCCTCCCATTCCCCACTGTGTACAGGTTCCATCTGGTTCTTCTGTAAGCTATGAGTTCATCCTCTGAGTTAGACTGTCATGTGCTTATTTCCAGACTCACCCACCTAGAGCTGTGTAAATCTGGGCAGGTTACCTATCTTCTCTAGTCCCAGTTTCTTCACCTGGGACTGGAGATCAAGCTAGTTCTTACATCAGGGGGTGGTTGTAGGGAATTACTGAGAACATGTTTGTGAAGGGCTTAGTATAGTGCTAGCACACAGAAAGTACTTAATAAAACTTAACTATCATTAGTTTTCTACTGTTATTGTTATTATTATGCCTAACTTACTTCCTAGAATGCATTTCTGCACATAATTTAGAAGTTTGCCATATATTTATCTGGCATGGTCTTAAGGTAGATGTGCCACAAAGAATTCAAATGGGCAATGAAGTTTTGGTTAGAATAATTCTATGGCATAAAATATCTGAATTCTGATGCTTGGCACTTGCCGATCCTAAATTGTATAGTGACAAACCACTTAGTGTCCCTTAAAAGGAGAAAGTTTCATCTGACAATCTCTAGATTGTCTCTGTAGAGTTGCAACTTCATCTTCTGGAATATTTCTTTTTTTTTTAATTAAAATTTATTGGGGTGACTATTTTTAGCAAAGTTACATAGATTTCAGGTGTACAATTCCTTAATATGTCATCTGTATATCACATTGTGTGTTCACCATCCAGAGTCAGTTCTCTTTCAATCACCATATATTTGATCTCCTTTACCTTCATCTACCACTCCCCTCCCCCTTACCCTCTGGTATCCGCTAAACTATTGTCTGTGTCTGTGAGTTTTGGTTCTTCATTTGTTTGTCTTGTTCTTTTGTTGTTTTCATTTTTATATACCACATATCAGTGAAGTGATATGGCTCTCTACTTTTCCTGTCTGACTTATTTTGCTTAGCTTTATAATCTCAAGAACCATCTATGTTGTTGCAAATGGCACTATTTCATCTTTTCTTATGGCAGAATAGTATTCCATTGTGTATATATACCACAATTTCTTTATCCACTCACCTATTGAAGGACACTTTGGTTGTTTCCATGTCTTGGCTACTGTAAATAAAGCTGCAATGAACATTGGTGCACATATATCTTTATGGATAAATGTTTACAGATTTTTTGGGTAGATACCCAAGAGAGGGATTTCTGGGTCACATTGTAATTCTATTTTTAATTTTTTGGGGAATCTCCACACTGCCTTCCATAGTGGCTGCACCAGTCTGCATTCCCACCAACAGTGTATGAGGGTTCCTTTTTCTCCACAGCCTCTCCAATCTAATTATTTGTCTTATTGATGATAACCATTCTAACTGATATGAGGTGATATCTTATTGTGGTTTTTATTTGCATTTTTCTGAGGATTAGTGACATTGAGCATTTTTTCATATGTCTATTGGCTATTTGTGTGTCTTCTTTGGGGAAATGTCTATTCAGGTCCTCTGCTCATATTTTAATTAGATTTTTTTTGAGTTGTATGAGTTCCTTATATATTTTACATATTAGCCCCTTATCAGAGGTGTTGTTTGCACAAATCTTCTCCCATTCTGTTGGTTGCCTCTTTATTTTGTTGATTGTTTCTTTTGCTGTGCAGAAGTTTTTTAGTTTGATATAGTCCCATTCATTTTAGCTTTTACTTCCCTTGCCTTGAAAGTCAAATGCACAAAATCCTCTTTGAACACAAGGACCATAAGTTTTTGTTTGTTTTTTTAAAGGACCATAAGTTTTGTACCTATGCTTTCTTCTGTGCAGTTTATTGTTTCAAGTCTTATGTTTAGGTCTTTGATACATTTTCAGTTAATTTTGGTGCATGGTAACAGATAGCAGTCTAGTTTCATTCTTTTGCACGTGGCATTCCAATTCACCCAGCACCATTTTTTGAAGAGGCTGTCTTTTCTCCATTGCATATTTTTGGCTTTTTTGTCAAAAAGTTTCTGTTTATATTTATGTGGGTTTACTTCTGGGTTCTTGATTCTATTCCGTTGGTCTGTGTGTCTGTTTTTCTGCCAATACCATACTGTTTTGATTATTGTTGCCCTGTAGTACAAGTTTAAGTCAGGGAGTGTAATACCTCTAGCATTGTTTGTTTTTCTTAGGATTGCTTTGGCTATTATTTGGCTTTTGTGATTCCATACAAATCTGATGATTTTTTTGTTCTATTTCTTTAAAACATGCCATTGGGAGTTTGATGGGGATTGCATTAAATCTGCATATTGTTTTGGGTAATGTGGCCATTTTAACTATGTTGATTCTTCCAAATCATGAGCATAGAATGTCTTTCCCCATTTTTGTGCCTTCTTCAATTTCTTTAAAAAATGTCTTACAGTTTTCAGTGTATAGGCCTTTCACATCCTTGGTTAAGTTTATTCCTAGTGTTTTATTCTTTTTGCTGCAATTGCAAAAGCAATTGTTTTTATTTCTTTTTCTGAAGTTTCATTGTTAGTATATAGGAATGCAATGGACTCTCGTACATTGATTTTGTAGCTGGCAACTTTACTGTATTCGTTTATTGTTCCTAATAGCTTTGTGGTGGAGTCTCTAGGGTTTTCTATATATAGCATCATGTGATCTGCAAAAAGTGACAATTTAACTTCTTCATTCCCTATTTGGATGCCTCTATTCCTTTGTCTTGCCTGATTGATCTGGCTAGGACTTCCAATACTATGTTGAAAAGCAGAGGTGATAGGGGACAGCCCTTTTGTTCCTGAACTTAGAGCAAAGAGCTTCAGTTTTTCATCATTAATTATATTAGCTGAGGGTTTGTCATATATGGCCTTTGTTATGTTAAGGTATTTTCCTTCTGTACCCATTTTATTAAGTGTTTTAATCACAAATGGATGTTGTACCGTGTCAATCGCTTTTTCTGCATCTATTGATAGAATCATATGATTTTTGTCCTTTATTTTGTTTATGTGGTGTATCACATTGATCGATTTGCATATGTTGAACAATCCTTGTGCCCTGGGATGAACTCCTCTTGGTCGTGATGGATAATTTTTTTAATGCATTGTTGCATTTGATTTGCTAGACTTTTGTTTAGGATTTTTGCATCTGTATTCATCAGAGGTATTGGGTCTGTAATTTTCTTTTTTTGTGTTATCCTTACCAGATTTTGGTATCCGGGTAATGATGGCCTCATAAAATGAGTTACGGAGTACTGTCTCTTTTTCAACTTTTTGGAAGAGTTTGAGGAGGACAGGTATTAGATCCTCTTTGAATGTTTGGTAGAATTCACTAGTGAAGCCATCTGGTCCTGGACTTCTGCTTTTGGGAAGGTTTCGGTGACTGATTCAATTTCCTTACTGTTGATCAGTCTACTTAGATTTTCCAATTGTTCGTGATTCAGCCTAGGAAGGCTATATGTTTCTAAGAACTTGTCCATTTCTTCTAGATTATTGAATTTGGTGGCCTATGGCCCTTCATAGCATTCTTGGATGATCCTGTGTATTTCTCTGGCATCTGTGGTAACTTCCCCTCTTTCATTTCTGATTTTGTTTATTTGTGTCTTTTCTCTTTTCATCTTAGTGAGTCTAGCCAAGGGTTTGTCAATTTTATTAATGTTTTCAAAGAACCAGCTCTTTGTTGCATTAATTTTTTCTATTGCCTTTTTGTTCTCTATTTCACTTAGTTTTGCTCTGATTTTTATTTTTTCCTCCTTTCTACTGACTTCGGGTTTCATTTGTTCTTTTTCTAGTTCTTTAAGGTGTAACGTGAGGTTATTTGTCTGGGATTTTTCTTCTTTCTTGAGATAGGCCTGTAATGATCTAAATTTCCCTCTTCAAACTGCTTTTGCTGCATCCCACAAATTTTGGTAGGATGTATTTTCATTCTCATTTGTTTCTATGTATCTTTTGATCTCTCCTCTTATTTCTTTTTTGACCCAGTCATTCTTTATGTTTAATCGCCACATATTTGTGGGTTTTCCTGCTTTCTTTTTGCAGTCAATATCCAATTTGTGATCAGAGAATATGCTTGGTATGATTTCAATCTTCTTAAATTTGCTGAGGCGAGTTTTATGTCCCAATATGTGGTCTATTTTTGAGAATGTTCCACGTACACTAGAAAACAATGTATAGCCTGATATTCTAGGATGAAGTGCTCTGTAAATGTCAATTATGTCCATTTCATCTAATGTGCCATTTAGGGCTGATATTTCTTTCTTTATTTTTTGTTTGGATGATCTATCTATAGCTGTCAATGATGTATTTAGGTCCCCTACTATAATTGTGTTTTGGTCAATTTCTCCCTTTAATTCTGTTAGTAGCTGCTTTGTATATTTCGGTGCTTCCTGATTGGGGACATAAATATTGATGACTGTTATGTCTTCTTGTTGTATAGTCCCCTTTATCATTATGAAATGTCCCTCTTTGTCTCTTGTTACCTTTTTTATCCTGAAGTCAGTTTCATCTGATATCAGTATAGCTACACCTGGTTTTCTCTGAATATTCTTTGCTTAGAGTGTCATTTTCCACCCTTTCACTTTGAGTGTATATCGGGCCTTGTAGCTGAGATGTGTCTGTTGGAGGCAGCATATGGCTGGTTTAGTTTTTTGTCCAATCTGTTACTCTGTGCCTTTTTATTTATTTTATTTTTTTTTATTGGGGAACAGTGTGTTTTTCCAGGACCCATCAGCTCCAAGTCAAGTAGTTGTTTCAATCTAGTTGTGGAGGGCAAATCATCAGTGGCCCATGTGGGAATCGAACCGACAACCTTGGTGTTAATGAGCACTGCGCCCTGCGCTCTAACCACCTGAGCCAACCGGCGGTCCCCTCTGTGTCTTTTTATTGGTGAGTTCAGTCCATTTACATTTAGGGTGATTATTGATATATGATGATTTCCTATCGTTCTATCTTTGGTTTTCTGGTAGGACAGAGTCTCCACTGATTCTTTTTGTTGCTGTGTGTTATTTCAGTGTGGTGGTATTCTATGATTTTTCCCTCTGTTTCTTTTTTTATGTTATGTATTTCAGTTCCGGTTTTTGTTTTGTTTTGTTTTGTTTTTGTTTTTTTGAGTAGTTACCATTAAGTTTATGTAAAAGAAAGTTTCATATTTAGAGTATTCCATTTTCTTCAGCATGCTTCCTTTCTGCATTCCTTTTTGCAGGTTCAGACATTTACTCTCTCCCCTTGTATGTTTTTCTTGTCACAAATTATCCGTATTTATGCTGTGAGTTGATTTCTGCGCTTCAGTAGCAGGTTGTCTTTTTCCTGGTTTTTTTAAGTGTTTTTTTTCTTCTTCTTTACCCTGTATGTTATGTTTACGTGTATATTGTCTTATTTGGTGTAGGGGTTGCCATTTCCTGCTTCTGTCTGTCTGTTCATAATACTACTCATGGTTTTGTATTCTTTTGCTTTTTTGTTTCAGGTTGAATAGCCTGCGTCAGAATTTCTTGTTGTGTATGCTGTGTGTTAGAAAATTCCCTCAGCTTCTGTATGTCTGGAAAGGTCTGTATTCCTCCGTCATATCTAAAATATGTCTTTGCTGGATATATTATTCTGGCTCATATTTTCTCTCTTTCAATAGTTTGAATATCTGAGTCCACCCCCTCCTGGTTTGTAGAGTTTATGCTGAAAAATCTGATGATAATTTAATGGGTTTTCCTTTGTGAGTTACCGTCTTTTTTTCCCTTGCCCCCTTGAGGATTCTTTCTTTGTCGTTAATTTTTGACAGCTTCAATACAATGCGCCTTTGAGAGGGCCTGTTGGGATTGAGGTAATTAGGTGTTCTATTTGCTTCTTGGGTTTGAGGATTCAGCTCTTTCCACAAGTTTGGGAATTTCTCATTGACTATTTGTTTGAATATACTCTCTGTTTTCTTCTCCCTTTCTTCTCCTTCTGGTATGCCCATTATTCTTATATTACTCTTTCTGATGGAATCAGAAAGTTCTTGTAGAGTTCTTTCATTTATTTTAACTCTCAAGTCTCTCTCTTCTTCCATCTGTGTCATTTCCATATTTCTATCTTTGATGTCACTGATTCTTTCCTCCATCTGGTCAGCTCTATTTACCTAAGCTGGCTATTTCATTCTTCATTTCTTTTATTGAGTTCTTAATCTCCAGAAATTCTATTTGGTTCTTTTTTAAAATTTCAATCTCTTAGTAAAATGTTCATTTTGTTCTTTGATTGTGTTTCTGAGTTCATTAAGCTGCCTGTCTGTGTTTTCTTGCATCTTGTTGAGTTTTTTAAGAACTGCAATCTTGAATTCCCTGTCATTTAAGTCACATATTTCCATGTCTTTAAGTTTATTTCCTGGAGACTTTCATTTTCTTTCTGAACTGCCTTGTTACCTTGGTTATTCATGGAAATTCATGGGAATTATTATTTCTCTTCCTGGGCATCTACAGGAGTGGGTCTGCAACAAGTTGATAGGAAGAGGTCTTTCTTTTGCTTTCTAGTAGGTGTTGGCGGACTGTTTTATTTTCTTTCCCACTGCAGTCTTTTATTCTCTCTCACACTGTAGTGTTATATTTTCTCTGCACTGTTCCGGCTTCTTAAACTATCATGGTGGGTGGTGGGGCTTCCCTGGAAGGTGGGCTTCTCCTCTGTGAGCAGGTCGCCTGGGTCACAGGGTACCACCTCTGCCTCCGTGGGGGGATGTGGAGAGCTTTTGGAGTTCCAAAGTTCTTCCTGCCCCATGTTCAGAGCCTGTGTGTTTCAGTAGCTCTGTTTACCCCTGCAGGGATCTGTGCAGATGAGGGTGGGGGGAGGGAGCAGGGTTGGGGTGGGTTGTGAGAGTTGGCTCTGAGCAATGGCAGTTATCACCAGCACAGCTGCTCCTGCACTCAAGCTTTTTCCCTTTGCTGGAACTAGTTGGGCTGCGAGTCCACAGCTGTAGGCTGCAGTTCTCAGAACTGCAAACATTCTGTTCTTTTGATTTGACACTGCTACTCTTCCACTTCTAGTACTGGGAGGGTGGGTTGGGGTGAGCTCTGTGAGGGTAGGAAGGGGTCAGCTAGGCTCCACACCTCTCCTTCTGTCCTCTGCTTGGCAGTGGGGACTTAAACCGCTGTTTTCACTCTTCTTCCCTCAGTCTTTGCCCCCCAGGTCTCTGCTGTGAGCATTGCTGCATTCAGCTGTGTTAAATTCTGATCCCTCAGGTGGTTCTGTGGGCCATAAGGGGAGCGCTAGCAATCCGAATTCTTCCCTCTCCCCTGACTGCGGTAACTCTGGACTGCAGGAAGCTTGGAGCTCTAAGCTCTGGCCTGCATCCTGTGCCAGCTCAGCCCTCGTCTCTGGACCGCGTTGCCACACTTACCCCTTGCCGCATCCCCCGCTTGCCCAATTTGCCCACCTTTAAATGATTTCAATTGCGTGTCTCTTAGTCTTACCTATCTGCTGTGCAGGGAGTTTTTTGTGGAATTATAGCTATTCAATTTGTTGTAAATTCCAGGGGAGATTTCAAGAGGCTCACCTCACACTGTGATTTCTATAACATCAATTTCATCTTCTGGAATATTTCTAACTGTGTTTACAATTTGTTAGAAGCATAATTTAGAAAAATATCCTTAAAAATACTTTTTAAACTACAAATTCTCTCTCTTCTGTCTTCAAAGTATGCTCTCATCTAACACTTATCCCTGAGGGCAACTGTGCCAGAAAGTGACAAGGTGCTGATGTCTTTGGGTGGAGAATTTACTACATTGATTTTACTGTGACTCAGACAGGTAACCACATAAAAAAGAAGAGCAGAATTATTTTGGGAGCCCCTCTTGTGTCTTTCCCTAGCTTACATTCCTAGGCTCCATGGCATTTCTTCCTTAGGGACCTCCTTCATATTTCTCCTTAGAAATGTCTTCTTTCTCCACCCTTTCTTACCCCACTGAATAGTCTGGTCCCTTAACATAGGTTTCAATATAGAAGCTTCTATCAATGAGAATTCTTTAACAAGTGATTTCTAGCCTCCCACAAGAAAGTGGCCTGGTGATCACATTTCACAACAAAGAGTGCAAGACCGATGGAGTGTTTCTGTTCTCTTGTGTTCTCACACGAAGTGGGTGGCACTGAATTGTGCAGTGGGCTAAGTCTTTGCCTGAAGTCTCTGCTTGGATGTGTCTTTCACTGCTATTTCACCCTTTCAGGTGCTTAATCTCTTCCTTATTGTTTGCTCCATTTTTGCCCCTTCTCTGTCACCAGAGTTCAGGAAGAATCTGTAGTAAGTCATTCACACCTTAATGCTGTTAAACAGAGTTATGGGTTTTGAGTTGTCATTAGGATGGCATAGGGGTCAGGAGGGCAGACATTTCTGAATCTGACTCTGGACTGCAGCTGTTTTTCTCTCAATTATGCCATTAGATAAAGAGACAAGGACAGTAGCCAAGGAAAGTGAGACCCTTATTGCTGTTAGTAATAGTTGGGCCACCAATGTGCAGAGCACAGAGCTCTGGTATGCTGCATTAGGGAGAGAAGAATGAAATGTGATATGGCCAATCCTCATTCTAAATGTGAAAATTCCTTTGCCCTCTTTACCATGTTGGCTATGTGGAAGGAGGAGGCAGAGATAGATGGATAGATAGATAGATGATAGATAGATAGATAGATAGATAGATAGATAGATAGATAGATAGATAGATAGAAAGGCAGAGACAGAGAGAGTCAGAGAGAGAAGGAGAGAGACACTAACAAGATGAAGCAAGAGGAACAGGTCTCCTTTGTGGGCAAGGCCTTAGGCCAGCATCTGCTGTTGACCTTTTGGCTGAAAGGACAAGAGCACCACACAAATAATCATGCCCCAATTGGTATCTTGGAAACTGACCAATTTTAGTTAGGTTCCTCCTTTGGGAGAGGGGGAAGTGTAGAGCCAGGAGGGAGTTGGGTGAAACATCCCCATCTCTAGAGATCTGAATGGATATAAATTCATTTATTCCCTCTCCCAAGGTCATTTGTATTTTTAAGCCCTTGTTAAAAGAATTTCAGGCATCATTGAGGAGGAGGAGAGGAGGAATTTGGGCCTATTGACAGAGACTTCCACTCTGCCCTGGGTGTGTAACCCCAGTCTGAGTCAATAAAGACCCATTTAGTGACTTATGATGCTGGGGCTGAAGAGATTGGTGTCAGCCTGGAAGCGCCTGGGAGGGTGGACAGATTAGCTCCTCTTATCTCAACACTGAATTGAAGGTCAATACTTTGGATTCTCCTGCAGTAAGCAGGTGTCTAGAGAGTATAGATTTTCTGCTATGTAAGCTTGACTTTCCCTTATTGTTGGCCCATATCAGACCAATTTCAAACCCATCAAAACCTATTGTGGAGAATCCAGCCTTTAATGAACTCTTCACAAAGTGTTTCTGGAATTTAGGGCTGATGTTGGGCAGCATCCTCTCTCCTTCCCCACCCCTCCATTTCTGGATGATAACAGACCCTGATTGGTAGCAGCATAGCGAAGTGCCAAACTACAACTCACAGCGGCAATTTTGTATTCATCCATTGCTAGTTGTTCTGGAAAATGATGGATAGTGGGTGAGCCACCTCTGCTCTGGGAATTCACCACATGGAGAGAGTACATTTAAAGCATGTTTATATGCATATACTGCACTAGTGTGATGGTTAATTTTATGTGTCAACTTATATCTGGGCCATGGGGTGCCCAGATATTTGGTAAAAAGTTATTCTGTTTCTGTTAAGGTGTTTTTGGAAGAGATTACGTGTAAATTTGTAGATTGAGTAAAGCAGATTGCCCTCAGACTGTGGGTGAGTCTCATCCAATCTGCTAAAGGCTTGAACAGAACAAAAAGCCTTGAGTAAGAGGGAATTCCTCCTGCCCATGACCTCTGATCTGTGAAATTGGCTCCCTTCTCTCCCTGCCCTCTCCCCCATCTTTGGTCTGGAACTGAAACATTGGTTCTTTCTGAGTGTTGAGACTGCTGGTCTTTGGACTGGAACTACACCATCGATTCTTCTGGTTCTCAGGCTTTTGGACTCTAACTGACTGGAACTAAACCATAAGCTTTCCTAGGTTTCTAGCTTGCTGACTCACCCTGTAGATCTCTGGACTTTCCAGCACTGTAATCATGTGAGTCAATTCCTTATAATAAATCTCTTTGTATATATACAGTCTATTGGTTCTGTTTCTCTGGAGAACCTTGACTAATATAACCAAGAATTCAAAATAGGTATTGAATGCTAGCTCTTTCAGTGTTTTTCCTTTGGTTATCATGCATTCATTTATTTATTCATTTTTCTTTCACTCAATTTTCTATTCATCCAAATTATTCAACAATTACTCATTAAGAATTATTATTTGGCAGACACTATGCTAGATGCTAGATGTGTAACAGTTAACAAGAAAGAATTTCTGCCTTGACAGAATTTACATTTTGTCTGTATTAATTAGCAATTGTGCTACATACAACAGTAAGAATTCATTTACACGTAACTCATCTATTTGTGGGTTGGGGGTGGGCTGATCTTGGCTGGTCTTGGCAGAACTGGATCATATATCTGGGTGTTGGTTGAGTTAGACTGGCTTGGATGGACAGTTCTACTTCAAAGTATGGATCAGGTTGGGTGTGGCTCCTCCTTGAGGACTGGGCTTAGATCTGCTCTACATGTGTTTATCTGGAGCTCAAGGCTGATGGGGAAGCATCTGTCCTGGGGGAACACTTCTCATGATGGCCAAGATGTAGGTCCAATCATGCAATGGCAGAGCTGCACCTGACACCAATTAAGTCAGAACCTCTCAGGTAGGAATCCAGGCACTGTTGCTTTGTAAAGTTCTCTAGACATCTCACTGTGCAGCCTGGACTGAGAACCACTGTTTCACTTCTTTAGGGTGTGGCCTACTTCTCATCCCTGCTCTGACAAGCCTGCCGCTCCTGTCAAGCAGTGGGTGCTAGTGGTGGTAGAAACAGTGGATATACGGCATAGAGGGAGTAAGTAAGAGTAAAAAGATCAGGAAGTAGAAGTAAGGGAAGAAAAAAAGAAAAGTGGGAAGGAAGCCTATTTATTCAATATATTAATTACCTACTATGTACAAAAGAACATTTCAGGTCACATAGGGCAATGTTTCTCAAATTTTGTGGACAACCTCTTTTAATAATGCTTGTTTTTTTTTCCTTAAGCTATTTGTTGACTGAAAAACAACATAATGAGAAAAAGTTAAAACACCACTCGCCTTGGCTCACAAGGTTAGAAACTACTAAGTGTGGGATACAAAGATTAATTAAATGCAAGTATTGTAATACTCATAATAGGTAACATTTCTTAAACACTGTGTTCTAGGTCTGCTTCTAACTGCTTCACATGAACTATCTCATTTAACCCTCACAATAACCCCACGAAGAAGGTATTATTTCTGTGCCTGTTTGTAGATAATGAAACTGAAGCTCAGAGATAATGACTTCCTCAAGGCATAACAGTGAGTTAGAGACTACTATGTGGTCACTAAAACCTGTTTTTTATTCCTTGTAAGCGTCCAGCTAGAATATATTTTTCAGTTGTGCTGGCAGCTAGGTGAGACCATGTGACTGAGTTCTGACCAATAAATTGTATGCAGAAGTGGCCACAAAAACTTCCTCTATAATCCTCTGCACTCTGCTTCCCTTATCTGGCAGCCGAGTGAAGAGGACCCAACAAAAGACTCTGAGGCCCTGGGTGATAGTGGGGCCACTATAAGAAAGGAAACTGAATTCCTGAATGATCATGTGGAAAGTGCCTTCTGACCAGAAACATCTGGTTTGGATTTTGGGTGAGCAAGAAATCAACTCTTATTGTGGTAAGATGCTGAATTGTGGGGCTTAGTAATAACAGCTGGTTTTATACACCTTGTCTCATTCATGTAGACTGCAAGCAGTGGAGCCAGGATTCACCCAGGCAGAGTCTGTGAACCATCTGCTGTGCCACACTACCCACAAATCATGAAAATACAGAGGAGAAAATGACCAGTGTTTTTCTTATATCTTCTTCTAACCCCCATTCTTGGCAACCTTAAGAGATCTACTTATCCCTTCATTTTGGCCTTTGGAAGAATGGTTAGCTGTGGACATGAACAGATGCAGGAATGGGAAGAGGTGGCATTGGGAATTTGAAAAGGGAAGTGGGGTGCAGAAAGGGAACTGAGGTGAGTCATGCAGTCAGGAAAGGTGAAAGGAAGGTGCATGCTGAGGCAAGTTACAGCGCACACAGCTGGACACCTGGTGGGCCATGGGACTGAGATGGCTTTCTTTTTTTAAAAATAGGTTCCCTTCTCTCTCTCTCTCTCTCTCTCTCTCTCTCTCTCTCTCTCTCTCTCTCTCTCTCTCTCTCTCTCTCTCTCTCCCTCTCCACTTCTTTTTTTGTGATTAAAGCTCTATTGGGAATCAGGCAGTGACCATGCTGGGAGAGCAGGGCTTGCACACCAGACCAATACTAACCTTCAGGACAATGGTGGGGAGCTCAGGGCTGAGCTCTGCAGATGAGGGGTACAGTTGGACTCCCCAAAGCAGAAGCAGCCACTGAAAGGAAGGTTGGTCTGGATGGCTTTAGTGTGGGAGGGATAACATGAGGTGGGGGTTAGGAATTTTGCTGAAGAAAAGTGGGAAGCTGAAGCTTTAAAGGGCATGATTAAATAAAGGTTGGGAAGGAGAAAAGAGGGCCATCTGGGATGGAGGACAGCAGAATAACAAGGAGGGAAAGAAGACAGCTGGTTCTGGGGTAAAGGAAGGCCTGAGTGTTCTCCGGGGCCCTGGAAGAGCAGGTGCAGGTGTGATTGCTCCATGTCACCTCCTGGATTTCCAAGGCCCTACTTGTTGCCCCACAAGGCAATCTTTAGAAACAGAGGGCCTGGGAGGAAATGACTGGACTTCATGCAGGCAGGGATCTTCTTTAGGCCCTCAAAGTGGGCCATGAAGTCCTTCAGGTTTGGGAATGCATCCAGGCACCTAGGCTCAAATATACGGAGTAGGTAAAGGATGTCATAAGCCAGGAAATCCACAAAGGTGAGTTTATGCCCTGTAAACCAAGGCTTCTTCCCCAGAAACTGTGAGAAGAGCTTTATATTGTCAGAGAGTGCCTCCAAGTACTCAGGTTTCAGTTTTTCAAAGTCAGAGCTGTAGCAAACCCTGGCCAAGTACATGTGGATGTCTATAACCCTGTTATCCTCTTTGGTATCCTGCCACTTATACTCCAGCCACCCCAGTGGAGCCAAACTCTGATCTTTGACTCCTTACTTCAGTGAGGCCACCATGCTCTGTTTGGTCTCTAATTCTCTATAATGTGGTCTGGAAAGTACCTCCAGGTAGACAACCAAGGCAATTACCTTGTGGGTTTCCTTTCCTCTGGGACCACAGTCTTGTACTGCATTCCAATATCTGAAAATACTTTTTTCCAGTTTTATGTTGGTTTACAGGGGAGAGCTAGTTTGGAACTTGGTACTCCATCATGATGGGAAGCAGAAGTTATCTTTCTGTTTGTTATTCTGATGTTTTTGGATTTGGAAAGAGTCAATTGCCTCTTCCACCCTCTTTACACTCACTCAGGTGTGTTGATGCAACACACTGGAGGGTACTTCAGAGGGGGTTCTTGGGAAAGAAGCCATTTTGTGTTGCTAATGGGATCAGGAACTCCGAGAAGCAATGAGAGCCTGGCAGAAGGTTCTACCCTGTTAACTGGGGGAAAGAATTGGTTGGGGTTCGCTGCTCAAGTCCTTTCACTGGCAGAATGAGGGCTTTCTCCTCCTCCTCCTCCCACTCCCCCCCCCTCCCTTCTCCTCCTCCTCCTCCTCCTTCTTCTCCTCCTCCTTCTCCTTCTCCTTCTTCTCCTTCTCCTTCTCCTCCTCCTCCTCCTCCTCCT
>NW_017732102.1:98235-103863 GCF_001890085.2 Hipposideros armiger | reverse complement strand
GTGTGTGTGTGTGTGTGTGTGTGTGTGTGTGTGTGTGTGTGTATTGGGGATTCTTGGTCCAGAAAATAAACATGCAGCCCTGAGGCCTGTGGCTAACCTGGAGAGGCTCCCCAAGGCCTGCCTGGCTTGCCTCTGTGCCGCCAGAACCCAGGATGGTTGGCGTTGGGCTTCTGCAGAAGCAGCAAGCCTTTCTCCCTGGGAGCGGTTCTGACTTCTTTCCCATCACCTAACAGGCTGCCACACAAGGTCAGATGTACAATCGCCTGACAGTCATGGTTTAGTAATCTCCCTGGGCGCTAAGGCTGAACAATGGGGACCACCAGGGAGAGGTACCAGTTTGGCCTCCAGGGCTGACCCCAAAGGCTTTATCAGCATGATCAGGGCATGTGTCCTTGTTAATCCAAGGACAGAGCTTGGCTAATGTCACAGCTTAACTCCCCTCCCAAATGATAATTCTGAGACTCTATGGCAGAGGAAATTTAGTTTTTGAGAGATGGCAGCAGGGAAGGCAGAAAACAAAGCAGATTTTAGAAAACAAATACACTTAATTTGCACATGGAGTTTTTGAAAGCATAATGAGTTAATATTGACATCACCCAATTCCCTCCCACCATCCAAAGATTCAACTAGAAATAGTGGAGGTAGGGTGAGAGAAGACAAACTTCATTATGGAACTTCTGACTATGATGTAGGATTTTGCAGCTTTCTCATTAACCTTTCCTGAACCCAAGTTATATGCACACCCCACTCCCCGTTGTATTTCTTTCTTGTTTCAAAAGTGAAATTTAAGCCTAACTTTAACTTAATTAAACATCCTTCCTAATGTTTACAAACACAATCCTGGACAGCTGGCACACTTAGCTGACTGCAAATCAACAAAACAAAACAAAAAACCAAAAAAACGAAAAAAAATCTTTGCAAATTGAAAAGATAATCAGGATTTAATGAGGACAAATAATTGAGTTGGGGTTTTCAGATCTAGTAATTTTAATTATGTAATCATTCTCCCAATGTCTACCCAAACCATTTTCAATTATTTTTTGTTGGGCAAAAGTCCTAAATTTCAGAAAAAATACTTTCCTCTCTACTTGATTTAACAGACATAGATAAACTGGCTAAAAAGCAGTTGGTATTTTTTCCCTCCAAGCACCAGCTTTGGATAATGTTGTGTATCATGCATATAAACACATACTGCTTTCTGTGTCTTCCCTGAAATCATAAGAAAATAAGCTTTGAGCTACTTGTTGGACATGTATCTCTACTTAAAACCCAGGATTTCTACTTAATTACAGCAAACATCATTGCACTGAGAAAGAGCACTTCACCATCATTGGGTCAGCGACTTGCTTTTTTGTAGAGCAGCCCCGCTGTCAGTGAAGGCTTGCTGCCAGGCCACCCAGGATTCCCCAGTAATCCCAGATGGCCCTGGGGCAGGGGGACTTGAACCAATTTTGAAAAGGCAAGCTCCATTTTCTGCTTTGGTGAGTAATGATTGTCCACCAGACACATTAGAATAAATCACGCAGTAGGTACGACACAGTTATAAAGTTCCCAACTGTTACAAAATAGTTTCTCCCCGATCACTTTTCTCCTGGGCCACTTGGGTGGAATGATCCCACATAGCAATAGGCTGTGGAAATGGGCACAGCCTTCTTGCTCGGTATTTTCCATGTCCACACAAGTTTGTGCAGATAATTTCGGGGGCTTTGTCTTCAAACGACAAAAGGATAAAAATATTTAAAGATGAATAGAGACACTGTCACACTGAATTCTAGAGAAGTGGGTGAACAGTGAGAAAAGACATCTTTGCCCATGCTAAAATTTGCCCAATTAAAAGAAGAGGGATAGCAGTGGCAATTTTAAAACCTCATCTCTGAGTATATGTCCCATGTTAGTTCTGTGTCTGAAATGTCAGATTGGTAGCTTGAGATATTTATTAAAAAATTCCGAGCCACAAAAAGGGTCATGTAATAGTGTGAAAATATTGATGGAAAGAATCTTTAATGGAGCATCCTTAGAACTAGGAAAATGTGCCAAACATTTCACAAAATAGAATAAGGTGACTTGGAATGAAGATTTAATAGGGAGAGAAACTTGGCTGCTCACCAAATTAGATTGGGGTACAGGTAGGGGCCTGCTTCTGTCTGAAGGAGAACACTCCCACCTTCTGACACACAACTATAATTGGAAAGGCCAGGGCAGTAAATACAGGTTGCCTTTAATTTATAATTTATAATTAATTGTTTGTTTTTCTGAGTGCTTACCATGTGGCATAAAGCACCATGAGATACCAAGATTGAAAACATAGCCTCTGATTGTTGGGGCTTATAAGTAAGGACAGAAAATTAATTATCATCACCATCATCATCATCATACATAACAATTATTGAGGATTCATATGTAGAGTACTGTTTGAAGAACTATATATATTTTAATTCAGCTCGTTCTCACAGCAAGCCTCTGAGGTAGCTGCTGTTACTGTTCCCATTTCAGAGATGGGGGAAAGGAAGCGGAGTAAGGTAACCTGCCCAAGGGTACACTGGCAGAGTTTGGATATATAGATACACATACACAAATTACTAGATAAAATGTGGCAGGGGCTCTTGAGAGGTATAAATGGAGTGAAGGCAATTAAGAAGGAAGAGGTCACATCTGGTTAAAGACAGGGCAGCCTTCAAGGAGGCGGCTCAGTGGGGCTTGGAAAGGTAACAGATCTCACCAGATGGAGATCAGTGATTGCTAACGGGAGGACATTTACGGTAGACACTTTCATGGGTGAACAGTGAGGATGGGAGTCTGTCCCTGTTAAGAGAACTCTCAGCAATCACTCAGCAACAGGGCTTGTTGTACTGTATTTCCTTATGTTACCAAACAGTAGTCACCTGATCCAAAAAAGTGGGTTACTAAAAAGAAATATTAATCAAGACAACATAAATTTGCAAACATTTATTTGTAAAGATATATGAAGTCTGACAATTAACTTCGCGAACTCATCGTAGAAAAGGGGGTACATACCTCGTTACCTGCATATCATTATGGTCACCTTCAAAGTACTCCCCTTGGGAAGCTATGCACTGATGCCAGCATCTAGTACACCCTTCAAAGCAATTTTGGAACTCTTTTTCTGGAATGGCCATCAGAGCTGTCATCCTATTGCCCTTGATGCCCTGACTGTCATCAAAATGTCTTCCTTTCAATATTTCCTTTATGTTTGGGTAAAGAAAGAAGTCATTGGGGGTCAGATCAGGTGAGTATGGAGGGTGTTCCAATAAAGTTATTTGTTTACTGGCTAAAAATTCCCTCTCAGACAGTGCCATGTGAGCTGGTGCATTGTCATGATGCAAGACCTCCTTCAGGACGATTTTTTTCCTTTTTTTTTTTTCTAAATTAGTTTCAGGTGTAAAAAACAATGTAATATTGGGTTGTTGGAAAAATCATGACGTATTTTTTTTTGTTGTTGCAAAAATGCATCAGGGCTTTTCCGACACCCCAATAGTTAGACATTTACACCCCTCACAGAGTGATAACCCCCCTTTCCCAATCTATTACCCTTCAGACATCATATATAGCTGTTACAATTCCATTGACTCTATTCCCTATGCTATACTCCATATCCCGTGACTACACACACACACACACACACACACACACACACACACACACACACATATATATTTATATATATATATATAAAATTATACTTGACATTCAATATATATTCACTTTCAGCTTCAGGTGTATAGCACAGTGGTCAGGCATCTACACTGTCCATAAAGTGGTCTCCCTAATACGACAAGCGCCCATTTGACATCCTACAAAATCTTTATTGATTATATTCCCCAAACTGTCTTTCGTATCCCCATGGCAATCTTGTGGTTACCAATTGTGCTTTCGAATCCCCTCACCTTCTCCCTCATCCCCACCCCCCATTCATCTAGCAACCCTCAGTTTTTTCTCTATATCTCTAAGGCTGTTTCTGATTAGTTTGTTCATTTATTCTATTCTTTAGATTCCACATATAAGTGAAATCATATGGTATTTGTCTTTCTCCGTCTGACTTATTTCACTTAGCATAATGTGCTCTAGGTACATCCATAGCGTTGCAAATGGTAAGATTTCATTCTTTATGGCTGAGTAATACTCCATTGTATAAATGTACATAGTTTCTTAATCCAGTCATCTACCGATGGGCATTTCAGTTGTTTCCATGTCTTGGCTATTGTAAATAGTGCTTCAATAAACATAGGGGTGCATAAATTTTTTTTTTTTAGCTGAGCCATCCTGCCACCTGTTGGCAGCTCAGCGGCAGGTCAGCTTGGGCCGCGAATGGAACCAGCAACCCTGTTGCTCAGAGCTTGCGCTCTTGAGCGAGCTCTTAACCAACTGAGCCACCCGGCCAGCCCTGTGCATAAATTTTTTTTAATTAGCATTTTGGATTTCTCTGGATGGATACCTAAGAGTGGAATTGCTGGGTCATAAGGTAGCTCCATTTCCAGTTTTTTGAGATACCTCCATACTGATTTCCATAGTGGCTGCACCAATCTGCAATCCCACCAACAGTGCACAACCTCACCAGCACTTGATTTTTGATTTATTGATGATAGCACTTTTGACCAGAGTGAGGTGGTATCTTATTGTGGCTTTTGTTTGCATTTCTGTAATGATTAATGAGGTTGAGCATTTTTTTTATATGTCTGTATGTCCTGTTAGGAGAAATGTCTCTTCATATCCTCTGCCTATTTTTTAATTGGGCTGTTTTTTTGGTGTTGAGTTGAATGAGTGTTTTATAAATTGTGGATATTAACCCCTTATCAGCTATATCATTCGCAAATATCTTCTCCCATTCAGTAGGCTGCCTTTTTGTTTTATTGATGATTTCCTTTGCTGTGAAAAAACTTTCAAGTTTGATGTAATCCCGTGTTTATTTTTTCTTTTATTTCCCTTGCCCAAGGGGATATATCAGTAAAAACATTACTGAGGGTAATGTCTGCAAATTTACTCCCTATGTTTTCTTCTAGGAATTTTATGGTTTCAGTTCTTACATTTAAGTCTTTAACCCATTTTGAATTTGTTCTCATATATGGCGTAAGAAGGTGATCCATCTTCATTTTTTTGCACGTGTCAGTTGAGTTTTCCCAGCACCATTTATTGGACTGTCTTAACCCCAATGTAAATTCTTGCTTCTATTGTCATAGATTAAATGACTATGTAGGAATGGATTTATTTCTGGGCTTTCTATTCTGTGCCATTGATTTATGTGTCTGTTTTTATGCCAGTACCATGCTGTTTTGATTACTATAGCCTTACGATTTGATGTCAGGTAGTATGATACCTCCCACATTGTTCTTATTTCTCAAGATTGCCATGGCTATTTGAGGTCTTTTATGGTTCCATATAAATTTTAGGATTATATGTTCTAGTTCTATGAAAAATGTCATTGGTAGTTTGTTAGGAGTTGCACTGACTCTATATATTGCCTTAGGTAGTATTGACTTTTTTTTTAAAAGATTTTTATTGGGGAATTGGGGGATGGGAATAGTGCTGGGGAATTGGGGGAAGGGGGACAAGTTGCTGTTGTTTTGTTCTTCAGTCTAGTTGTGGAGGACGTTGCTTCACTGGCCCAAGTTG
>NW_017732102.1:83920-98085 GCF_001890085.2 Hipposideros armiger | reverse complement strand
CTGCTGGCTACATAGAGTAGCCCATGGCAACCCACTCCCACAGGGGCTGCAGCCTAAGCCAATGCCGGTGACTCACGGGCAGCCCAGCTCCAGGTTGAGCTGTTGTTCAGCATCTTAGCTGTGGAGGGTAGTGTCACTGGCCCTCATATGTGGGATCCAAACCGGGGCCCTCTGGCGTCCCAACCCAGTTCTAAACCATCGTGCCACTCGGCCGGCCCAGTATTGACATTTTAACTATATTAATTTTTCCTATCCATGAGCATGATATGTGTTTCCATTTATTTGTATCTTTTTTATTTCTCTTTTCAGTATCTTATAATTTTCTGAGTACAGGTCTTTTACTTCTTTAAATTTATTCCTAAGTATTTTATTGTTTTTGAAGCAATTGTAAATGGGGTTGTTTTCTTGATTTCTCCTTCTGATAGTTTATTATTGGTATATATAAATGCAACTGATTTCTGATATTAATTTTGTATCCTGCTACTTTACTAAATTCATTTATTAGTTCTAATAGTTTTTTGGAGAAGCTTTTGGAGTTCTCTCTATATAGTATCATGTCATCTGCATATAGTGACAATTTTATTCCTCCTTTCCAATTTGGATGCCTTTTATTTCATTTTCTTGTCTGATTGCTGTGGCTAGAACTTCCAGAACTATGTTGAATAAAAGTGGTGAAAGTGGGCAACCTTGTCTTGTTCCTGATCTTCAGGGAAAAGGTTTTAGCTTTTCCCCATTGAGAATGAGGTTAGCTGTGGGTTTGTCATATATGGCCTTTATTGAGATATGGCCCCTCTATTCTCACATTGCTAAGAGTTTTTATCATAAATTGATACTGGATTTTGTCAAATTCTTTTTCTGCATCTATTGATATGACCATATGATTTTTATTTTTCATTTTGTTAATGTGATGTATCACATTATTTGATTTGCGGACATTGAACCAACTTTGTATACCAGGAATGAATCCCACTTGATTGTGTGTATGATCTTTTTAATGTATTGGTGAATCTGGTTTGCTAATATTTTGTTGAGAATTTTTGCATCTATGTTCATTTGGGATATTGGCCTGCAGTTTTCTTTTTTGAAATGTCTTCTTCTGATTTTGAGATCAGAGTAATAGCAGACTCGTAAAATGTGCTTGGGAGCCTTCCCTCCTATATTTTTTGGAATAGTTTGAGGACAATAAGTGTTAATTTTTTTTGAATGTTTGGTAAAATTCACTTGTGAGGCCATCTGGTCCAGGACTTTTGTTTGTTGGGAGCCGATTACTGATTCAATTTCCTTGATAGTAATCAGTCTATTCAGATTTTCTGTTTCTTCCTGATTCAGTCTTGGAAGATTATATGTTTCTAGAAATTTATCCATTTATTCCAGATTGTCTAATTTGTTGGCATATAGTTGCTCGTAGTATTTCCTTAAATTTTTTTTTTGTATTTCTGTGGTATCTCTTGTCACTTCTCTTTTTTCATTTCTGATTTTATTAATTTGCATCCTGTCTCCCTTTTTCTTAGTGAGTCTGGCTAAATTTGTCGATTTAGTTTATCTTTTCAAAAAACCAACTCTTGGTTTCATTTATCTTTTGTACTGCTTTTTTGGTCTCTATTTCACTTATTTCTGCTTTGGTCCTTATAATTTCCTTCCTTGTACTCCCTTTGGGCTTGTTTTGCTGTTCTTTCTCCAGTTCCCTTAGGTGTAAAGATAGACTATTGATTTGAGATTTTTCCTGTTTCTTTATGTAGGCCTGCATTGCTATGAATTTCCCTCTTAGGACTGCTTTCACTGCATCCCATTGATTTTAGGTTGCTGTGTTTTTATTTTCATCTGTCTCGAGGTATCTTTTGAGTTCTTCTTTGATCTCAGTTTTGACCCACTCGCTATTTAGTAACATTATTCAGCCTCCATGTATTTGTGTGTTCTCCGGATTTCTTCTTATAATTGATTTATAGTTTCATAGCACTGTGGTCAGAGAAGACACTTGATATGATTTCAATCTTCTTAAATGTATTGAGACTTGTTTTGTGGCCTAGCATGTGGTCTATCTTGGAAAATGTTCCATGTGCATTTGAGGAGAATGTATATCCTGCTGTTTTGGGATAAAATGCTCTAAAAATATCAATTAAATCCAATTGGTCTAAAGTGTCATTTAAGGTCACTGTTTTCATGTTGATTTTCTGTCTGGAGGATCTGTCCATTGGTGACAGTGGGGTGTTGAAGTCCCCTAGTATTATAATGTTACTGTTGATCTCTGACTTTATGTCAGTCAAAATCTGTTTTATATATTTAGAAGCTCATATGTTGGCTGCATAGCTGTTTACTAGGGTTATGTCCTCTTGTTGGATCAATCCTTTTATTATTATGTAGCACCCTTCTTTGTCTTTTATTACAGTCCTCATTTTAAAGCCTATTTTGTCCGAAATAAGTAATGCTACTCCAGTTTTTTTTCTAATTTCCATTTGCGTGAAATATCTTAGTGTATCCCTTTACTTTTAGTCTCTGTGTGTCTTGATCTAAGGGAGTCTCTTGTAAGCAGCATATGCATGGGTCTTATTTTTCTTATCCACTCAGCTACTCTATGTCTTCTGACTGGAGCATTTAGTCTATTCACATGTAAAGTGATCATTGATAGGTACATATTTATTCCCATTTGTTATTTGTATTTCTGGTCTTCCTTTGTTAGTTTGTTTTCACCTTTCTTCTGCTTAAAGAAGTCATTTTAATATTTCCTGCAAGGCTCCTTGGTGGTAATGAATTCCTTTAGCTTATTCTTTTCTGAGAAGCTCTTTATCTCTTCTTCAATTTTAAATTGATAACCTTGCTGGGTAGAGCAATCTTGGTTGCAGGCCTTCATTTTTCATCACTTCGAATATTTCCTGCCACTCTCTCTTACCTGCAGAGTTTCTGTAGAAAAGTCAGCTGATAGTCTTATAGGAGTTCCCTTGTATATAACCCACTGTCTTTCTCTTGCTGCTTTTAGGATTCTCTCTTTGTCTTTAACCTTTGCCATTTTAACTATGATGTGGCTTGGTGTGGGCCTATTTGGATTCATCTTGTTTGGGATTTTCCACACTTCCTGATTTTGTATGTTATTTCCTTCACCAGGTTAGGGAAGTTTTCAGTCATTATTTCTTCAAATAGGTTCTTGATCCCTTGCTTCATTTTTTCCCCTTCTGGTATTCGTATGATGTGAATGTTGTTGCCTTGATGTTGTCCTACAGGTCTCTTAAACTATTTTCATTGTTTTTTATTCTTTTTTGTTGTTGTTGTTCCAATTGGGAGATTTCTCCTACCTTGTCTTCTAAATTACTGATTCGATCCTCTGCTTCATCTACTCTGCTGGTGATTCCTTCAAGTGTGTTCTTCATTTCAGTTATTGTATTGTTTCATTCTGACTGGTCATTTTTTATGATTTCTTGTATCCTTTATGTTTGCTATCTCTTTGTTGAGATTCTCACTAAGTTCCTTAAACATTCTTATAATCAGTGTTCTAAACTCGTCTTTGATAGGTTGGTTGCTTCTTGACAGGGCCTGCGCTGAGTCAGTTGTGTGCAGGTTGGCATACGAACCTTAACCCTGGATGAGGTTCGGGGTTTCAGATGGGTATAGGCTGATGCATGGACCCTGGCCTAACAAACCTTGACTCTGGAGCCTGTTGCATAGGCGCCGGGCTCCGGTGACATAAGCCCTGTATGTAAGCATGATTGACAGCTGCAGGAAGGAGCATGCCACTTCCGTGCACTTTCCTCCCCCAAAACCTCTATGTAATGGTTGCTATTGCTTAAAAAAGTGAGCGGGCTGGCTAGCTGGTTCCTCTTCATGTCGTCTCTGCATGCTTTCTTTTCCCTGGGCATCTCACCACCAAAAGCCCCCTAGCAGCCCCCCAACCCCCCGGCAATGACACTTGGTGTAGTTCGGCAGGATGGTGAGATGAGTGCCCATTCCAACACTTGGTGTAGTTCTCAGCAGGATCACCATGGCGGGGTGAGAGTGCCCCTTGTGCCCCGGTAGAGGAACCATCCCGGGTAGATGGGATGTGGCCCCAGACATCCCCCTGGTATCCAGTCGCAGCGTACCTGCTGGTGTGGACTCCACCAGAAGACTGGGATGCCTTGCGCCCCTGACCGGAAGACATCCAGGAAACACTAGAGGCATTGGAGCCAAACACCCCACCCACGCCGGGAGGCTGCTGGCAGGGTGGCGTGGATGTTCCTAGCTGTCTTGAGACATGCTAGTCGAGACATTCAGGAGTACGTGAACCGGGTGCAGCACTTACAGCGCTGGGAGGAGGACTTGGAGCAAAGCCTGACGGTGGCTGAATGCATACTCCAAGGGTCCCCCAAGTCCAAAGTGCCCTCCCTGGCTAGCAGCCCACCGGACCCTGTGTGGCATGCCTGACTGGTGGTGCAACAAAGGGTGGAAATCGAGGAGCTACTAGCTCCTGGGGGTGGAGTCGTGAACGTGCCCTGGACCATCCCCCAAGCTGGTAATCAGATCCTCATTACGTGGCTCATGGCTGCTGCCCACACACTCTGGAGCAATGCAGGAGACTTGCTGGAGCATGTAAGTAAGTGGACCACTTACTTGGACTTGGTGCAAGTCATATGAGAATTGGGAAAGCAGTTCCAACAAAGACCCAAGGAGAAGTCTGGAAAGGTGCAACCTGTGACCCTCCAAGAATGCATGCGACCACCCAAGGCTAGCTCCTTCTGGTTTGACTAGGGGAGACGCCAAGATACCTGGTCGGAGGGAATGACTGGGGACTGGAGGCTCCATGTGAAACTGTCCATACAGTGGTCCCTGGGTTAACTGTGGTCTATGAGCTTTTTGCTCCCTCACATGAGAGACTACATGTGGGGTAATGGTTAGCTAAGGGTTAAGAAAATCCTTGGTTTGGTGTTGAGAGAACTCCCCCATCGTCTCATTCCTGGCAGGGGAAATATGAGATGATGGTGCTTTCTGTCTGTGCTGCCCACAGCAGCAAAATGAAAAAGTAGGCTTGTTGCCAAGCTTCAGAAGGCCTTGAGCCAAAGGCCCCAGGCAAAAAACAACAAGTGTTGTATGTCTGGACTGAACTGGTCCTGGTTGACACCAGCGCTGACTACAGCCTCGTTTTTGGGAACCCAGAGCAATTCCCTGGGCCAGTAACCTACATTGATGGACACTGCCAGCCAAAACCAGTTTGCCTTCCCCTGGAAGGCAGGCAATGGACCTTCCAGGTGTTGCCACAAGGCATCCTGCACAGCCCAACCCTGTGCCATGGGCTGGTAGCACAGGATTTAGTTATATGGACCAAGCCCCTGATCATGCGCATGTTTCATTATATAGATGATATAATGTTAACCTCGGATTCTCTTACAGATTTGGAAGCTGCTGCCCGCAGTCTCCGAGATGCCTTTACAGGTTGGGGGTGAGCCATCAACAAGGACAAGGTCCAGGGCCCTGGCTACTCTGTCAAGTTCTTGGTAGTCTTCTGGTCGGGTAAGACCAAAGTTATGCTGGAAGGCAGATGCATCACTGACCCCGCCCTTCCATACCTGCTGACAGTTCAGGTACAAAAGAAAGGCTTTGGTTGGGGTTTACAGTGGACCCATGAGACCCGGAAGGTGCCCTTGGGTTTCTGGTCTCAACCCTGGAAAGAGCTGAGCAGTGATACTCACTAATTGGGAACAATTAATGGCCATTTATGTAACCATAATGGCCTGTGAGGCCATCACAGGTCCTGCACCTGTAACGGTGCAGTCCACATACCCTGTCAAGGGTTAGCTGCAGTCATGGCTCAGGGCACCCCAGAAGGGGTGGCCCAAACTCCTGCACTGACCAAGTGGGGAACATATGTGGAGCAACAGGCCACGTTTAACTCTAGTCTGCTGTCCCAACAGCTCCATGAGCTGTTGGGCCTGGTAGCCTTCCAGACAGACAAGGAAGAAGCACTTCCTGAGTACCCTGTAGAGGCGACCAGCCCATACAGGGAGGGAGAGTCACCTGTCCCTGTCGGGGCATGATACACGGATGGCTCCTGTCAGTGCCAACCCCCCTACATGGACTGCAGTGGGGTTAAAGAGTTAGAAGAGTTAGAAGAGTTCTGGTATGAAACTGGCCCAGGCCAGAGTAGAAAATAGGCCAAGCTTAGGGCTGTTAGATTAGTGCTCATGCATGAAGCAAGTGATGTACATGTCTGTACTGAAAAGTAGTTTTACCCCTTAGCCATTTTATTGCCAGGGGGTGGAGTAATAGACGTAGAGCTACAGGTGAAACTTCCTTGGCTCTTCATGGTGATGGGCAGGCCTTATCTTGACAGGTATTGCCATCAGCCTCATGGTACTCTGTTACTCTGTTGTGACCTTTGTGCACAAGGAGATGCTCTTTGGGTCAAGTCCCGAACCGCCACCCTGCAGAGGGGGGAAAGACAGGGCCCGAGCTGAATCAATTGTGTGTAGGCTGGCATACGGACCCTGATCCTGGATGAGGTTCAGGGTGTCCAGATGGGTACAAACTGATGCATGGACCCTGACCCCAGACTAACAAACCTTGACTCCGGAGCCTGCTGCGCCGGGCTCCAGTGACATAAGCCCTGTATGTAAGCATGATTCACAGCTGCGGGAGGGAGCATGCCACTTCCGTGCACTCTCCTCCCCCAAAAACTCTGTATAATGGTTGCTATTGCTGAATAAAATGAGTGGGCTGGCTAGCTGGTTCCTCCTCATGTCGGCCCCACATGCTTCCTTTTCCCTGGGCATCTCACCGCCGAAAGCCACCCAGCAGCCGCCCAGCAACGACACCTCTGTTTCATTTAGTTCCATTTCTGGAAGTTTCTTCTAATCTTTTATTTGGGACATGTTTCTTTGTTTCCTCACTCAAGCTATCGCTTGGTGTTTGCTTCAATGTCTCTCAGTCTTTGTTGGGTGGTCTTATGTATGTGTCCTTTATATTCAAATTGCACAGTTTCCCTATTCTCCTGTCCCATGTGTTCCAGAGGTGTCCCTGTTGAAGTCAGAGGGTGGAATTAACCCTCAGGCTAATTAGCTGTGAGAATTGGCTATGCCCACAGTAATATGGGCTGCTGTGTGAAGGTTGACCCCTCAGAGGAGGCTTGGCCCCTGTGGGCACTTGTGCATGTAGAGAATTTTTTTTGAGAGTGTTGCTTATATGTCCAGCTTGTATGTCCAACCAGGTAGTGCTGTAGTTTGGTCTGAAGCTGGCCTCTGGGTGTATTGTTTCTGGTGTCTTTTGGGTGGGGCTCCCTCTCAGGGCTGTTTCAACCCTGTCTGTTACTGGCCCATGGCTACCTGGTATGTGACTCAAAGCTGTATGCAGTTGTCTGCTGCCTGTGTGGGGCCTGGAGAAGTGTGACAGTGACCTCTCTGTGATCTGAGGCTGGCTGCTACCAATATTGGTCCTGAGGCAGTTTAACAAAAGGCCCAGGGGCCCCTAGGCCTGTTGCCACCTGTTAGTTGTCCGCAAGGCCCAACTATTGAAAGAGGCTCCTTAAGAGCATGTGTCTGGCTGGTAGACCTAGTGTTGAGGGTGCCCTTGATGATGTGGCACAAGCTAGGCAGGATGGAGTTCAAGTGGGTCATTAAATGAGACCGGTGGTTTTTAAACCACCAAGACCAGACTCCAGCTCAGGCTTGCGAATTCCTAAGAGCTGCTCCCAAGTGGCTGTAGTGCAGATTTGGGGTCACTGATCATCACCAAGGTGTCCCTAGGGCTCTGTGGACCATCTGCTATTGTAAAAAAACTTTTCCACAGTTTGTGGGGATGGAGCCAGTCACCCAGGCACCCAGAGTGCTCCTGGCAATGCAGCTGTAGTTGGGCAGGGTGTGGTTACAGGGGGCTATAGGCTGTGGTCAGTGGTTTATACAAATTCAGTGTAGTCTTAGCCCCTGGACCAGTGCTGGGCCAATGCCCATCACACAAAACAAAACAAAGCAAAACAAACCAACAGCAACAAAAAACAAATACACCTGCACAAAAAAACAACAAACAACAGACAAGACAAACAAAAATACAAAAAATAAACAAAAACAGCAGAACAAAACAAACAGTGTTGACTTACAGCTTCATCCTCGACCACCCCCCACATCAACCCCTGACCTAACGAGGTCACGAGGGAATGTCTCGGAACACTGAGACCCAGTGGAATGATGTCGGTTATTTCCCTTACTTCATGGCAGCAGCAACAGCTGCACCATCCTGGGGGTTGTGTGTGTAGGAGTATGAAGGCACAGCATGTGTTGGTTGATGGAAACTGGCCCTAAGGCACTTATCACACAGACTTTAGAAAGAAAGTTTCTCTTCTTTGAAGTTTCTTAATACAAGCTACACATTGGTCCAATTTGGGACTCAGTTCCAGAGAGAACTGCAGTCCCCTGGCCCTGCCTTAACTCTATCCTTGTCTCTTGTGTTTCTTTATACCTTCGCTGCCCCTCTGACTCCCCACTGCCCATGCTGTGTGGGACGCGGCAAAACAGTAACCAAAAACAACAACAAAACAAACGAACAAGAGAAACAAAAACAAAAGAAAACAGAAGAAAGAAAAAGAAACAAAAAGATGGAAAGGAAATAAAAAAACGGAAATCAGAAAATAAAAAAAGGGGAAGAAGAAAGAAAAGGCTTTTTGCCTGCTTTAGTCTGCAGGCAACTGGTGGGGCATAGCAAACTGCTCAGCAACAGAGAGACTCTGGACAACTCAGCACCAGCTATGCAGAGGGCAAGGACTCAGCATGGTGTGCACCGGCCTCCACCTCAGGCTCGCAGGCTCTTGAGAGCTGCCTGCAATTGGCTGCAGTGTGCACTGGGGACATGCTCACCACAAAAAATCTTCACAGGTTGCTGTGGGCTGTCCACTGCTGCAAAACCCCTCCATGTCCTGTGGAGGTGGGGCAGGGCACCAGGCGCCCAGGGTGCCCTCAGCAGTGCAGGTCTAGGTGGGCTAGGCAAGCCCCCAGAGTACCATGAGGTGTGGTCAGTGGCCTCCACAAAGTCAGAGCAGGGTGTGCTCCTGTACAGGCAACCAGCTCACATAAAAACACCAAGAAGACTTCTGGTAAGATGGCAGAATAGACAGATGCTGTGCCGACAGCCTCCCAGAATCACACCAAAATTACAAATAACTTATAAGAAATTCAACCTCGGAAGTTCCCTGAACACTAGATGAACAGAACCTCTAAATGAAGGACTTAAAGAGGAGGCCACTTCGAGCCTGGTAGGAGGGGCGGAGATGAGAGAGGGCGAACCCCATGAGGGACACCTCAGTGGTGGGGAGGCTTCTCCGGTTGGGTGAGAGACCGTGCGGCCCCACACCACGCTCACCAGCCCAGAGTTACTTTGTCGGGAAGAGGAGTTCTACGATAGCTGGAAGTAGAAATTAGTGAGGACTCTCTTTGCTCAACTCAGTGAGGCTGAGGGCAGCTGGAGAACCAGTGGAGCCAGCAAACCGACACGCTTGCTGGTGAGCACTCACCTGATTCCTGGTGGAGGGAGTAGCTGTGTGAACAGGACCCAGGAGCCTGCGGGAAGGACTGAACTGAATGCCGTTGAAGCAGGAGCTGGATGTTTTGGGATCATTGTTCCCCTGGTGTGGAACTTTCACATGAATAGTGCACAGGAGGGTGTCATTTTTTCAGGGCTGGGCCCTCCCATAGAGGATCATGTCTGGGACCGCACTGGTCTGCTGGAATTGGCGTAGGAGTGCGTGTGTGCGTGCGTGTGTGCGCATGCGGCCTTGGATCTCCACCCTCCGCACTGTTTGTGCTGTGTAGCCAGGGAAACACCTGGCAGGTGCGCTCCGACTCCAACAGACTGCTTACTGAGACCCGGGAGTGTGCGACTCGCCTTAGGTCCCGATTTCCGCACTGCACGTGCAGAGTTGCCTGGGTGGCGATTGGCTGTCAGGCTGCTCAGCCTGATCTGCAAGCGGCTGATTGGGACAGGCTGAGACTGGGAGTTTTCCTGGGAGTGTAGGGCCATGAGCTGTGCACCTGCGTGATTTGGCTGGGGCATTCCTGGTGAGCTTGTGTGGGCTGGTTGCCGATGCAGGGGTGCATGCTACTCTGACTTGGTGGGGGCCATTGACCACATCCTGTGGTGCCTTGGGGGCCTGACCCACCCACCTAGAGCTGTGTTGCCAGGGCGACCCTAAGCTCCTGGTGCCTGGTCCCTACCTCAGCAGGCTACAGAGGGTTTTTTGCAGCAACACACATCCCGCAACAACCTGTGAGGATTTTTGGTGGTGAGCACGGTTCCAGAGCACACAGCAGCTGATTGAGGGAAGCTCACTTCAAATCTAGAGGGAGGTCAGCGCATGACGCACTGAGCCCTTACCCCCAACAGCTGGTGCTGAGTTGCCCAGAGTCTCTCTATTGCTGAGCAAGTGGTCTGCAGATTAAAGCGGGAGGAGAGGCAACCCCCTATATTTTTTCTTTTTTCTTTTACTTTCTAGGTGATCTATCTAATATATCGAAGCAATCACAGAGTTACAGCCAGAATGAAGAAACAAAGAAACATGTCCCAAGTAAAAGATCAGAAGAAACCTCAAGAAATGGAACTAAATGAAACAGAGGTATCCAACCTTTCAGAGACAGAGTTTAGAAAACTGATGATAAGGATGTTTAAGGAACTTGGGGAGGACATAAAGAAGGATACAGAAATAATAAAAACAACCAGTTAGAACTAAAGAATACAATAACTGAAATGAAGAACACACTCGAAGGAATCACCAGTAGATTAGATGAAGCAGAGGATTGGGTCAGCGATTTAGAAGACAAAATAGCAGAAATCACCTAGTTGGAACAACAAAAAGAAAAAAGAATAAGAAACAATGAAAATAGTTTAACAGACCTGTGGGACAACATCAAATGCAACAACATTCGCATCATAGGAATACCCGAAGGAGAAGAGAAGCAGCAAGGGATCGAGAATGTATTTGAGGAAATAATGACTGAAAACTTCCCTACCCTGGTGAAGGAAATTGACATACAAACCAAGGAAGTGCAGACAGTTCCAAACAAGCTGAACCCAAACAGGTCCACACCAAGACACATCATAGTAAAAATGGCAAAGGCTAAAGACAAAGACAGGATCCTAAAAGCAGCAAGAGAAAGAAAGCAGGTTACATACAAAGGAGCTCCTATAAGATTAACAGCTGACTTTTCTACAGAAACTCTGCAGGTCAGAAGGGAGTGGCAGGAAATATTCAAAGTGACGCAAAATAAAGGCCCACAACCAAGATTGCTCTACCTAGCATGGGTGTCACTTAAAATTGAAGGAGAGATAAAGAGCGTCTCAGAAAAAAATAAGCTTAAGGAATTCATTACCACCAAGCAGGAAATATTAAAAGGGCTCTTTTAAACAGAAGAAAGGGGGAAACAAGCTAACCCAGAAAGATCAGAAATACAAATAACAAAATGGCAATAAATATGCACCTATCAATAAACACTTTAAATGTGAATGGGCTAAATGCTCCAATCAAAAGACATAGAGTGGCTGAGTGGATATGAAACAGGACCCATGCATATGCTGTTTACAAGACACTCATCTCAGATCAAAAAACACACACAGACTGAAAGTAAAGGGATGAAATAAGATATTTCACACAAATGGAAATGAGAAAAAAGCTGGAGCAGCAATACTTATTTCAGACGGAATAGACTTAAAATGAAGACTATAATAAAATACAAAGAAGGACACTACATAATAAAATGATCGATTCAACAAGAGGACATAAACCTAGTAAACACCTATGCACCCAACATAGGAGCTCCTAGACATATAAAACAGATTTTGACTGACATAAACACAGAGATCAACAGTAACACTATCGTGGTAGGGGACTTCAACACCCCGTTGTCAACAATGGACAGATCCTTCAGACAGAAAATCAACACGGAAACAGTGGCCTTAAATGACACTTTAGACAGGCTGGATTTAATTGATATTTTTAGAGCATTTCAGCACAAAGCAACAATATATACATTCTTCTCAAGTGCACATGGAACATTTTCCAAAATAGACTACATGTTAGGACACAAAATCAGTCTCAATAAATTTAAGAAGATTGAAATCATATCAAGCATCTTCTCTGACCACAATGCTATAAAACTAGAAATCAATTATAAAAAGATACCTGGAAAGCACACAAATACATGGAGGGTGAATAACATGCTACTAAATAGCGAGTGGGTCAAAAATGAGATCAAAGTAGAAATTAAAAGCTATCTTAAGACAAATGAAAATGAAAACACAACAACTCAAAATGTATGAGATGCAGTGAAAGCAGTCCTAAGAGGAAAATTCATAGCAATGCAGGCCTATCTAAAGAAACAAGAACAATCTCAAATCAACAGACTATCTTTACACCTAAGGGAACTTGAGAAAGAACAGCAAAACAAGCCCAAAGGGAGTACAAGGAAGGAAATAATTAAGACAAGAGCAGAAATAAATTAAATAGAGACCAAGAAAACAATACAAAAGCTCAATGAAACCAAGAGCTGGTTTTATGAAAAGATAAATAAAATCAACAAACTCTTAGCCAGACTCACCAAGAAAAAGAGAGATGTGACCCAAATTAAAAATCAGGAACGAAAGAGGAGAAGTGACAACAGATGCCACAGAAATACAGGCAATTGTAAGAAAATACTACGAGCAACTATATGCCAACAAATTTGACAATCTGGAAGAAATGGATAAATTTCTAGAAGCATACAATCTACCAAGTATGAACCAAGAAGAAACAGAAACTATGAACAGACTGATTACTACCAAAGAAATTGAATCAGTAATCAACACACTTACAACAAACAAAAGTCCTGGACCAGATGGCTTCACAGGTGAATTTTACAAAACCTTCAAAAAAGAATTAATACCTATTCTTCTTAAACTATTCCAAAAAATACAGAAGGAGGGAAGGCTCCCAAGCACATTTTATGAGGCCACTATTACTCTGATCCCAAAATCAGACAAAGATATTACAAAAAAAGAAAACTACAGGCCAATATCCCTATTGAACATAGATGCAAAAATCCTCAACAAAATGCTAGCAAACCGAATTCAGCGTCACATTAAAAAGATCACACACCATGATCAAGCGGGATTCATTCCTGGTATGCAACGTTGGTTCAATATCCACAAATCAATTAACATAATACATCACATTAACAAAATGAAAAATAAAAATCATATGATCATATCAATAGATGCAGAATAAGCATTTGACAAAATCCAGCAGCCATTTATGATCAAAACTCTTAGCAAAGTGGGAATAGTGGGATCATATCTCAACATAATAAAGGCCATATATAATAAGCCCACAGCAAACATCCTACTCAATGGGAAAAGGCTAAAAGCTTTCCCCTTAAGATCAGGAACAAGACAAGGCTACCCACTTTCACCACTTCTATTCAACATAGTTCTGGAAGTTCTGGCTACAGCAATCAGACAAGAAAATGAAATAAAAGGCATCCAAATTGGAAAGGAAGAAGTAAAATTGTCATTATATGCAGACGACATGATACTATATATAGAGAATCCCAAATACTCCACCAAAAAACTGTTAGAACTGATAAATGAATTTAGTAAGGTAGCAGGATACAAAATTAATATTCAGAAATCAGTTGCATTTGTATACACCAATAATAGGCTATCAGAAGAAGAAATCAGGAAATCAATCCCTTTTACAGTTGCTTCAAAAACAATAAAATATCTAGGGATAAATGTAACCAAAGAAGTAAAAGACCTGTACTCAGAAAATTATAAGACACTGAAGAGAGAAATCAAAGAAGATACAAATAAAAGGAAATACATACCATGCTCATGGATAGAAAGAATTAATATAGTTGAAATGTCAATACTACCTTAGGCAATATATAGATTCAATGCAATTCCTAACAAAGTACCAAGAACATTTTCTCAGAAATAGAACATATAATCCTAAAATTGATATGGAGCCATAAAAGACCCTGAATAGCCACAGCAATCTTGAGAAATAAGAACAAAGTGGGAGGTGTCATGCTACCTGACATCAAATCATACTACAAGGGTACAATAATCAAAACAGTATGGTACTGGCATAAAAACTGACACATAGACCAATGGAACAGAATAGAGAGCCCAGAAATAAACCCATCCATATACGATCATTTAATCTATGACAATGGAAGCAAGAATTTACA
>NW_017732102.1:29278-82515 GCF_001890085.2 Hipposideros armiger | reverse complement strand
ATATATATGTCATGGGACGTGGAGTATAGTGTGGGAGTGGAGTCAAGGGAATTGTAATAGATATGTATGATATTGGGGGAGGAAGTGGGGTGGCAGATTGGGAGGGGTTGTCACTTCGAGCGGTAAAAAGTATAACTATTACACTGTGTTGTACAGCTGAAACTAATTCTAAAAAATGTGTATTTCACTATAAAAAATAATAATAAAAAAATGAAAAAACAAAAACAAACAAAAAAAGGCCAAGAATGCCTTGGCCAGATGGAGCCGCTGCACAGCTCCTTGGCCAATGCCCTCAGGAAAACCCCCAGTCTCTGCCTATCTCAATCACAAGCCTGTGGAGCAGGGAGAGTGGCAGGACAGTCAGGTGTTCCCCTGGCAATGCTGTACAAGCAGTGTGAACAGCAGAAACCCAAGGCAGCATGTACACAAACACACACACACACACACACACACACACACACACACACACACACACCCCTGCGCTGATTCCACACAAACCAATGTGGTCCCGAACCTGACCCTTTGTGGGAGGGCTTAACCCTGAAAAGATGGCGCCCTCCTGTAATCCACTTGTGTGCAAGCTCCACACAGGAGTAACAATGGCCCCAGAACCTTCAGCTCCCATGCCAAAGCACTCAGTTCAGTCTTTGCCCTCAGGCTCCTGGGACCTCCACCAGAGACTGGGTAAGGGCTCGCCAGTGAGCGTGTCCATGTGCCGGCTCCACAAGAGGGCGACTGGGCCTCTAGCTGTTCTGTGCCCCAATGGGTTGAACAGAGAAGAGTCCTCACTGATTTCTACTGCCAACTATCCTGGAACTTCCCTTCCTGGCACAGGACCTTTGGGCTGGGGAGCCCAGCATGGGGCCGGAGGTTCTCTCCCCCAACAGGGGAGACCTCTGCCACTGGGGTGTCCCTCCTGGCACTCACCTTCTCTCTGTGGGCCTGGAGTCAGCCTGCCTCACATCTCTGCCCCTCCTACCAATCTCGATGACATGGCCTCTTCTTGAAATCCTTAGTTTTAGTGATTCTTTTCATCTAGTGTTCAGATGAATCCAGAAGTTGATTGTTGTATAAATTATTTGTAATTTTAGTGTGATCCTAGGAGGCAGTTGGTACGGTGCCCACTTATTCCACCATTTTAGCTCCTCCCCCTCCTTTGGGACCATTTTTGCAGACACCTTCTCATGCAAAGATTTTCAGTTAAGGGCCGGCTGAGTGGTGCATTAGTTAAGAGTTGGCTTGGGATGCTAGCTCTCAGCAGCAGGGCTCCAGTTCGGATCCCACGTGAGGGCCAGTGATGCTGCGCCCTCTACAGCTAAGATGGTGAACAACAGCTCAACCTGGAGCTGGGCTGCTGTGAGTTGCCGACTTCGGCACAGGCTGCAGCCCCTGCTGCAATGGGCTACCGTGAGCTACTGTGAGTGGCTGGCAGCCAACATGAGTGGCCGGCAGCTGGCATGAGCTGCCGTGAGCCGCGAGCCACTGTGAGCGGCCATCCAATGGCCGGAGAGCGACTGCCTCACCCGGGAAGAGCACAATGATAATATCAACATGGGCCAGTGAAGGGACATCCTCCACAACTAGATTGAAGAACAAAAGGACAACAACTTGTCTGTTCCCCTTCCCCGATTTCCCAACTCTGTTCCCCTCCCTCAATTCCCCAATAAAATCTTTAAAAAACAAAAAAAGATTTTCAGTTAAGATTTTCCTGTTTCTCTGTCTATGTTTACTTGGTCTGCTATGTTTCTCACAGTCAGCTGACAATTTTGATGCACAATTCGACAAAGTTTTGCAATGTTTTTGTCAGTTCTGCTTGTTACTGGCCTCCCTGAGCTCTCTTCATCGGTGACGCATTCTTTCTGCTCAGAAAAACATTTAATCCATTTGTACAATGCCATTTTCTCATGGCATTATCCCCATAAACTTTGACTAACATGTCCCTGATTTCACTTCCACTCTTGCCAAGCTTAACAAGAAATTTAATGTTTATTCGTTGCTCTAATTCAAGCTCAAGCAGCACACAAAAACATGCAACAACAATAATGAACACCACTCAGCAAGACACTGCCACACATCGACATGAACATAGCTATGAGACACTGATATACAAAGGTTATGAAACCTTATGGAACTGTTTGTACAGTGCTGCCAATGTAAGTGCACAGTGGCAAGTTCTCAAACTTAATTGTCAGATCTTGTTCGCAAACTGAATTGTCAGATCTTGTATGTACCTCTATGTCCATTGCAGCATTTTTCACAATGGCTAAGACATGGAAACAATTCAATTGTCCTTTGATGGATGATTGGATAAAGAAGATGTGGCACACATATACAGTGGAATACTACCAGCCATAAAAGATGAAATATTGCCATTTGTGACAACATGGGTGGATTTTGACCGTATCATGCTAAGTGAAATAAGTCAGATGGAAAATGACAAGAACCATATGATTTCACTCACATGTGGGGTATAAAACAAGAAGTTACAAACAAACAAAACAGACAAACTCATAGAAATAGGCAACAGAGTGGTGGTTACCAGAGGGGAAGGGCGTTGTGGAGAGGACAAAGAGGGTAAATGGGGTCAAATACAAGGAGATAGAAGGAGACTAGACTTTGGGTAGTACACACACAATAGAATATATATATATATATATATATATATATATATATTATTATAAAGCTGTACACCTGAGATTTATAAATGTTATAAACCAATGTTACTCAAATAAATTTATTACAAAATTAAAAAGGAAAAAAACACACAACATCTACAGGGAAGAAAAGTTAAGCAGAAAGTTCCAAAGATGGCAGTGTTGAGAGTATGTTTTGGGGCAAGGAGAGCATGAGAGTCCCTGTGGGCAGATAGTTGGCAATTAAGTTGGAAAGGGAAGAGAGAACCAATAACTCTTAGGGCCCATGGGCAGCCAGATGGCGACTAGACTTGGAGCTGAGATTGAAGGACAACAACTTGGCTGTTCGCTTCCCCAATTCCCCAACACCATTCCCCTCTCCCAATTCCCCAATTAAAAAAAAATCATAAATATGGCCTCTCTAGACACATCACTGTTTATATATTTCTAAAAAGGTATAATAATTAGCTAAGAGACTAGAATACCTTTTTCAATATTCCTCTGTATTCAGAATAAATCTATAACTTCATAAGGGTTTTATAACCTTCCTAAACATAAGTGGTCATGGCACACATTCAACGACTCCTTTAATGTTCAGCTTTCCCCACATTTTCATTTGACTTTTAATATTTACAGGATTAACCGATTTGGGATATATGCATATCGCAAATATATATATATATTATATAATTATAATTATATAATATATATATAAAAATTATATATATATAAATCCCAAATTATATATATATATGATATATATATTATATATAAATCCCAAAATTATATATATATATCTCAAATTATATATATATATATATATATATGTGTGTAATTTAAAAAATAAGAGTAACATTTGGATCCCAACCTGATAAATACCCTTTCCTCACCTGGAGTTAGGTCCTCAGGAGGGTAGTTTGCCAGGCATTTCCTTTTTCTGTTTACCTTGGCTGGGGATGTGTGAAGTGTTCACACTTTATGTGGCTTTGCTCATCGTTTGTGGCAAATCAATATGCTTCTTGTTCTGTCAATGAATGAACCAGAGTCTGCAAAACAAATCATTTGGAAGCAAGGTCATTCAGTGTTTGTGAGCATTGCTTCCCTCCTTAGGGCACACCCTGTTTTCCCTGTGATTCCTTCTAAAAAAGTTTTGATCATAAAATGATTGACAGATTTCAACAAATGTGTAGCCAGTAACATCCAACAGAAAAGTAACCTTAAAAAGCTCTTTATGATGCCAAATGCAGATCCTGAATAATAACAATCTTTTCCCCTTTCTTCCTGATTAAACACAAATATTTTTCTTTTAAGTCTTCCTTTGAGGCATAGCAATGTTCCTCATGCTGGGAGGAGTAGTTTCTGCCTATTTGCCCTTGTCCAAAACTGGAGCGTACAGGTTTTAAATGAGCAACCCCCTCCTTCCACACATGACCCTCAGAATCTACATTTTCCGGTTCATTTCTCTATGTTAAAACGAGTCACCTGCCAGCAGTAGAGCGCGTGTCTGGAAAGGAATGATACCCTGATGTCCCAGACCGCTTTGAATGCGAAGTCTAGACCAGAATCGATTCTGGCTGCCCAGTCTCAGCATTTAGGATCACAGTGCAGGTGGACCCAGGTCACCTGCACACAGTGACATAGCTACTCCATAGTAAGCCAGTTTGGGCTATGCCTCAAGTAGGACTCCAGCTAGTTCCAGATGGATGGCACATAGCGAGAGCCCTGCCTACACTTAAGGACTCACTTGGGAAGTAGGGAAAATGCAGAAGCCATAACAGGCGGGGTAAACGTGAACTGCAGAGACCACAACTGTCCTAGCAGAAATGCCAGTGAGCTGAAGACTGCAGCCTGTGACAGACAGCTCCTTATTTATAAGTAGTTAATGTTTCTTAGCAAGCACTTCTAAAAGAAATTGGTATGTAATGACAGCACTCACTGGAAAACAGGCCGATTAGAAAATGCACTAACTTATCTAGTATTCATTTGAAAAGTAAATGGATGCACGGCAAGGTGAGAGTTCAGTATCAATTCAAATATTTTCCCGTAACAGGCTCTAGCACTCCTGCTTTAATTCAAGCAGAAACACAAGTATGAATAATCAAAGTAGATGACGCTCATCAAGAACCTTTGTGCCTTGCACCATTGCAAATGGTCATTGAAGCTTAATGGCAAAAATTTACATTCTTCCTTTAATTTGTATTCTGTTCCTTCCTTCTGAGTGATGTGATTGTGGCTTGCTGCTGCCGGCTGTATTATTTTGATGCAAATGCTGTGTTGTGTGTGCCTGAGTCCAATTTCCTGGCTTTTGCTAGGAAGGAGTGACTGGGAGAATAGTTCAAAATCAGTGCGATTTAATAGTTTATAACTACTGCTTCTAATGAGTGAAACAATACAATTGATGAGCCCACTGTCTGAAGACACCTTGATGGCCCTAGGTTAATAGACACCCACCAAGGAAAATAAAATCAACAGGAAAATCACTGTGTATTTGTCTCCCTTTCCCCAACCCCAAAGCTAGGCTTAATTCTGGTCGCTGTTGACAAAAGAATTAAAAATTTGTAATTCAAGCAAAACTCCCCTTCCTGTGCCATGCTCACTGGGGAGGAATGCTTTATTGAGATACAGGGGTTTGCTGGCCAAACACTGCAAACATTGGGCCCCAAGGGCCATCCTGGAATGTAATGTATGCACAAACTAATTTATGATACTGTGACTAATTCCCATTTCTTGTGCTTAGAGTTGCCTCGCTAATTACAGGGATGTTTTCTTAACTTTAGTAATTACGCTCTGTGCCTTCGCCAGGAGACAGAGCAAATGAGTGCGGGTGGATTGCGCGGTACTTGGAGACCGCGCATCCAGGCGAGAGGGGATCACGCGTCCGCGCCGCAGGGCCAGCATCCCTGATCAGAAGCCCCGCCAGCTTTGACCAGCGCCCACAGGCTGCATCAGAAGCATCTGGAGACATATTTGATGGTACGCCCTGTAATTAGATGGAGGCTTAATTAGGAGAAGTTTGTGGGCAGAGGGAAGCCTGCGGGTGTGCGCTGGGATCTGAAGGCTTGCAGCCTCCTCCCAGGAGGCCAGAGCACAAAGCTGCGCGCTGAGCGCGCCCGCCGCAGCGGCTGTAAAAGCGGCCCCGAGGGGTCTGCGAGGCCAGGGCAGGGGTCCAGAGGTCTGTCCCCTTGCAGCAGCCTTGCCAAAACTACAGCAGTCGCGCTCATCTGATTCCCGCCGTCCCCCTCCCCCCGTCCTCTCCCCCCATATAGCGAGGCAAACAGGAGACAAACTCATATGTAGTCGCCCTGTGGAAAGGCTGGCTCTTGGAGGCATTTTTGAGATTGGGAGGAGGATTGAGACTGTAGACCATGGTATTTTTCTCATTCGAAGGCCCCCGCCCCATCACATAGTTCAATGTCCCAAGCAAACACTTAGCTCTTTAGGAACCAAGGTCTTAATTGTCCAACCCTATCAGTCAGAGCTTTCAAGCAAAATTAGAAATGCCGGCCCAGACCATATATACAATATAATAATTAGGCTGCCCAGGATGGCAAAGGAATGATGGTGGGGCTGGAGCGGTGGACACAGCACACATCTAGGAGACATCTACCCACAATTAGATGAAACCTTTCCATCATCAGGAACCACAGTGGCCAGAAGGAGGAAGGAGAAATAACATTTACCAATGCATCACTAACTCACCATGTTTATTTACTGTGCTCAAATTCTGGAGACATTTCTCTTTTTTTCCACATGGGAAGCAGTATGGAAGAAGCTAAAAGTGTATGTGAGTGTGTGTGTGTCTGTTATTTTCTCCTCATTCAGTGATTTTTGCTTTCTGAGACATCAAGGTTATTTATTTTTGACATACTATCAGAAAACACAAAAAGACTCCAATAATCTGTTCCTACTTTACCAAATTAAAATGGTTCCCTCTGCTTTATAGATTTGAGGTGATTTGCACATCAGGCCATTCAAGATATAAAAAATGACCTGTCCCCTAAATATCTCATTAGATATAAACATTTGATGAAATGCACTTCAAGCCACTCATAATATCAATTGTTAGCTAAGCCAAGCAGGCAACCTGCATCAAAACACACCATGCTGAGGACAATGCTGTTGCATTTTAAATGTACCATTGAAATACATTAACTGGCTTTATTTTGAAATTCTAAAAATGGATTTCAAATACATTTGAAAAGATTTCTTCACAAAATGATGACACCTACATCAGAGCTACTACTAAATTCCCTATTTAAAGTAAAAAATTAACATTTCAGAGGCTATCACCTTCAGTTAAATAAAAAGAAGAAGAAATGAGTAAAGAGAATATGAGGGAATGGTGGAAAGATTGACAGCATTTCAGACATCATAGGACATTTGTAGGGTAAACATTTCTGCTCTCCAATCAACTGAGAAAGAAGAGGCACAAGCAAATCCCAAATGTTGGTAGAATTTGCTCATGTCGTGCTGAGAATCCCAGTCAGCCATGACAGAATGAAGGATTCCTTACTGTTGGGTGTGTTTCCGCTAAGAACAGCCCTACTGAAAAAAGTCCTCCCTTCATCCAATCAAGTGAGGCTGATGCACTTGCTCAGATGTGGAAGAAAGAAAAGCAACAAGATGTGTAATTATTTTGACATATTCTTTTTAAAAAGGTTATTATTCCTACTTAATGCAAAGTGGTTTACACTGCCATTATGAAAGGGAGCCCACTGTCCTTGGTCTCTAAACTGTGAGCACTCTGAAGATTCAATGCCAGACACAATCAGCAGTCACTAATAGTTTGATGACAAACTGCAGGGAGGGATCATGTCAGAGCTGTGAGAAATGCAGACCTTTCCTTCTTCCTTCCTTCCAGCATTCTCTATTCGCTACATTTTACTCCATTTTATAAGAAAAAGCTCATTTTTACCTTGTGAGAAAGAGAAAAATTGGGGGGGGGCATTAAGAGGGTCTATCCCTAATTTGTCCATCATTTTCTCCCAAAATGACTTATTTGTTCTGAAACTCCCTAGCATGAGACCTTGATTGTGTGATTCCCCTGAAACAAATTCTGGGGAATTGTACCTTTGAATCATGAGAATTCTGCCCTGCTTGTTGGGAGAGCACTTGTGTGTCTCTTTTAATCATGTGTGAACAGTTGCTGTTTTGGGAGAAGTGTGCCCATCTCTGTCCCCATCCCATTTTGTCTTAAAGACTGTTCGATGCTAGGAGATGGACACCTCAGGATCCCCAAACTCTGCTCCCTTCTGACTCACCCTGCAGCTATGAAGGGGGCCCAGATGTTCCACCATAAAATGTCATTTGTGAGTTGGAGATCAAAGGCCCTCCAATAACTCACCAGCCTTATCATGCTCCTTGTGGCATTCAGGGGAAGCAAAGGATCAAAGTCATAAACAGAGGCTGTATCACTGATGAATAATTTACATGCACGGTAGGTGGGAGTGAGTTAGTACATGAATGTCCTTTGAAGAGCAAAAATTTGCTGCCTTTCCAGCAAACATTGACTTTGGGAGGAGCCTATGACAGGAGACCTTTCCAAGAGGAGGGTTTGAACTTTGCTCTGACCATGAGTACAGGGCTCTAAGAGCCATATATGTGCATAAGGGCAGGCCTTGCAGGGTGCAGACAGTGTTTAAACACAGGTTTGTTCATTCACTGTCTGAGTGGTGAAAGGGCTCAAACTCTGTATAAAAGTTAAGAATACCAGCCAGAAGCCTGCATGGAAAAAAATTTCTGCGTGCCCTAGTTTTTTTTTTATTGTGAAAACTGCAATTCCCTACTGTATCCACTGTCATTTCAAAGGGTGCTAATAAAGTTATTTGAAATTTAAGACAGGTTTAACATTCTATCAAATCAAGAGAATCACACCAGATTTTCCTGCAGAATAGTACTTATATTTGGAATGAAAGTGTGTTTAGGTATATGTGTATCTGGATTAAGTGAGGCTGATGGTTTTCTATTACAAATGGAAATGTGTGTAGCAGAAAACATTGGCTTTTGGAAGCAGTCAAATTCATGTTTATGGGGAAAAAAACCAGAAAGAAATAAAGATGCACTTAGCATTTTATTTAAGACCAAGCATGTTGTTCTTCCAGTCTGTCTTAAACTTAGATGCTAACCTCATTCATGCATTTTAAATAATTAGACTGATAATCACTTCCTTAAAATAATTTCAGCATTTAAGTACAATAAAATAGATTTCTTTCAAAGACCCCTCACTTAAATGTGCTCAGTGCTACTTTCTGTATCATGCCGGTCAATTTAATTCAGCTGGGCTCTCTCTGCCCAGCTAAACAATTGCTTTTCAGTCTCTGGAGAGCATGGTGAATGCAGCCAAGAATACCCATCTAGAGACGGCCTTGGACACTTCTGCTCATAAAAACTTGACATCTGAAGTCCCGTTCTTTATTAATCTCTTGTCAAAGAGTTAGTCAAGATTTCTGAAAAGAAAGTCAATGCCATATAAATCATTATTAATGATTCAATAATGACTGAGATTAAAAATGGAAGAATGAAATATTTTAAGAATGGTAGCCAGGCATCTGGTTTACAAGTAGCCACTCTCATGCTGGCTGTACCTCTCCATTAGCAGCCTGCTTTTCTCTCCAGCTCCAGGGGCAACTACCCTTGCACTTGATGGTTTAAGTGATACCGCAGGAGTGGCCTATATCCCTGTGCCTCTCTATCCAGGTCTCTGCCTGCACTTTGATTTCTTGCTTCTGTTTTACTAACATGGCCCCACCGCTTGCTTTTGTTGAAAGTGTCTTAGTTTTCAGTTCTCCAGAAGCAGACCCTCAGATAAGTTTTTGAGTGCAAGTAGTTTTCTTGAGGGGTGACTCAAGAAAGTGTAGTTGGAGAAGAATAGAAGTGAGACCAACATGTTTGCATTAATGAACAGGTTACAGGTGAGGGCAGCTTGGGCTCAATCCTGCTGGAGACATCTGGGAGATGATATGGAACATCGCAGAGTTGTCGTTCCCATGGGGCAATGAAGCTGGAATATGTATCGACCAACTCTTGTTTGTCGTTGGTGGAGGGGCCAAGATTACCCTTTCAGCCAGAGAAAACCCCTCTGAAGTTGCTGACTTGCACGGGAATGGTGAGTGCCAAGAGGAAATGGAAGGAGCACTGACTTTCTGCCAGACAAGGTGGATACAATCACTCAGACAGTGCCAAGATACTCATCCAAAGTCTTGGCTCCAAGCCTGGTTTTGTAGTTAATAGGCTATATACATGACCTCCGAAAATCATGCACCCTCCTTTAGTCTGTGTCGTGTGAAATTGACCAAAGGATTCCTTGAGGTGCTGCAAGCTCCAATGGGAGTCCATGGTGGTCTTCCCCATCCTTAATGTACTACTCCTAGGACTTCTACCAGAGCTGCCCATCAGAGTGATTGTCCCATAGTGATTGTCCTGGACCTCATGCTCATCTTCTCATGCTCATTCTGCTCTAGAATATAGTTGGTTGAATCAAAGTGGTCACTTGATCCCAGGCAACCAATCAAAAAGCTGATTAGAAACATTTTGTGCTTGAATTGAAAAGACAAACTGGGCCAATCAGAGTGCTTCTTTCAAGGGTCTGCGCTAAGAAGCAGGGAAAATGTTCTCTTGAATGTTAGGAAGAGAGGCTGAAAGTCATAAGGTAGAACTTGCACTGTAAAGAGCAAGATAGAAGTAAGGTCAATGAGGTAAGGGATATTTGTCTTATTGACCAAATACAGTTTCCTTAGGGTCAAGAACAGTGCCTAGCATACAGTAGGTACTGAGTAAACATTTGTTGAATAAATGAATGAATCAATTGTGCAAGCTGAAGTAATGGGGGAGTAGCAATGGTGAGTCACCAAAGGAAACTAGTTGGAAAGAAAACAGTCAGAAGTGAAACTCACTCATGGCAAGCTCTATAATGAAGATTAAAAGAGTTAATTCATCATATAAATGATCTTAAATTACAACCTCATATAATAGGTACTAGCTTTATCCATTTTAACAGATAAGGAAGTAGAAGCATGGAGAGATTAAATTACTTTCTCAGGGTACACAGCTAGTATCAGGTGGATCCAGGATTTGAATGAGGCTTTGTGCTCAGGAGAGTCTGCTGTTAGCACTGTATTTCACCTCTGCTAAGGACCCCAGGCCCCCTTGCTTCAAAGTAGGTCTCAAAGTCAACTGCTATAAGGCCCAACACGATTTCCATCTCTGGCCTTAGATTTCTACTTGACTGTATCTCTCTGCTGCTCCTTGCTCATTTTTACAAAAACTTGCCCTCCTCATCTCTCTAATTGGAGACAGCCTCAGTGAGTCCCATTTATTGCAATCTAAGAGCAAAATTAAAACAGAAAAACAGAGATAGCACTGAATATGCAGTTCCTGCAACTGTCTTCCAGGTGTTTGCCTGTGGTCTGGCCTTGGCCCTGTGGGCACAATCCCCAAATGATGTGGTCCTGCTGTCAGAGAGCATTTGCTGAATAAATTCTGAGATAGTCACCAGAAACTAAGTCACTCATCTACCTTAGCTGAGTTGGTTATCTTCTGCTGTATAACAAACCACTCCAAGTCTGAATGGCTCAAGACAATGACAGCATTTAGTTTTCTCATAAGTCTGCAGTTTGAGCTGGCTTGGCTGGTAATATGGGTTGAATAGTGTTCCCCCAATAAATGCATATTGAAGTTCTCACCCCAGTATCTCAGAAAATGACTGTATTTGGAGATAGGGTCTTTGCAGGGGCAATTAGATTAAAACAAGCTCATTTGGGTGGGCCCTAATCCAATATGACTGATGTCCTTACAAAAAGAGGACATTTGGATGAAGACATGGACAGAGGGGTGACGATGTGAAAGCACAGCAGAGAAAAGATGACCATCTCAGGTCAAGAAGAGAGGCCTGGTACAGATCCTTCCCTCTAGCCCTCAGAAAGGACCAACCCTGTCTATACCTTGATCTTGGACCTCCAGCCTCCAAAACTGTAAGAAAATAGATCTCTGTTGTTTAAACCCCTCAGTCTGTGGTACTTTGTTATGATCACCTCACAGATTGATACAGCAGGGATTGTTCATCATGCTCTATGTGGTATTAATTGGGCAGGAAGGCTGAAGGCTGGATTCACCCAAAATCTTCTCACTCATATGTCTGATGGTTGATGCTGACTGTTGGCTGGACCTCAGCTGGGCTGTTGGCTGGAACACCTCCACATGGCCTCTCTGCATGCCTTCATGGTGGGGTGTCTGAATTCTGAGAGTAGAACCATCCAGGTGGGAGCTGCATCTTTTGAGACCCAGCTCAGAAGTGACTCAGAGACACTCTGCCACATTTTGTCTGTTAAAAGTGAGTCATACAGAATTACATTAGTCACTGCACCAGGTTTAACCACAGGACTTTATTTTCCAATGGTCTGTGAACTTTTGATCACATCTAAGCAGAAGCTGGAAGAGCTATATAGTATGATTCTGCCATTACAGTTTTCCCTTGTAATAGATAAGGATTGTGCTTCCTGTGCAAACCTTGGAATGAAAAATATGCGGTGGGCCAGAGTCATAGCTGCACCTCAGCTGACTTGTAGCCTGAGGAAGAAATAAACGTACGTTTTGTGAGCTGCTAAAAAAAAAAAGTGAGTCATAAAGGCCAGTTCATTTTCCATAAGAGAGGAATTAGACTTCTTAACTTTTTATGGGATAAAAGTAAAAAAATTTGCAGACATATTTTAAAATCATGATTATTAGGCAAATCAATCAACATCCTTGTTTGACCAAGGGCCTCAGCAGACCATGAGTCACATCATCTTGGACTCCTACCATAATTCTTTCTACTTTATTCACATGAGTAGAGTTTGCAGAAACGACACACTCTAAATGTGTGCATTGGAGGAGTCACTATATGTGGCCAGCCGAATCCACTGAACAGGACATTGCCAGATGTTTCAAGTGAATACAAACTACATAAAATAGAAATACTTTAGCACTGTCAATTCATTGAATAGTAGTTAGCTCAACTTCCCCTGGTGTAAAAGTGCATTCCCACATGATACATGAACTAAAGGGTTACAGGAAATTCACCCAGTCCGAAATTGGCAGTGCCCTGACTCCACTCCATAAGATTGGTTGTTTCTTTCTTTCTTTTTCTTTTTTTTTTACAGATTTTATTTGGGAATTGGGGGAGAGGAGCAGATAAGTTGCTGTCCTTTTTGGTCTTCAGTCTAGTTGTGGAGGACGTTGCTTCACTGGCCCATGTTGGTATTGTGATCATTGCACTCTTCCTGGGTGAGGCAGTTGCTTGCTGGCCATTGGATGGCCGCTCATGGTGGCTCACGGCAGCTCACGCCACCTGCCAGCCGCTCACACTGGCTGCCAGCCACTCACAGTAGCTCATGGCAGCCCACTGCAGCAGGGGCTGCAGCCTACGCTGTCGCCAGCAACTCATGGCAGCCCAGCTCCAGGTCGAGCTGTTGTTCACCATCTTAGCTGTAGAGGGCGCAGCATCAATGACCCTCATGTGGGATTCGAACTGGCGCCCTGCTGCTCAGAGCTGGCATCCCAAGCCAACTCTTAACCAATGCGCCACTCAGCCAGCCCTGTTTGTTTATTTCTGTTGTCATAGCTTGATAACTAAACTAGATCAAAGTAGATGTGGCATTTTATAGGCAATATGGATAACGACTAATGATATTTTACTAAGGTTTTATGCATTGAAGAAAAGTTTAAAAGTAGGAGACAACATGTCAGGGGCAGGAAATTGGAATCTGGTTGTACAAGGAGATAAACTCGAAAGACTTGGGATATGTGCTACTTGCCGCTGGAATAACTTCTCATAGCAAAGGGGAAGCTTCTGGCTAGGGACGGAAAAGAGAGCTCTCTTCTCTCCACCTGGGGGCATCAGCGACTTCCCCATCTTTTCTCTAACCTTTTCCACAACAGTAATCCACGTTAGCCAATTGGATAGCTGGAGATTATTCCGTGAAGGCTATGGATATTTCTCTCACCAACCCAAATTCTTCTTTTCTATGACAGGAAGACTGGAATCTCCTATTCCCCAGGAGAGGCCTCCTACTTATTCTTCCATTAGGGACACCTGCTCATGCCTACAAATCATTGGGATACCCCATCACTCTCAGGAAGCATAAATATTAATGGATGTGTGGCCCAGGCACTGAGGGTCACATTGTACTTATTATAATAGAGAGGAGATGGCAGCACGGCTGTAGAAACCATCATTAGTGAGGCACATGGTGTATGCATTAAGCAGTGTTTTCACCATAGAGACAGATGGTTGCGGAAGGTAAACTTGAGAAGTGAGAGCATCATAGACATTCAACTGGCTTTAGATTGTAATTCCCAATTGCAAAAATCTCCTTCATTCGATCCAAGTCTGACTTTTCTGATCAGCCTAGTAGTAGTGTAAAAATACTGGCATTTTTGTTTTACCCCTCATTTGAACTCCATCTAAATTAGCAAAAGGGACAAAAGACAGAGAGAAAACAACACATCATCAATGAAGTAGGCATCTGCAACAGCATCACACCACAAACTGTGAAACATAGTTTCCTGGAAAATGCCAAGGAATCTAGATTTGAGATGAGGGAGCAAGTCGACAGTTGACACATGTTGCCTCAAACTCTGATAAAAATATGTATTTATTCAAAATTACTTGTCAACACCAAAAAAAACAACAACAAAAAACACATATCCAAGGATTCTTAGAGAGCTGAAATCCAGTTTCATGGACAGCCCAAGGGAGAGGTAGGGAATATCCTTATCTCTATGAGCAGAGCAAGCATCCACTGCTTACGGTTAGGTCATAGGGAGAATGGAAAGCCAGAAACTGATCACAACCCAGAGGGCATGTGCCCTAAAGAGCCTGCTGAGAGCAATACTGGTCCAGGAACACAAGACCTGTGGAAACATGTGCCCTTTGGGGAAGGAAATTAAAGGTACAGGGAAAAAAATACCTGAAAATACAGAGCTGGTGTGTAAGCTTGAGATCATTGTACAAAATGAAACAGAAAAGTCAACTATAAATAATGATTGCAAAGAAGAGGATAGATATGGGAGACAAAGAAAGAGCACATATCCATAATTACAGTTTCTGAAGAAGAAAACAGGAAAATGGAATGAGATACTCAAGAATAAATAGAAGAAAACTTCACTAAGATAAGGAAACATTGATAGAACAAAATGTCCCAGAAAAAAATGATGTGCAATGATCAATACTAAGCTATATCCTGGGCAAGCTATTGAACTCCAAGATGAAAGAAAGAATCAAAAGATATCCAAGTAGAACTATTTGAACATTCAACATATGTTTTGAGAGTCTCCTGTGATTCAGACACTGTACTAGGTTTTGAGGATTCTGTGGTGAACGAGATAATCAATTTCCTGCCCTTGCAGAATTTTCCAGTGTAGGATTTGGGATGCAAGGGCTGGATAACAAAATAAACAAGTTAATAAAGATATTTACTATAATCTTTTCCTTCTAATAGATCACCTACTCATGTTTCAAACATATAAGCTGAGTAAGTGCATTGAGAGAAATTGTGATTTCTAGGCAGAAAGATTTTGCTTTTCTTTTTTTGTACTTTTATGGATCATTAGAAAATGATCATGTGCTTAAAAAGTCTAAATAAAAAACATTATTCTAAAATTAATAAACAAAAGCATAGTGTTGAGGCCAGTTGACATGTGATTCCTTTTGTCCCTGACTTGCTTTTCCTCTTCTGCTCCTCAGGCAGTGCTCCACAGATGGTTCAGTCTAGATGGTGGCAAATTTACTTGTCTACAAATTCTCTGGACTGAACTAGAGGCTAGGAAATGAGACCAATCATCTAGTGGTGTTGTAAGGATCTTGGGAATAATATGCTTTCTTGCTGCTTACTTTTAATCTTTTAGGAATCGCCCTTTCAGGTTAACCTGTCTGTGCAAAGGATGGGACCAGAATTCATGGATTAGGGATCACAATCTATGGGTAACTCTGAGATCAGAAAACAGATACTGCCTACCTCATGCCAGCCAGCAAGGACAGCTTGCAGAACACTTTTGTACATTTCCTTAAAAAAAAAAATCACTGGCCTAGCTCTACTAGTAAAACACTAAGTGTTTTGGCTGTGGAAACTTGGTTTAAGGAGCAGATGGACAGTTTGTTGAGTGCCTATTATGTGATAGGTACATCATTTCATTTCATCTTCATCAGAACACTATGACATGCGTATATCATTTTATAGGTGAGGAAACAAGTTCAGAAAGGGTAGGTAAGTCACCCAAGGTTACACAGCTATGGAGTGGCAGAGTCAAGAAATGAAAGGTTTGTCTAGAAAACTAGTATCTTTTCTCACTAAAGGGATTCCAGACAAGAAAGACTCCTGCCACAGAGATAAGAGTTTGCTGGGTGTTCAAACCCTTTTGATTTTATGAGTCAAGCCAATTTAAGAGATACAAGGAATGGGAAGAACAAAGACTTTGCTTGGCATTTCTAGCATCCCCTATAAATATCAGTCAGCAAGGCTTGTGACACAGGAGCCAATGACTAAGGGGTTCCATCACGGCTTGAACCAGTTTTCTGGGAGCCAGAGGACGATGAAACATGAAAATGGTGGACTGGCCTTGTATATCTCCATCTGTCTTTCTGCAGATGCCCAGATTCAAATGCTGAGTGGGTCCCTCAGGCAGTATTTGTAATAATAAAAACTGAAAACAAGCCTAAGTATGCCTCAGAGAGGGAATGGTTAAACAAACTACAGTGAAACCTATGTAGTTATGGAAAAGAATAATATCAAGCCCTATATGCTAATATAGAATGATCTCCTGGACATAGAGCTAAGTAAAAAAAAAATATCAAGATTCAGACCAGTATATCTTTTATGCTCTCATTTAAGTTAAAAAAGATACATTAAATTAAGTGATATGACAATTCTGCTTTTGTAGGCCAAAAATGTTTCAACAGTGGTAATTTAATATAGTTCAGTCTACTATACATGTGTAACACACACACACACGCACATGCGCACACACACACACACACACACATTTGCTTGTATAAACATATAATGCATAAGAAACTACTAGAAGGGGATGCATCCTGGGCAGGTGACTGGGGACTAGATGTCTGGGATAAAAGGACAGGAAATTTAATGCCAAGAGCAAGTATTACTTATGTAAAACAAAAATAATAGAAAGGAAAAAGAAATATACTTGACATCTTTAATCTGAAGTTATAATTTTCACAATTTATGATAGATTCTGGATCTAAATATTTTAAAACTTGAGTCAGATTTTTCATTTCATCTAATTCTGATGTGAGAAAAGGAGTATGTTTACGCTTTTATTTTGAGAACACTTTAAGCAAGAAGGATAATTTAACCAAAACTGGCCCCTCTGTACTGATGAGAACATGGCATGGATTAGAGATGTTTAAAAATGGAAGGGAAAACTCACTCTGTACACAGTTTTCTCTCTTCTTTCATTATTCCTCTCCCATAGTACAGACCTCTTCCAACACTCTGATTTTTTCCAAAAGAAGATATGATGCAAATGGACATCGGAAGTGGTAATACTAACCACAACAGCCAAACAGACATCCACCTAGTCGGGTCAGAGAAAAAAATGTGGTTTAGATTCAGTGATTTTGTTGGATCATAAAGATAGCTGACTGCTGGGGTCAAAATACCTATGGTCCAATTATGTCAGTTATACAAACTTAGCATTTGAAAATGTTTGGGCATCAGAGAGGGGCTGGGATATTTTAACATAAACTAAGGTGATCTCAGAAGAATAGTTATTTTCATAAAGAATTCTAGCTCCAGAAAGGACAGTGTCTATCCTTTACTATTAATTAATTACAGGAATGGCCCTAATTTGTTCATGCCTTCCTATTATGTGTCTTTCGGTGGTTTTTATCACACTGACTATAGGCTTGGTAATATAACTTGCTTTGGGCAATGGGACAGTAGCAAATGTGATGTAAGCAGAGATAAGAAAAGCATCTCAGCACTGGCCCTCCTGCTGCTCTTGAGATTCTGCTGAGCTACCATGTTGAATATGCCTGGTGAGTTTGAGAGACCATATGGAGCTAAGATGAGCCATCCCAGCTGAGCCATCTTATACCAGCCAGACTCCAGCAAACTTTCCAGCTAAAAGCAGACAACATGAGTGTGCCCAGCCAACATCAATTGCATCTAGTTCAAATAGGCCTATTCATTCAGCTGAGACTAGCTTGAACTGCCATTCTTTAAGATAGTGACTAAACAAATGATGGTAGTTTGAAGCCATTATATTTTGGGCTACTTTATTATGTAGCACTATTTATCTAATGCAACACTCTTGCTTTTTAATATTTGGTATAAAAATGTTAAAAATAATTGACTGATTTTTAGCTGCTAAAAGTGACATTTTATTTAATTCAGTCAACTCTTGAATATCGCATAAACAGAGAAAAAGGACATGATGGAAAACCAAAATTCACAGACAACCCCAAGCTCTACAATCTGTTGAAAAAGTTCTAGAGATTGATGTTGTTGATGGTTGCACAACAATGTGAATATATTTAATACCGCTGAACTGTACACTTAAAAATGGTTGAAATGGTAAAGTTTATGTATATTTTATCACAATAAAGAAAATGAAAATAATTATATTATCTGTTACTAGTTTCAACTTCATCATTCTGGCCTAAATCAAGTTAAAAACAACAAAAAAAAGGACTCCTGTGCTTCTGATCTCACCCATTGCTCTTCCTTTGCCATGGGTGCTAATGAGCAGTGAAAGGGAAAAGGCAAGCAGCTGTGGGGGTAGGAGAGAAACAAGAGATCTGGATAATCAGTTTCTGGTTAATGAGTCAACTAGCACCAGGGGTCTACCATAGGTGAGCACTTTTCTCTCCTTGGTCTTTTGATCAGCCTGAATCATAATCAGCTAAGACATGCTGTGGCTCCTCTGTTACACATATCCAAGGCTTACTTCTTCCATACACTCTAAAGTAATATGTGACCAACTCTAATGAATGAATCTTGTTTTTAAAAAATAATGTGTACCCTGTCTACTTCTAAAAGAGAATTTGATGTGGTGGAAAGTCTGCTATGGTAGATTGGAAAGGGATGTTTGTACCAGGAACTGGTGTTTAGATGCTGCCAGTGCCCTGCCATATTACCTTGGCCTACCATGGAGGTCTCCTGTGGAGAGTGCCTGGCCATGCTAATGGCTTTCTGTGTCTTTCTAGGTGGGCAGCCTAGAGGTGCTAGGGAGTAAGCACCTCTAGGAGTGACTTCCAGGAGATGGTAGACAAAGACCAAAGTTCCTTAACCCTGAATGGGACAGCTAGATATGGTTCGACATGGTCACTTGGAAGTCCTCAGTTGCTGGCAGTGATACCCACCCATTTATTACTACAGTTCTTTTTAGCTCTTCTTTTCCTATCTCCTTTCCCTGCTCCCTCACAGTGCTTCTGGGAATCACAAATAAGCCACTTGCACCCAATTCTTCATGTTTGTGTCTGGTTTTGGAAGGATGGAACTCAAATACAACAGAGTTTCCACAACTGGCATTCAATAGACTCTTAGCTTTTTAGCAAGTAAGGCTAAAGAAAACACAAACCCTACTCTTCAACAAAGCCAAATATGAACCATTAGATATTAAAATATCCTCTCTTTTAAATTAATCACATTGCTATTATAGGGACTGCTCACTCCCCCACTAGGTCACTGTCTGGGAAGCCCTAACTTTCTAACTGGAATTAAGCACCCCCAGGTTGGGTCCCATCTTGGGCTCTGGAGGAGTTTAATAACAGTTATAAAGGATGAAAGGGTTAAGAAGGATTCTGAGAGAAAACCAGCTTTCCCAACAAGGATGGTGTGAGAAGTCTTGTGAGGGATCCCTCCCAGATCATCCCACAGAGTTGTTTCTCTAGAGTTGTCAGTAGAACCCAAATGTACTAGTTAGGATATTTTTGGCAATTTAAAATACATCCAAAAGTTATTTGAAACTCCTCCCATAAAGAAGTGAAGAAGTTTATGTCCACTCCCCTTGAATTAAGAGTTCACCTTTGTGACTATGTGATGAATAGTGTGTGATGAATGTGAGACTGTGTGACCTGAGAGGCTAGTTTAGAAAAGGCCTTGCCTTTTCTCTTGATTTTTCTTAGAACATCTCTTCAGGGCCTTAGCTTACCATGTAAGAGGTATGACCTCATTACCCTGAGGCTGCTAGATAGATGATAGATAGATACATGATAGATAGATAGATAGATAGAGAGTGAGAGAAAGTGAGGGAATGCTTGAAGTGCCCCAGCTCTTCTACCCCCAAGCTGTTGAATCTTCTCAGCCCAGGTTCCAGACATAGGAGTAAAAATGCCTTCAAAAGACCCAGCCACCATCTGACTACAGCAGGGGCCAGCAGACTTTGGAGACAGAAGAGACAATCCTGTCCCTCACAACAATTTAAAAATGATTCAAGAGCCATAAATATATTTTTACAAATAAGGAAAATTTAAAGTAATATTATAACAAGTAATAGTATTAATTATATCTTTATTAAAATAAGAAAAATTCACAGAAAAAATTTCTCTAATTGATTTTAATCAGTGTGAACAATGAGCTTGCATTTCCTGAAAGAGCCGCATGTGGCTCACAAGCCGCAGTTTGCTGACCTCTGGACTACAGCATATGAAAGACTCCTCCCAACCCCCTCATCCTGAACCACCCCAGTGGAGCCAAATCAACTACCAGATATGGAGCCAGATCAATGTTTGTTTTTCTTTTAAGTCACAATTTTAGGATGGTTTACTATATAGCAATAGACTTATTTGGTGGCAGGTAATGGAATATCCAACTAAAATGTACAACTTCATGATCTCACTGACATAAAGTCTAGAGGTAAGTTGTTCTGGGGTTTGTTAATTCAGCTGCTCAGTGAGGCCAGCTTCTCTGTGAACATTTGGCTTTCTCATAATAGCAATACCACTGCTGCAAATCAAAGTAGTATATTCTCACACAGGTATGAATGTGATGGAAAACCTTTCCAAAATCACTTCTGCAGATTGCTCTTGGGTCCCATTGACTGTGACCTAACTACAAGGGAGGCAAGGAGAGTGTATATCTCATCACTTTAGTCTCTAAAGTAGGGGATGGGCTCTGCCACTATGGAAAAGGGGGTTGAGGATGGTCATTGAAGAGACAACAAAAGGTGTTCTCTAAAAATGAGTTTTTAGATAACTGAAGTTCCCTTGCAAGGTGGAAAAACTTTACTTTATTTTAATTATAAGGAAAATCTTTCTAAAATATTCCAGTTTTACATTTCCTTCTAGTTCCTTTAACCACCTGGAATCTGCTTTGTTCTCATTTGGGGCACATTTTCTAAATTGGAAGCAGCTATTCATTCAACAGCATGGAAACTCTATTCCCAGTCCTGCCCCCTCCACCCGTCACCCCCTCCCCCAGGCTACTTTGTTGACATTATCACCCATGGTGACTCCTGCATTTTTGCCCTAGCCTGGTTCTCAACTCTCCCTTTAGTTTGGTGTCTAGATCTGTTTGGGTCCCAGTATTGAATACAACATATAAGAGCACAAAACATGCTTTGAATATATGCTTCATGATTAGTTGTCTATTGCTGTGTAACATTACTCCCAAACACAGTGGTTTAAAACAATAAATATTTATTATCTCACTCAATTTCTGAAAGCAAGAATTTGGAAATGGCTTAGCTCAGTGGTTCTGGCTCAGGGTCTCTCTATGAGATTGCAGTCAAAACGTTGGCTGCAGCCATCTGAAAGATTGATGGGGGTGGTGGTAGATCTGCTTCCAAGATCTTAATCACAAGGCTGTCAGCTGGAGGTCTCAGTTCCTTGCCCTTTCACAGGGCTGCCTGAATTCCTCAAGATGGAAATTGGCTTCCCCCAGTGCAAGAGACCCTAGAGACAGAAGAAGAAACCAATGTCTTTTATAAACTAGCCTAGTGGAGGTGACATACCATCACGTCTGCAATATTCTATTGGTCACACAAGCCAACCATAATCCAGTGTTGGAGGAAGCCAAACAAGGGTATGAAAATCAGGAGGGGAGGATCTTTGGAGGCCATTTTGGAGAGTGACAACCACGCTTAATAAAAGTCTAACGTTCTTCCCTGTGCTTTTCTGTGTTTTTGTTCTGATTTTTTTGAAAAGAACACTTAATTGTTTTTCTCTCTTTCACACTTTCTCTCACTTTTTGATAACTTTGCTTCCACTCTTTTCTGTCATATGCCTCTTAAAGCTTTAATGATAGAAGATGCTGCTAGCATTAGCCTGTATCCCCTCAGATATCATTTTACCTTTTATGTTGTGGGCTTCCCCTGGTTTCTGGGTGCTTTGAACCCTTGTTCCAGATTGAGCAGTAACTTATGCTCCTGAGTCCCCTGTAGGTCGGGCTAATGCTATCCTGTGCAGAACATTGTGTGAGGCCACACCTTTGCTTGACTTCCTTTCTTTCCCTTTCCAGCTTCTCCGAGTGCTTCTCAGCTTTTCCTGGGAGCACTTTCTTCAGAAAACACTCACTTAAGAATTCTCATCTCAGGATCTGCTTCTGTGGAAACCACTCTGAGAGCAGTTGTTATTAGTGGAGACAATATCCTTGTTTTATAAACTATGCATATGTTTGCAAATGCACTCTAAGAAGGAATAAGAGAGAATTTCCTTTTAAGATTTCTTAAGATTTCAAAATCAATAACAAAACTCATTAAAATAGACATAACTACATTTGATATGATAAAAAACTGAAAAGTGTGCCCAAATAACAGAAAAATGTGCTGTATATTTATTTTTCTGTTAAACTGCTCCTCACTATCTGCTTTGCTTGAGCTCTAGGATCCTGAGAGTCTAAAGGTCAGAGAGCCTGGCATCTTGTACTAAGGACACATTAGTAGGGTCAATAACTTTTGAAGGGCATATGCTCTGTAGTAATGAGCTGTTAAACCCACTTCAAACCTTTCTCTAGGAGCCCTTTTGGCTGTTCCCAAGTCTCTGAAAAAAGCCCCACAGCCACAGACTCACAGCCCAATTCTGGCAAAAGGCAAGGAAACTTAGGTGCAAGATTAACTGTGCTGATAGTCGCCACCATTGCTCAGAGCCACCTCTCACAACCCACCCTACCTCTGCCCCCACCTATCTGGGTGGATCTCTGCAAGGGTAAACTGAGCCGTGGAAACACACAGGCTCTGAATCTGGTCTCAGGAAGAGCTTTGGGATTCAGAAACTCTCCACATCACCCCAAGGAGGCAATGCCCTGAGACCCAGGCACCCTGCTCACAGAGGAGAAGCCCATTTCCAGAGAACTCCCCCCCCCGCATTATGTGAGAAGCTAGAACAGTGCAAGAGAAAATATAACACTACAGAGTGAGAGATAATAAAAGGTTGCAGTGGGAGAGAAAACAAAACAGTCCGCCAACACCTACTGGAAAGCAAAAGAGACCTCTTCCTATCAACCTGTTGCAGAATTCACTCCTGTAGATGCCCAGGAAGAAGAAGAATAATTCATTAATTTCCATGAATAACCAAGGTAACAAAGCAGCTCAGAAAGAAAATGAAAAGCCTCCAGAAAATGAGCTTAAAGACACGAAAACATGTGACTAACATGACAGAGAATTCAAGATTGCAGTTCTTAAAAACCTCAACAAGAAGCAAGAAAACACAGACAGGCAGCTTAATGAACTCAGAAACACAATGAAAGAACAAAATGAACATTTTACCAAAGAGATTGAAATTTTAAAAAAGAACCAAATAGAATTTCGGGAGATTAAGAACTCAATAAAAGAAATGAAGAATGAAATAGCCAGCTTATGTAATACAGCTGACCGGATGGAGGAAAGAATCAGTGACATCGAAGATAGAAATCTGGAAATGACACAGATGGAAGAAGAGAGAGACTTGAGAGTTAAAGAAATAAAAGAGCTCTACAAAAACTTTCTGACTCCATCAGAAAGAACAATATAGGAATAATGGGCATACCAGAAGGAGAAGACATAGAAAAGGGAACAGAGAGCATATTCAAACAAATAATCAATGAGAACTTCCCAAACTTGTGGAAAGAACTGGATCCTTGAATTCAAGAAGCAAATAGAGGGCTGGCCGAGTGACGCGTTGGTTAAGAGCTGGCTTGGGACTCCAGAGGGCCCTGGTTTGGATCGCATATGAGGGCCTGTGACACTGCCCTCTACAGCTAAGATGCTAAACAACAGCTCAACCTGGAGCTGGGCTGCCGTGAGTCACCGGCGATGGCTAGGCTGCAGACCCTGCTGCAGTGGGTTGCCATGGGATACCATGTGTAGCCAGCAGCCAGCGTGACTGGCCATCCAGAAGTCGGCGACTGATCTGCCTCGCCTGGGAAGAGTGCAATTATGGTGCCAACTTGGGCCAGTGAAGCAATGCCGTCCACAACTAGACTGAAGAACAAAAGGACAGCAACTTGTCTGTTCCCCTTCCCCCAATTCCCCAGCGCTGTTCCCATCTCCCAATTCCCCAATAAAAATCTTAAAAAAAAAAGAAGCAAATAGAACACCTAAGTACCTCAATCCCAACAGGCCTTCTCCAAGGCACATTGTATTGAAGCTGTCAAAAATTAACGACAAAGAACATATTCTCAAGGCAGCCAGGGAAAAGAAGACAGTAACCTACAAAGGAAAGTTAGATTATCAGCAGTTTTTTCAGAGGAAATTCTACAAGCCTGAAGAGAATGAAATTAAATGTTCAAACAATTGAAAGAGAGAAATTACCAGCCAAGAATAATATATCAAGCAAAGATATCCTTAGATATGAAGGAAAAATAAAGACCTTTCCAGATATGCAGAAGCTGAGGGAATTTTCTAACAGTTGACTTGCACTACAAGAAATACTGAAGTGGGCTATTCAACCTGAAATAAAACAGCAAAAGTAGTAGTATTATGGACAGACAGAAAGAAGCAGGAAATGGCAAGCCCTACACCAAAGAGAACATTATACACGTAAACAAAACATACAGGGTAAAGAAGAAAGAAACACTTAAAAAAAAAAGAGGAAAAAGACAACTTGCTACTGCAGTGCAGAAATCAACTCACAGCATAAATAGAGATAATTTGTGACAACAAAAACATAGAAGGGGAGAGAGTAAAGATCTGAACCTGTAAAAGGGAATTGAGAAAGGGAGCATGCTGAAGAAAATGGAAGATTCTAAATATGAAACTTTCTATTAACTAAGCTTAATGGTAACCACTCAAAAAAAATCCAGAACTGAAATATATAACATAAAAAAATAAGAAACAGAGGAAAAAATCATAGAATACCACTACACTGAAATAACAGACAGCAACAAAAAGTCAAAGAAACAATGGAGACATTGTGCTACCAGAAAACCAAAGATAGAATGATAGGAAATCCTCCTAAATGTAAATGGACTGAACTCACCAATAAAAAGACAGAGTAGCTTTTGGATCAACAAACTAAACCCAAACCATATGCTGCCTCCAAGAGACACATCTCAGATACAAAAACAAATATAGACTCAAAGCAAAAGGGTGAAAATTGACACTTCAGGCAAACAGTATTCAGAGAAAAGCAGGTGTAGCTATACTGATGTCAGATGAAACTGACTTCCGAATAAAAAAGGTTACAAGAGACAAAGAGGGATAATAATGATTAAGAAACCTATATAACAAAGAGACATAACAGTCATCAATATTTATGCCTCCAATCAGGGAGCACTGAAATATACAAAGCAACTACTAAAAGAACTAAAGTGAGAAATTGACCAAAACACAATTATAGTAGGAGACCTTAATACACCATTGACAGCTATGGACACATCATCCAAACAGAAAATAAAAAAAGAAATATTAGCTCTATATGACACATTAGATGAAATGGACATAATTGACATTTATAAAGCACTTCATCCTAGAAGATCAGGCTATACATCCTTTTCTAGTGTACATGAGAAATTCTCAAGGATAGGCCACATACTGGGACATAAAACTAGCCTCAGCAAATTTAAGAAGATTGAAATCATACCAAGAATATTCTCTGATCACAAGTATTTGAAATTGGATATCGACTGAAAAAAAGAAAAAAAGAGCAGGAAACTCCACAAACACATGGCGATTAAACAACATACTTTTTTTTTTTAAGATTTTTATTGGGGAATTGGGGGATGGGAACGGCACTGGGGAATTGGGGGAAGGGAAACAGACAAGTTGCTGTCCTTTAGTTCTTCAGTTTAGTTAAACAACATACTTTTAAAGAATAGCTGGGTCAAAGAAGAAATAAGAGGAGAGATAAAAAGATACATAGAAATAAATGAGAATGAAAATACATCCTACCAAAATTTGTGGGATGCAGCAAAAGCAGTTTTAAGAGGAAAATTTATACTATTAAAGGCCTATCTCAAGAAAGAAGAAAAATCCCAGACAAATAACCTCACGCTACACCTTAAAGAACTAGAAAAAGAAGAACAAATGACACCCAAAGTCAGCAGAAAGAAGGAAATAATGAATCAGAGCAGAACTAAATGAAATAGAGAACAAAAGACAATAGAAAAAATTAATGCAACAAAGAGCCTGTTCTTTGAAAAGATTAATGGAATTGGCAAACCCTTGGCTAGACTCACTAAAATAAAAAGAGAAAAGACACAAATAAACAAAATCAGAAAGGAAAGAAGTAAAGTTACCACAGATGCCACAGAAATACAAAAGATTATCTAAGAATACTATGAAGGGCTATATGCCTCCAAATTCAATAATCTAGAAGAAATGGACATGTTCTTAAAAACATATAGCCTTCCAAGTCTGAATCACGAAGAACTGGAAAATCTAAATAGGCTGATCAACAGTAAGGAAATTGAATCAGTCACTGAAACCTTCCCAAAAGCAAAAGTCCAGGACCAGGTGGCTTCACTAGTGAATTCTACCAAACATTCAAAGAGGATCTAATACCTGTCCTACTCAAACCCTTCCAAAAAATTGAAGAAGAGACAATACTCCCTAACACATTTTATGAGGCCAACATTACCCTGATACCAAAATCTCATAAGGATAACACAAAAAAAGAAAATTACAGACCAATATGTCTGATGAATACAGATGCAAAATTCCTAAACAAAATTCTAGCAAATCGAATGCAACAATGCATTACATACATTACAATACAATACATTAAAAAGATTATACAGGCTGGACGAGTGGCGAATTGGTTAAGAAGAATTGGCTTGGGATGCCAGATCTGAGGAGCAGGGCCCCAGTTCGGATCCCACACGTGGGCCAGTGACACTGTGCCCTGTGCAGCTGGGATGGTGAACAACGGCTCGACCTGGAGCTGGGCTGCCATGAGTCGCTGGCAATGGTGTAGGCTGCAGTGAAGCTGCAGTGGGCTGCCTTAAGCTACCATGAGTGTCTGGCAGCCGGCGTGAGCTGCCAAGAGCCGCCATGAGCGGCCATCCAATGGCTGGTGACCAATCTGCCTCACCCAGGAAGAGCACAATGATAATACCAACATGGGCCAGTGAAGCGACGTCCTCCACAACTAGACTGAAGAATGAAAAAGGACAGCAGCTTATCTGTTCCCCTTCCCCGATTCCCCAACGCTGTTCCCTCCCCCAATTCCCCAATAAAATCTTAAAAAAAATAAATTATCCATCACGACCAAGTGGTGTTCTTCTCAGGGGTACAAGGATGGTTCAATATACACAAATCAATCAATGTGATATACCAGATAAACAAAATAAAGGACAAAAATCATATGATTATATCAATAGATGCAGAAAAAGCATTTGACAAGATGCAACATCCACTTATGATTAAAACACTTAATAAAATGGATTTAGAAGGAAAATACCTTAACATAATAAAGGACATATATGACAAACCCTCAGTTAATATCATAATTAATAGTGAAAAACTGAAACCCTTTGTTCTACGTTTAGGAACACTATAGGGCTGTTCCCTATCGCCTCTGCTTTTCACATAGTATCGGAAGTCCTAGCCAGAGCAATCAGGCAAGAGAAAGGAATATTAGGCATCCAACTAGGAAATGAAGAAGTTAAATTGCCACTTTTTACAGATCACATGATGTATATATAGAAAACACTAAAGACTCCACCACAAGCTATTAGAAACAATAAACGAATACAGTAAATTTGCCGGCTACAAAATCAATGTACAAAAGTCCATTGCATTCCTGTATACTGACAATGAAACCTCTGAAAAAGAAATAAAAAACATTGCTTCTGCAGTTGCAACAAAAAGAATAAAATACCTAGGAATAAACTTAACCAAGGATGTGAAAGACCTATACACTGAAAACTATAAGACATTTTTAAAAGAAATTGAAGAAGGCACAAAGAAATGGAAAGACATTCCATGTTCATGGATTGGAAGAATCAACATAGTTAAAATGGCCATATTACCCAAAGCAATATACAGATTTAATGCAATCCCCATGAAAATCCCAATGGCATGTTTTAAAGAAATAGAACAAAAAAATCATCAGATTTGTATGGAACAACAAAAGACCCCTAATAGTCAAAGCAATCCTAAGAAAAAAGAACAATGCTGGAGGTATTACACCCCCTGAGTTCAGCTTGTACTATAGAGCAACAATAATCAAAGCAGTATGTACACCTGAAACTAATAAAATAAATAAATGAATAAATAATAATAATAATAATAATAATAAATACCAGTATGGTATTGGCAGAAAAACAGACACACAGACCAATGGAATAGAACTGGAAACCCAAAAATAAATCCACATAAATATGGACGATAATTTGCGGTAAAGACACCTGAAATATATAATGGAGAAAAGACAGCTTCTTCAATAATTGGTGCTGGGAGAATAGGAAAGACACATGCAAAAGGATGAAATTACACTGCTATCTGTCACCATGTATCAAAATTAACTCAAAATGTATCAAAGACCTAAACATAAGATCTGAAACAATAAACTGCATAGAAGAAGACATAGGTACTAAACTTATGGACCTTGGGTTCAAAGAGGTTCTTATGATTTTGACTTCAAAGGCTAAAATAAATGAATGGGACTATATCAAACTAAAAAGCTTCTGTACAGAAAAAGAAACCATCATGAAAATAAAGAGGCAACCAACGGAATGGGAGAAGATTTTTGCAAACAATGCCTCTGATAAGGGGCTACTACCCAAAAAATATAAGGAAATCATACAACTCTACAACAACAATGAGAAAAACCAAACAATCCAATTTAAAAGTGGGCAGAGGACCTGAATAGACATTTCTCCAAAGAGGACATACAGATGGCCAATAGACATATGAACAAATGCTTAACATCACTAACCATCAGAGAAATGTAAATAAAAGCCACACACCAGATATCACCTCACACCATTTAGAATGGCTATCATCAACAAGACAAATAATAACAAGTGTTGGAGAGGCTGTGGAGAAAAAGGAACCCTCATACACTGTTGGTGGGAATGCAGATTGGTGCAGCCGCTGTGTAAGACAGTGTGGAGGTTCCTCAAAGCATTAAGAATAGAATTACCATATGACCCAGCAATCTCTGCCTTGGGTGTCTACCCAAAAAATCTGAAAACATTTATCTGTAAAGACATATGTGTTCCGATGTTCATTGCAGCTTTATTTATGGTGGCCAAGACATGAAAATAATCAAAGTGTCCTTTGATAAATGATTGGATAAAGAATGTGTGGTATATATACACAATGGAATACTATTCTTCCATAAGAAAAGATGAAATAGTGGCATTTGCGACAATATGTATGGATCTTGAGTTTATCAGGCTAAGCAAAATAAGTCAGACAGAAAAAGTAGAGAACGATATGATTTCACTGATATATGGTATATAAAACTAAAAACAACAAGGGAACAAGACAAACAAACAAAAAAACAAAAACCCGTAGACACAAACAATAGTTTAGTGGTTACCAGAGGGTAAGGGAGGAAGAGGGTGGTAGGTGAGGGTAAAAGGAATCATATATGGTGATGGAAAAAGAAATGGACCTGGGTGGTGAACACACAATGTGATATATAGATGTTGTATTACAGAATTGTACACCTGAAAACTATATAACTTTACTAACAATTTTCACCTCAATAAATTTTAATTACAAAAAAAATTTATTCCAGTTTCTCATCAGAGGCAGAAGACAAGGCTCAAAATACATCTTCATTAGTTTATGAATGGAGTTGAAGTGAGCTCTCTTTCTATTCTCAGATACCCACAATTTCTTGTGTTTTTATAACATTTATGAAGCATTTGTGAACTTTTTTAAGGCGTAGAAATGGCATAGGTTCTCTGTTCATAGGTCACCAGTCTAACCTGCTGATTTGGCCATGCTGGTTGGTTTACAGTACTCTCCAGTCTGCAAAGACTGAATCACATTCCTGTAGTAACCATTGTTGACTTTAGGTGTGTATCTCTTAAACTTGTGGTTTGTCGTAGGAGCCATATTTTCTCCATACACTCTCTGGAGCTTCTTTTGGGACCCATTTACAACTCCAAACTGAGATACATCCCTCAGCAATGAGACCTGTTCACCTGGAATACATGTCTGTGCAGAAGCAGTCTCCCAGCATCTTTCCTTTTGGAAGCAGAGACGTTTCCAAAAACACTGTTGATGTTATTCCCACCTCAGCTATTCTCTTGTTTAGAAGGTGGGAAACAATGGCTTTTATTCAGACCTACTGTGGAAACCCCTTTATACAGACCTATTGAGGGACCCCTTTTTCCTTCCTCAGAATTGATTTGGTACTATCTGTCACCCTCTGAAATCATATTTTCCATCTTTCATAGGAAGTACCAAAATGCACTCAGTCTTCACTAATGTTTGTTTCTTCTGTTTTGAATTTTTCATAGATATCTGGAAATTTAAGTTTTCATGCAGAGCATCCTTTTTGTTTGTTTCACTTGTGTATTTCCCTAAGATATATGCCTTTTCTTAGTGTCTTGTTCAAACCAAATCTCTTTGAATTAGTATTTTGTTTTCTTCAGGGTCGCTTAGACCAAGACCAAGATTTTGGCTGGATTCACAGACAGTTTTTCCACAAAATAAAAAAGTTTACAGTTAATTCAGTCAAACTGACTTTTGTTCCTACTTTTCTTTTCCTTTCTTTCTTTCTTTTCTTATCATTTTTTTTTTTGGGTCAAGCCAGACAAAATAATCAGACTGGGTTAGGTTTGTCTCAAGACTCTCAAACATTCTCACTGGATTTTTTGAAATTTAAATAAAAGGCTAGCTATATTTACAGTGATTACCGTATTTGCCGGCGTATAAGACGACTGGACGTATAAGACGACCCCCTAACATTTCCACTCAAAATACAGAGTTTGTTATATACTCGCCGTATAAGACTACCCCCTCTTCCGCACACCTTCCACACACCAAATAAAAGGTAAAACAATATCAGATTTGATTTCAACATTTATATTTATATTCAAATGCTTATGACATGCAGGAAAACTGTCACAAGGCTGTATGTAATCAAACATATACATAAACCGCGATTCGCGATTTTGCGCTCATACTGGGTGTATGGTCGGCTGTGTGCGATTTTGCGAGTGTGGTAAAATCGCATAACAGCAAAATCGCATAACAGCCGAGCATACACCCAGCAGCGCTGCTGATGCCTGAACGGTATGTGGAATGAAGTGGGCGGGCATCGGGAGGCCACTATGGCACGGGGCAAGCACTATGGGCAGTCTATCTGAAGTGTACCTGGCGTATAAGACGACCCCCCACTTGGAGGCATATTTTTCAGGGCCAAAAAATCGTCTTATACACCGGCAAATACGGTATGTATAAAGGAGGTCAGTAGTTGCCCACAGTAAAGAACAGATTCAAATAAACTGAAGGTAGACAAATGTCTTCTGCATTCAGGAATTTCCCTTCCTCTCTATGCCATAGTCTGCACAAAGAGCTACATGTGCTATGGCATCAAGGCACCATGATGCTATGGGCTTGGCTATGATAGAAATCCATCATCTGTACCCATTTGAGCCATAGCAAATGTTAATTCAACAATGAAAAGAATTACACACACACACACACACACACACACACACACACACACACACAGCAATTCCAGGGAAGGCTACTTTCAGAAAAGCACACTTCCGCTTGCCTATACAAATTCACAAACTTGCCACAAATTATTGTCTTTGGTGACTTACAGCTCAGCCCTTGAAGCTAGGAACACTCTCTTAAGAGAAGGAGGAGACTTGAAACCTCATAGAACTGTGATGAAGTTTCACTTCCAAGTGGCTTGGAATTATCTTAGATTGGTTATTTTATTAAAAGGTAAGACATTTCCCAAGGTGGAGAATAATCATTTACTACTATGTGTAAGGAAAAATATCCTCAAAGCTGTGCCTTTTACCCATTTGGACTTTTCCCTAATTCAAAAACAAAGGGAAGCACAATTAATGGGTTGTCGGGAAAGTCATGGCGTATTTTTCTATGTTTTTCAATGTAAATATGCATCATGACTTTCCCGACGACCCAATAATTCAACGAATGTTTCTGAATTCCTATTGTGTTCCAGAATTTGGTGGGGGTCATGGGAAAGTCAAAGATGAAGCAGTCTTTTTCACAACGGGTTTGCCGCCAGAACACAGGTGCAGTGAAAACCACCGCTAAATCTAACCCAAAATGGGAAAGGAAAAGACACACATCAACATCGTTGTCATTGGACACGTAGATTCCGGCAATTCTACCACTACTGGTCATCTGATCTACAAATGTGGTGGAATTGACAAAAGAACCATTGAAAAATTTGAGAAGGAGACTGCTGAGATGGGAAAAGGCTCCTTCAAGTATGCCTGGGTCTTGGATAAACTGAAAGCTGAACGTGAGCGTGGGATCACTATTGATATCTCCCTGTGGAAATTTGAGGCCAGCAAGTATTATGTGACCATCATTGATGCCCCAGGACACAGACTTTATCAAAAACATGATTACAGGCACATCTCAGGCTGATTGTGCTGTCCTGATTGTGGCTGCTGGTGTTGGTGAATTTGAAGCAGGTATCTCCAAGAATGGGCAGACCCGTGAGCATGCCCTTCTGGCTTACACATTGGGTGTGAAACAACTAATTGTTGGCGTCAACAAAATAGATTCCACTGAGCCGCCTTACAGCCAGAAGAGATACGAGGAAATCATTAAGGAAGTCAGCACCTACATTAAGAAAATTGGCTACAACCCTGACACAGTAGCATTTGTGCCAATTTCTGGTTGGAATGGTGACAACATGCTGGAGCCAAGTGCTAACATATCTTGGTTCAAGGGATGGAAAGTCACCCATAAAGATGACAGTGCCAGTGGAACCTCGCTGCTTGAAGCTTTGGATTGCATCCTGCCACCAACTCGTCCAACTGACAAACCTTTGCACCTGCCCCTCCAGGATGTCTACAAAGTTGGTGGTATTGGTACTGTCCCTGTGGGCCGTGTGGAGACTGGTGTTCTCAAACCCGGCATGGTGGTCACCTTTGCTCCAGTCAATGTTATAACTGAAGTCAAGTCTGTTGAAATGCACCATGAAGCTTTGAGTGAAGCTCTTCCTGGGGACAACGTGGGCTTCAATGTTAAGAATGTGTCTGTCAAAGATGTTCGTCGTGGCAATGTAGCTGGTGACAGCAAAAATGACCCAACAATGGAGACAGCTGGCTTCACTGCTCAGGTGATTATCCTGAACCATCCAGGCCAAATCAGTGCTGGATATGCACCTGTGCTTGATTGTCACACAGCTCACATTGCTTGCAAATTTGCAGAGCTGAAGGAGAAGATTGATCGTCGTTCAGGGAAAAAGCTGGAAGATGGCCCCAATTTTTTGAAATCTTGTGATGCTGCCATCGTTGACATGGTTCCTGGCAAGCCCATGTGTGTTGAGAGCTTCTCTGACTACCCTCCTCTGGGCTGTTTTGCTGTTCGTGACATGAGACAGACAGTCGCTGTGGGTGTCATCAAAGCAGTGGACAAGAAGGCAGCTGGAGCTGGCAAGGTCACCAAGTCTGCCCAGAAAGCTCAGAAGGCTAAATGAGTATTATCCCCAATACCTGCCACGCCAGTCTTAATCAGTGGTGGAAGAACGGTCTCAGAACTGTTTGTCTCAATTGGCCATTTAAGTGTAATAGTAAAAAACTGGTTAATGATTACAATGCATCGTAAAACCTTCAGAAGGAAAGGAGAATGTTCGGTGGACCATTTGTTTTTTTGTGTGTGGCAGTTTTTAAGTTATTAGTTTTTAAAATCAGTACTTTTTAATGGAAACAACTTGGTCAAAAATCTGTCACAGAAATTTTGAGACCCATTAAAACAAAGTTTAATGAGAAACCTGTATGTTCTTTTGGTCAACACTGTAACTTCCCTCTAGTACTACTTAGGTAAGAGATTTAAGAGTTGCCCATAACCTATTTCTGGTGTTACATCTGCTGAAATTTTAGAGTTTGATATTTTGGGGTTAACGTTTTCTTCTGGGTGGGACCTTGGGCTTTTTTTCACGTTGTCTTAAGGAGAGGAGTCATCTGTTTACATAGTAAAAAGCTATGGGGAGAGGGGTCTGTTGGTGCAACACTTAATAGGTTAGGACAGATAAGCAAAGAGTAACTTTGTTGGTGTGTAAGCTAGTTTACAAAGGCCAAATTCTGTAATATTGAAAGTCCACATGTTGCATATAAAATTTTGTATAGTTAACATCAATATTGAGTAAATTTGTTATGTCAAATTTTAGTTTTCCAGTTACTTGAATGTGAATTCTCACATTTACAAATACTGAGGTAGTGCAAAGAACTTAAAATAAGGCTTACATCATACTGAACACTGTCTTGCTACAGTTAAATGTATACAGATTCTAGGAAAAATAAATGATACTGGACGTTGAAAAAAAAAAAGATGAAGCAACTTGACTCCTGAATTCTAGGAAGGTACAGACCTGCTAGGAGGAAAGTTTGTGTGTGTATGTGTGTGTACACATCCCCAACCACTATGATACAACACCTGTTAAAATACAGATTCTGAGAGACCTGAGAGCACAGAAGAAGATACACTGGTCAGGCTCAGTGGCTGCAGTTCAACGGTTCATACAGTGAAGATCTGGATATCCCATCCAGGTTGGCTGGGGCAGTCCTCACTCAGGGATCCAAGCTGATAGAGGTGCTCCCATTTTGTAGCTGCTTTATTTGAATCATGTGGCTTCTGCGGCTGCTGTGGTGGGTGAAGGGAACGACTGCAGAGCTGAGCATGAGCTCATCCTGGAAGTGTCATGCATCACTTTGTTCACATGTTATTGGTCAGAACAAGTTACATTGCAAGGGAAGCTGGGACATGAAAGGGATTACATGGATAATAGTGGCATAGCAATTGCTCTGCCACAAAACTAAAACGTGTGAGGTTTTGCTGTGTGTCTGTCTCTGTGTACCCACCCTAGGGAGCAAAGGGTTTATGAAAGAAAGAGCTTATTCTCTATGCCTTGAAGAAATAGTAAACTCTAAACTAGAAGAAGTAAATAAAGAGAAAGAAGGAAGTTCTATCACAGATGCTTGTGGGAAAAGGGGTGGAGAAAGAAAGACGGACAGTGCACGTTTGGAAAATGGGGAGGGGTCCAGTCTGTTCAAGATATTAGGGCTTTGCAGCAGGTTGAAGTCAGGCTGTGAAGGGCTTTGACTGCCATATTCAAGCGTGGGTTTTGTTTTCCAGGAAGCCTGTTGATGAGCTTTGCTCAAAGAAATAGCATTATAGTCGTCATCGTTCTAGGGGCCACCATCTATTGAGTGCATCTAATACATTGGGCACCATTCTGAGTGTTCTGTGTGCATTATCTCATTTGATCCTCATCATAACCTTGTAGAGTAGGTACTTTTCTTGTCCATACTGTACAAATGAGGAAACTGAAGTACAGAGAAATTTTACAAGATCACACTGCTGGCCGGTGGTAGAGAAAGCCCTATTTTCTTGAAAATGATTTTAAACTGAGTAGATTTATTGCTATTATGGTTACTTGTATTATTAAAAAACATTTTTATAATTTCATGTTTAAGAAAGACTGAGAGCCTGCTAAGAGTCTTGTATAATAAAATTAAAATGTGTATGTAGTTGACTTTTATTGTAACGATAAACTAGTGACCACTAACTTAAATGAACCTTATGTCTGGACAGATAAGATGAACAAAGCAGACTGTCAGAAGAAATAAATGAAGGTAGAGAGTGAGTTTGAAGACAATTTAATTGGCCAGGTGCATCTCCATTTTGCTTTGGAAACAGGCAAGCAATTTACATTACAGAGTCCTATCCAATTGCACATGATTTTGCCTGCTGAATTATGGCTCGTTTCTGCACACCTTTTTTTGCACATTAACAGGGAGCTTGGGAGCTGCCCTTCTACAAGGATCAGAGGCTGTGGGTTCCATGTATTCCATGTACTGCTATCCTTCTGGGATGTGATTACTAGAGATAAACATGCTTTCCTTGAGCTTTATTGTTCAAATAGGAAAGCTACGTATAAATAGTAGTTCTAAAAGGGAGCACTTTTCATTCACATGACTCGATATTTGGCAAATGCATCAGAAAAACTATGATTTGAAGAAAGGCAGAAAGTGTTAGTAGGAAATTAGTTGGAAAGCAGTCCTGAGGCTTCTGACTCTTCACCCCTATGGACTGTAGCATCCGCCCCACCTCTTGAAGAGTGTAGCAAACACATTTGCTATGGCTTCCAGCCCCTTCTCTGTTCTCTCACCCAAAACCGAGAGATCAACATTGGCAAGATGCTATTAGTGCTGGAGATTCAGATGGTTCAATATTGTCTCCCCTCCAGTTTTCAGTGATCACCTCTGAGAGAGGAATGTGTTTGCTTGTCAATAATAAACCCCTTCCCCAGATTTCATATAAGCAGAGCAGGTCCTTGGTGAGGGAGCCTGAGGTCCAGCTTCAAACTGGTATTTCTGTCCTTAATTCCCTCATGCTATAAAGGCAGAGAGAATACACAGATGCCTCATATATAACATTAAAAACATTAAGTTAAATGTAATTGAAAAACCCTTTATTAAAGTATAATGTACATACAGAGAAGTACAAAATCAATTAATATTTGGAGACCAAATACAATAGTGTAACCAGAACCTAGGATCAGAACATTACCTGCCCCAAGGAGCTCTCCCTCTGTCTTCTGCCTGTGATTACCTCCACCCAGGGTAGCCACGATCCCGACTTCTCACACCATACAGCAGTTTTACCCGTCTCTGAATATTTATAAATGAAATACTTTATGTAAGTATTCTTTCAAGATTTGCTTTTTTTCATTCAGCATCATGTTTGTGAGATTCATCCACGTAGTTGTAGTTCAATCGCTCTGAAGGCTCTGTAGTATTCCACTGTAAACCTATTCCCAATCGGTTTATCCATTCTATTGATGGGCATTTCAATGAATTTCAGTTTGGCACTATCACAAAGGAAGCTCCTGTGAAATTTATCTCTGTTGGATATCTACTTAGGAGTAAAATTGCTGGCTTTGTATATCTCTGGCTTTAGCAGAGACTGCTGGTTTTCCAAAGTGGTTTTAGAAATTGACACCAGCAATAGATAAGGGTTCTTGGTTGCTCTAGATCTCAACACCTAGAATTTTCTGAATTATATTTTTCTGGCCCTGCAGTAATATTACCTCAAAGAAAAAGGAAAGAGTGGGCCTGGGGTAAGAGTAATTTGATTTGGTTCATGTCCTGGAGAATTATTCCACAATCCATGTAGTGTTGCCTTGCTCCTAGCCCAGCAAATGATGTTGGTGGTGTGACAGTAATTATTTATAAACTCCAGCCACCCCTGCCTCCTTGAACAACACAGCTGGTTCTGGGAAATCCTTCTAGGGGCAAATTTGTGCAGACAACTGAGAGAATAGCCAATGGCTATGCTTCTGCAAGAGTGATCCCACCTCTTCTCCTCCCCTCTGTGAGGCAGACAATGAAGCTGGCTGCAACGCCCATTTTCCAATAATTCAGCATCTCCACTACCTGCCTGACAGCCAGAGCCTACTCTTCTAGTGTGCACAGTGCTCTGGCTTGCTTGCCAAGACCGAGCACGGCAAAGTTTCCACATAATCATTCCCAAACATTAAAATGGCCCCATTGTCATTACAGCAGGGAGATTGAATTCGCCTCATCAAAGCGGAGTGTGACAGGTGACTCAATAGGACAGTGCCAAGCGCAGAGGCAAGAAGATTAGCAGGGCACTGATATCATTATTTCCGCCTATCACAGATTCGGCAGGGAGGCAATTGTAATTTCTGGGCTTATTAGTCTACATTCGGAGGGAAAAACCGAGTGATAAAACTCACAGTGACAGCTAGGCATTTGTGCAGCAAGTGCTGTCACAGTGACACTTAGAAAATGCCAATGTAGCTACGTCCTCATAATCCTCACTAATAGAGGTTAAAGCGGGACACAAAGGCACCCTTATCAGTCATCAGTTCACTAATAACATTTGCATTATTAAGTTAAACATAGTAAGTATAGGAGTAAATAGTTTGCAGTTGGGACAATTAATTTCACACTGGAATTAGAGAGCAAAGCCAAAATTTTCCTGCGGCTCCTATCTCTTCGATCGCCTGCAAGAATCCTCCAAGGAAAGAGATGAGTGAATGGTGTTAAGAACAATGTTACCGGCAGTGTCTATTGCCTGTGAAACTGTTGATAGGAGAACATCACTAAACTCCTGAAATTAGATTTCTGCCCCCCTCCAGTCAACAGACAATACAGCTCAAGGACTTAAAACCAACAAATGCAGTGGAAAATATCTTCACATGCTTAACATATCCCTATCCTAGCACTCCCGATTTTGCCATCCAGAGGTGTATTAAATCACACAAGAAGGCTCAGAAGAGCTGGGGAGGGTAAGGCAGTGTAACTGCTGGGACGGAGATGGAGTGCTGCCTATTCTGAGGGCCACTTCCTAGAAAAGCCTTCCTAGCTGAGCTGATTCACATAAATCTCCTGTAATTAATATGTTTCTATATCAGCATTTTTCAGGGCATTGTCAATGAAAGAGAAAATTAAGAGATTCTTTTTGGAGATAATACAGAACTATAGTTTCATGGCTAATATACATTCATGGCTGGATGATTGAAAAAATCATCTAGCCTGGGGAAAATATTAGAATTCTAATCTTATTTTGTTGGAAAAATATTACAGGTGGCAAGCTGTTACTTTTTCACATTTAAATAAATAAAAGACCAATTAAAAAGACTATGTAATTCCATTCTTGAGTGAGTGCCACTGAATTCGATTTGTTTCAGGTCAATGAATATAATGCAAAGTTATTAACGAAAAGGTCAGGGACTGGGTATAAATCGTACACACATGATACAACAGAGGTAATTAGTACACATTTCCAGTGTGCTGTTGTGTTGGCATATAGTGGAGAAAATCTTAACAGGATTAGATGTTAATAAATTTTCAAGTATGTTTTTCCTCCCCTATCCTCTTTATAAAAAAGTCTTAAATTGACTGATTTCTTTCCATCTCCCCACCCCCAACCCCTTTCTTTGTCATGCACTGGAGATTAAATATACAGAGTTTGATTTAGAAAACCACACATGTCAGTGAGCCTGGTTGAAGTCCACACTTCACAGAGAATCCCCACTGCACAGAGAGATGTCTGCGTTAAGAAAATGTAAGCACCCAGTATGCCACTGTTCTGATTTAAGGAATCCAATCTCCCAAGTTCACTGAAGGAGGCAAATGGGAGAACAGGATGGGGCCTTGTTCTTGTCTTGTTTTGTGTAGGAGGAAGGAGAAACTTGGGGAGGAAGATTTGCATCCCCAGACTTTCTGGTGTCGTTTAAACATCTCAGGAAGTAGAATAGGTGGAGAAGCACAGATCCACTTCGTGACAGGAATATCATGCCTTCCATTCCACATAGTACAGGGTACCGCCATCAACAGTGGAAGTGGTCACACAGGAAGCCAGGCTGACTATGTCCCAGTGAGCAGCCAGATATGGAAATGTTCTCACAAGTCCCCACCTTGGCCAAAAGCCGTTCCTGCTCAGCACACCCACAGGTGGGGACAGCTTGCATTTCGTCATGGTTGGCACACTCTAGACAGGTAGTTTCCAATAGATTCTGGTGTTCATTTTCTCAAAAGCACAGATCACCTTCTCCAGGAAGAGGGGAGTAGGGAATGCTGCTGGAACCTCACACAAATCTCTGTAGTTCTGGCCACTGCCCAGAGAGTTTGATGTATATATGCTCCTGCAGGCGCAGGTGGGCTGAACCCACCCCTGTTCCCTGCCCTGTCTCCTTCTCCCCTCCCCTCAGTGTTTCCTTGCATCACCTCCCACATAAACTGCTTATGTTCGCCTTGTCTCTGGGTCTACCTTGGGGGAAACCAAACTAAGACAAGGGGTAACCAGGAGGTGGGAGGAAAGACAGAGTGAGGTCATGGCTGCCTCTCAGCCTGAGGTAGGAGCTGCCAATATCTGCTATGCCTTGCACAGGATGTTCTTAACCCAGTGTGACTAAGTCTGCAATGGTCTTCCCACTGAAAGTTGCAGGGGCCCAGCATTAACTGGCTTAATAGCACCTGTATGGGCTCCTTCCTTTCCTTTTCTCACCTCCCCAGTCTTCTACTAGTGTTTCCTGGGGTCATCTGCCACATGAGTGTCTATTTGCACCTAAATTCCTGTCTCAGAAGCTGCTTCTGGGAGCACGTAACCCAAGGCAGTGGTTGAGGTGCACAGTCTGTGCTGTGGCCTTAACAACCATCCTTCTCCAGAATTGTATCATAGGTAATTTTTAAAGTTACCATCTCATAAAACAGCCCTGCAAATAGGTATGAAATATTCATCAGCCTCTGTGTGTAATAAACAAATTAAAAACACAAACAAAACCAATCCATTTTTCCTCTCAGAGATAATACAGGGAAGCAAAGAATAATATGAACAGAAAGTCACTTTCTCCTCTAACAAGGTGTTATCTATGAGGCTACTCTAGATGCAAATGTGAAACCAGAATATGAGGCTAGTATTGTTGCCTCGGCAGACACACAGCCAAGGTATTACTTTAGAAAAATGACTTGCTTTTCATGTTTTTAGATAGAAAGCTAGCATTTAGCTTAGTGCTAATGTAATGTAATTTCCAGCTCTGATTATGTGGTATTTGCCCAAATTTCCACTGTACCTATAGGACATTCGTCTTGAGTTGGGGGAGTAAAACAACACTTTTCTCTGGTACAGTTGACAGCTTCTGTGGTATGTGCCTGTACATGTACCCATATACATGGAAGGGTGGTAAATACTTCCCCATAATGCTGTAGCACCAAAAAGGAAGAAGGGTGTGTTTGGTCTGTCTTTCTGAAAATTATAGACACATACATCACATCGAGCAAAGTGGCTAATGCCACAGTTTTGCATCTGTACAATGGGTGTAAAAGACCTAATTTTGAGGGGTTGAGTGAGCTATTGCATGCAACATACCTGCACTGTGGTAAGCTCACAATAATGAAGTCATGTAAGTATTTAACTCTTTGAGAACCTGATTCTCGAGGCAAGAAAATTCTTTCCTCTTTAATATATATTTAATGACTCCGGCAAACATGTTAAAAAATTAGAACTTACAGATAAGCAAAAAACATTCCCTAATTCTGTCATGCAAAGATAACTTAACATTTTGATTTGCGTTCTCTCAATTCTTCTTTGAGCCCATATAACCATAAGTATTTTAACAAATATGAGATTGTATAATAATACTGCATAGAAACTGCATTTTAAAATAAACAGACTTTAATTTTTAGAGCAGTATTAGGTGTACAGAAATATTGAGGAGAAAATACAGTGAGTTCCCATATGCTCCCTCTCCCCATAGTTTCTCCTATTAATATCTAGCATTAGTATGGTACATTTGGTATAATCGATGAACCAATACCAATATGTACTGATAGATTATAAACTAAATTCCACAGTTTACATTAAGGTTCAGTCTTTGTGCTGTACATTCTATGGCTTTTAACAAATGTATAACGTCATGTACCCGTTATACTATCATACATACTATCATAATACTATCAAACAGAGTAGTTTCACTGCCCTAACAATCCCCTTTACTCCACCTATTCATCTCTCTCTTCTTCCCTGAACTACTGATTTTTTTTCACTTTCTCTGTAGTTTTGCCTTTTCCGGAATGTCATATAGTTGGAATCATATAGTATGTAGGCTTTTCAGATTGGCTTCTTTTACTTAACAATGTGCATTTAAGTTTCCTTCTCTTTTATGGCTTGTTAGTGCATTAAAAAATTCTGAATAATATTCCACTGTCTGTATGTACCACAGCTTACCTCTCCATTCACTTCCTGAAGGACATCTTGATTGCTTCCAAGTTTTGGCAATTATGAATGCACCTGCTATAAACATCTATGTACAGGTTTTTGTGTACACATAGCTTTCAACTCATTTGGGTAAATACCAAGGAGCATGATTGCTGGATCGTATGGTAAGACAATGCTTAGCTTCGCCAGAAACCTCCAAACTGCCTTCTAAAGTACCATTTTGCATTCCCACCAGCAATGAATGAGAGTGCCTCTTGCTTCACATCCTCATCAGCATTTGGTGTTAGTGTTTTGGACTTTGGTCATTCAAATAGGTGTGCAGTGGTATCTAGTTTTAATTTTCATTTCCCTAATAACATACTATGTTAAACATCTTTTCAAATCCTTATTTGCCACCTGTATATCTTTGGTGAGGTACCTGTTCATATCTCTTGCCCACTTTTTAATTGGGTTGTTTGGGGTTTTCTTTTTGTTGTTCAGTTTTAAGAGTTCTTTGTATGTTTTAGGTGCAAGTCCTTGATCAGACACATTTTTTGCAAATATTTTCTTCTGGTCTGTGGCTTGTCTTTTCATTCTCTTACAGTCTCTCACAGAGAAGTTTTTAATTTTAATGAAGTCCCACTTATTGTTTTCTTTCATGGATCATACTTTTGTTGTTTTATCTAAAAAGTCATGGCCAAACCCAAAGTCACCTAGATTTTCTCCTATGTAATCTTCTAAAATTTTTATGATTTTGCATTTTATATTTAGGTCTATGATCCATTTTGATTTAGTTTTTGTGAAAGATGTAAGGTCTATGTCTGGATTTTTTTTCCTTTTTGCACGTGGATGTCCAGTTGTTCCAGCACCATTTGTTGAAAAGACTATTCTTTCTCCATTGGATTATCTTTACTCCTTTATCAAAGATCAGTTGACTGTATTTTTGTGAGTCTACTTTTGGGCTCTCTAATCTAGTCCATTTATCTATTTGTCTATTCTGTCACCAATATCACAGTGTCTTGTTTACTGTAGCTTTATAGTAAGTGTTTAATTTAGGTAGTATCAGTCCTCCAACTTTGTTGTTCATTACTGTGTTAGCTATTCTGCGTCTTGCTTTTCTATATAAACTTTAAAATCAACTTGTTGATATCCATAAAATAACTTTCTGGGATTTTAAAATTGGAATTGCATTGAATCTATACATAGTAAACTGCATTTTACACATATCAAATTATAAAAAAATTATCTTTTTATTATATAATTTAATACATCATGAATTTTTAAGGTGTAATATATTTCATTATATATAGGGTGACCATATAATTTATCATTCATACTGAAGTACTTTTGAGAATAAGACAAGAGGGTTAATTCCAGTCATATTAGGATAGCAGGAGTAAACTGAGATGTCAGGTTATCCTACTGGCTGCACCCCTCTTATTTAACCTGCTTTTTATTATTAGGCATTTAAATGCAAACTAATTACTATTGCAAACAATTTGGTAGAAGGTAGCATCCATAAAAATACAGTCTTGTTTTTTATTTTATTTTATTTTATTTTTTATTTATTTTTTTTTTAGCTGAGCCCTCCTGCCACTTGTTGGCAGCTCAGCGGCAGCTTGGTTCGGGCTGGGAATCGAACTGTTAGTTGCTCAGAGCTTGCACTTTTGAGCGAGCTCTTAACCAACTGAGCCACTTGGCTGGCCCTAAAAATGCAGTTTTACACATTTTTAAATTTTTTTCTTTCTTTTCTTTCCTTCTTTCTTTCTTTCTTCTTTTTAAAGATTTTATTGGGAAATTTGGGAAGGAGATCAGTGTTGGGGAATTAGGAAAGGGGAACAGCCAAGTTGTTGTCCTTCAATCTTAGTTGTAAAGGATGCAGCTAGCTCAGCTCCAAGTCCAGTCGCTATCCGGCCACCCATCAGCAGCTCACGGACATTCAGCTCAAGGTGCCGTGTTCAATCTTAGTTGTGTGTGGGCATAGCCCACCATCCCATGCCAGAGTTAAACCAGCAACCATGTTGTTAGGAACATATGCTCTCACCAGCTGAGCCGTCCAGGCACCTGTTGGCAGCTCAGCGGCAGCTCAGCTCGGGTACAGCTCACTGGCCCATGTGGGAATCGAACCCGCGACCCTGTTGCTCAGAGTTGGCGCTCTTAACCATCTGAGCCACTCGGCTGGCCCCTCTGATTATTTCTTTAGGGTTAATTACTAAATGTATTATTGCTTGGTCAAAATGCATGCACAATAAAAAAAAGCAACTTAGCAAAATAAAATCTGACTGTATTTTAGAACAAATTAGTTCATACATGCATAAAATAGGTCAATGAAGAAAAAAACCTTTTGTATTTTTGATCTTTTAAAGTACCTCTTCTATTGACTTAGTATTTATATAATACCTATTGGAATGCTTAGAATAGCACTTCATTTTCTTGTTGCTGTTTTTTTTTTAATTGGGAAATTGGGGGGGGATGGGAACAGTGCTGGGGAACTGGGGGAAGGGGAACAGACAAGCTGCTGTCGTTTTGTTCTTCAGTCTAGTTGTGGAGGACGTTGCTTCACTGGCCCAAGTTGGCACCATCATTGCGCTCTTCCNGGAGGACGTTGCTTCACTGGCCCAAGTTGGCACCATCATTGCGCTCTTCCCGGGTGAGGCAGATCAGTCACCGGCTTCTGGACGGCCGCTCATGGCGGCTGCTGGCTGCTCACGCTGGCTGCTGGCTACACACGGTAGCCCATGGCAACCCACCGGTACAGGGGCTGCAGCCTATGCCATTGCCAGCGACTCACGGCAGCCACCTCCAGGTTGAGCTGTTGTCCAGCATCCCAGCTGCAGAGGGCAGTGTCACTGGCCCTCATATGTGGGATCCAAACCGGGGCCCCCTGGCGTCCCAAGCCAGTTTTTAACCATCGCGCCACTCTGCTAGCCCTTGTTGCTGTTTTTTTAAAAAAACAAGTTGATGTTTTTGTTTATCTTATTTTAAGATTACAATGAAGTTGACTATACCACAAGTAGCTCAAAGTGATATGATATTTAAAGATATCCTATTATTCAAGATCACTTTAAAATGGCCAACTACCCTTTTAAAATTTGTTTAAAAATTTGAAAATTTGAAAGTAAATAAGACTCCCTTTTGAAGTATTTTAAAGGAGAAACTTAAAAGTTTAAAATTTTTTCCTTCTCTGTTTCAAATTCTTGTAGCTTATTTTTGTGTCAGTAGTTTGAAGGGTATGTATATTTTATAGATGGTTTATATACATCGTAAATGTGGCAGAGGTAGCTTAGCTGTTGACGAAAACCAATACTTTCTGCACATAAGAATCTGTTGGAGTTGGGAAGTGGCTGCACAGGAATGGCTACATTTCCCACTTTTCCTGGCAAACAAATGTGGGCATATGTCCAGCTCTCATCAATGGAATATTAACGGAAGTGATGTGTGCTACTTATGTACTAAGGCTGTTAAAAGTTGAGGCTACTTCCACCATGCTCCCCTTTTCTCCTGCCATTTACTGAATAAAACCAGAGAGGATGTAGAAGATGGCAGGGGCAGAAATGTAAGGGACCCAAGGCCTTAAATTATGGAATGGAGTGGAGATGTCAGCCAATTGTCATTTGAATGAGAAATACGAAGTGTGATCAAATAATACAGTGAATGCTGGTGCCAAGTGCCATCCATTGGAAAAGCAGGGATCTTCAATATGGGAAGTGGCACATTGAACCTTAGAAACAGTGTGTGACAAGTCTCAACTTGTTTGGTGAAGTCAGTTGGGTGTGTGAGCTACAGTTGAGAGAAGGTGTGTTTTGAAGTGTGCTGTAAATCATCCTCCATCATGACAATGCTCCATGTCACACATTGCTTCTGGTATATGGCAATTTCTGTCAAAAAAAAAATTACGGTGTTTCCTCATCCACCTTATTCACTGGGTCTGGCACCATGCTACTTCTGGCTCTTCCCCAAAGTCAAAATGATTCAGGACATTGAGACAGCCATGTCAGCACAACTGAAGACACGAAAGATTACTTCCAAAACTGCTTCAGAAAGTGGCAAGAATTATAGGATAAGTGTGTTCAAAGTGAGGGAGAGTATTTTGAAGGGGATTAATGGCAATGTGTCTTTTACTGTAATAAATTTTTTTTTATTTAAATATTCACCATATTGGATTTTAGCCTTGTAATTTCTATTGGATTTTAGCCTTAGTATATATTTTTGTGTGTGCTTATTATAGCAGTTTAGCTTACCCTAACTAATACTGTAAGGAAAATCACTAGGATAATTAAAATCTGACATGAAAAATGCATGAATCCTTGTGGCAGGATTCCTCATTAGCCACCTGGTTTAATGTTGTCTGTGGTGTGATGCTTCTGATTTTTAGAAAATCCCACTCATATGCTGTTTAGATTTCTCTCCTTCTGTGTTACCCAGGGAAATTCTTTCTCATTCCTTCAAAACTGTTTCAGGCATCACCTCCCTTATGAATTATTCTCTGAGCCCTCTACCATTTTTTTCAGTACAGTTAATAATTCCCTTTATTGTGCAACTTAACTCTATTTTTGCATCTTTTATATACTATTACAACTATTTGCTTACATGTTTTTTTCAACAGACATGGACTGAATTTTCTGTCTCCCACACCCAAGTTGATATACTGAAACCCTAATCCCAATGTGATGGTATATAGAGAATGAGCCCTTGGGAGGTAATTGGGTCATGAGGGTGGATCCCTTATGATGGGATTAGTGCTCTTAAGAGCCATGAGAGTGCTTGCTCTCTCTCTCTCTCTCTCTCTCTCTCTCTCTCTCTCTCTCTCTCTCTCTCTCTCTTTCTCTCTCTCTTCCCCTTTCTCCCTGTCTACACAAGAAGTCAGGAAGAGAGCTCTCTCTAAAACCTAACTGTGCTGGCAACCTAATCTCACACTTCTAGCCTCCAGAGCTGTGAGAAAAAAATGTTTGTTGTTCAAGCCACCCAGTCCATGATAATTTTGTTATAGCAGCCCAAACTGACTGAGATAAGATGTAAACAGATAACTGAATTCCATGAATGCAGATGTGAAATAGAATTCAATTTCGTACCACTTGAATCTAGATAGTGCCTTTATTACATACTAAGGATGTAATAAAGACCTGCAGAATGAATGAATGAATGAATGAATGAATGAATGGTTCTCATATTTGCTAAATAGTTGTTGATTTTATATTAAACAGAAAATAAAGAGGATCATTCTGCAGTACTGACTTGGAATTTTAAATAGTCTGGATCCTTATGATTCCCACCTTGGATTTCCGGCTACGAACAAAGGCAATCTTAGCTGGTAGGATATTCAGGTGGGTATTACAGTGTGCCCAAGGGAGCTGTTTGTAAGATTAGATGTTTAATGGTTTATGGAATGAAAAGCCCCAGGACAGAGGGGACTTGGCAACATTAGTGACTGGAAATGCTTCTGATTCCATTATGACAGGCTCAGCCCTTGGCTAGAACAGATTTCCACCTCTATTCTGGAAACACACAATCTTTGGTTTTCTTGTACTAAGAGTCTGCTTAAGTCAAGCAGAGAATGCAAGGTGTTAAACGTTAGTAATTACTGGGTCAAACCCCTTGGTAAGAGAGAATTATGATTTGACAATCTATGATCTTTTTTTTTTCTGGAGGTTTCTCACCGTGGTTATAGGGGGATCCACCATGTTATTCTATTACCGGAATCCTGACTACAGTTGATTGGTGCAAAGTGAGTCGGTTAGAGTCTTTCTCTAGATATTTTGGAGCTGAAGTGTCTGTCTTCCTCTTGGTGGTTGGGCTTTATGATATAATACTTGGAAATTATCCAGGGGTGTATAGTTTTACCTCATGGGCCAAAAGGACAAAAGAAATAAAACCATATGTATGGTGAAAAGAAGGGTGCAGATGTTTAGAGAGGGACATATCTAAGAACTAGAGAGAGATCTGTGGAGGGACTAATGTGTTCTTAAACCTAGTTGTTCCTGAGTCCAGGCACATTCTTCTCACAACTTTAGGTTTTTGTTTTGTTTTTAAGGAGGGCACAGCTCACAGTGGCCCATGTGGGGATTGAACCAGCAACCTTGGTGTTATCAGCACCATGCTCTAACCAATGGAGTTAACCGGCCACCCCTCTTCTCACAACTTTAAATTGCTGTCCTTGTTCTCATAAAGCAGCCCAGGATTCTTATGATAGGGCCCTCTTTTTATTTAAGCCAGTTCCCATTGGGTTTCTGTCACTTGTAATCAAAGAGTCCTAACAAAAAGGTTCCAAATTTTAAAGGGGAAGAAAATAATGCTGAGGAAGAAGGGTGTATTTTATTGTGTGATTACTTTCCATCCTAATGAGAAGAGCATTCTCTAAATTTCAAAAGTATACAACAAATTACGGCTCATATTATTAATAGCTTCTTCAGAAGGGCTTTACAATAAAAATTTCATAAAGAGAAATTCAATTTCTTTTCTCTGTGTTTGAGGGAGGGAATAATCAAGGGGGAAACTGGGCTGATATGGAGGCTTTAACCTCCTTTTTGGCTGCCAGTTTCTCATTTTCAGCCCATAGGTTTCTGAATAAGTGGAATGCACCCAGGGCATTGAATACACCCTGTGGGGTCACCAAGAAGTTAGAGAACCAATCACCATAACACCCCTTTCACCTCCTAAAACTGTGAGGCCCAGATCAAAGAGTGGTTATAACTCTCTCCAGAATCAATTAAAAGAAAGCTATTTCCATCATATATAGGCCCAAAATGGGAAATTGGGAAATTTCTGAGGTAGAGCCAAATGAGTTTTCACATAAGCTTTGGAGTTTATTCATAATGTAAGGAGACTTCTTATCAGCTAAAAGAAAATAGGCACAGCTTTTCTTAAAATAAAATGAAATTTATGGACACAAGATTATAGCTGCTCCAAGCTGCCAAAAATGCTTTGTAGAACCCAAATCCATCAGACACTCTTCCAAACCCAAGTAGCATGTTTTGCTTCAGCTATTTGTGTTGGACCTATTACCCCATGCTCTCTGCTTTCTGCAGTGCATAGTGACAGTGCATCAGGAAGGGCTATAATGTTCAAAAGATTCTCAAGCAATTTCTTGCTCTATGGTAGGCATCTTCAGAAGTAAATGTCAGGAAGCCTTATAACAAATACAAAATATTTATGGTCTCCCATGAGGCCACTGCAGATGGGTAAACTGAGATTAATAACAAACAAAACAAAATACCTCACTGGGTTAGCCAAGTAATAATAATGAGATCTGAAGAAACAAAGTGTACGTAGGAGACTTTTTTGCACCCTGTGCAACATGATCTACGTTTGCCTCTGATTTTAGCTAAGGTATATATCTCCTAGGCCACTTTCATGCCCCACTTGAAGGACCTAGAGCCTATTAAAAAGCTCCTTCTGCCTTGTGAGGATTCTTGCAGCTATGTTCAGCCACAGGTGCTTCCAAGTAGGCTAGAACCAATGTCTCCAAGGGCTCAAACAATAGCTGACAGGAGTTAAAAGATACAATGTTTAACTTCTAGTCTTTTGAAGGAACAATATAAAAGAGCTTTCTACATGATTTCCCAGCAGAACTGGGCCTCAGTTCCCACAGCAATAATAATCTTAACACACATTTTACTAGATTTTTCAATAAGACTCTCCCCATTCACTCCTTGGAATCAGCTCCCAAATAAACTACCAGCACACATGTCCCTAATTCAAGCTCTGCTCTTGCAGAGCCAAACTAAGGCAATGTATAAATCTGTCTCCTTGTTTTCATTACCATATCATCTCAGGCTAAATTCCTGCTCCTTGGTAGAATTTAGTTGCCTCCCAAACACACTTTCTTTACTATATGCAGTTGCTCATTTTGTTTTTCAATCTCAGAGTTCCAGGTGAAACTATCTTATACTCATAAAGCTTTCAAAATTCACCTGGGTAAGACTGTACTACATGAATATTCATGTGTTGCATGAACTATGAACAATGACCAAAGGGATACCTATTGATACTATTAATAAAAACAGCCACTTATTCAATGAGGGCCTGCTCTGTGTGATGCCCTTCTGCTGCCCAATGAGTGGCAAAGCAGGCATCCAACACAGATATGCATGGATCCAAAATCTACGTTCTTTCTGTAGGTCTGGAACTTTTGAGTCTACTCCACATTTTTCTACAAACTTTCTCTGTGTCCTATTTGGTTTTCAGTCTTTAGACCACCATTGGCCATTTGCTATAGTAACTAGAATTAAGGAAATATTCATAACTTTAGAGAGCTATTTGATATAGATCTGAGCCTGACAGGGATACCATGGGATATAAAACAGCATGGGGCCCCCCTATTAGAATGGGATTTATGCAGATCAGGTGACAAATTGCATTCTGACCCAAGTCCACTTTACAGTGTTTCCAACGGGTCTTCATACCCATCTTAAGGCTATTTTCCCAGTAATTATATTCATAATAGGGATGGAGATCATTAGCTGGAAAAATCCTTACATTGATTCCATATTATGTGGACTAAGAAATATTATGGAAGGAAGATTAAAGTGGAAGTCCTTGAAACTGTTCCTCCCCTGTCGTGGCAAAGACAGAATCATAAAACACCCCTGGAGGAATTGTATCACTCTCAAAGACTTTAAGAATGTAAGGGTAGTGGTCCCCATTATATCCTCATCTGATTCACCAGTATGAGCTTCTGCAAAACCAGATGGATTATGGTAGATGACAATGAACTACCACAAACTTAACCAAATGATAGCTCTAATCATATTTGCAATGATGAATGTGCTATCTTATTGAAACAGGTAAATATAGTCTTTGGTACTTTGCATGCATCTATTGCACTTATGAATGTGGTAATTATAACCCCCATCAGGGAGGAGCTTCTAAAGCAGTTCACTTTTACATGGGAAGGACAGAAGTATACATTTCTCCGTATTCATCTTATTATTAACTTATTTTAACTGGAGCTTGATAAATGTTTTTTCTTTTTCTTTTTAGTGAATAAATGGAAACACTGAACCCAGGAAGTATTCAAATTTCTAGAACTCAGGTCACTAGTTGTGCTCTTATCCTCAAGACGTATTTGTTGTTTCATCAGCTCAGCTTAATAAAAATATAGAATTTCTCTCCAAAGTTCTTTCATTATGGAGTAATTACAGTACAGGACATTTTTCTTTTCATTTTCAATTTTGACATAACTTCAGACTTACAGAAAAGTTTTAAGAATGGCATAAAGAGGAGTGGTCAAGATGGCAGAGTAGGTAAGTGCTGTGCTTGTCTCCTCCCATGATGACATCAAAATTACAACTAAATTATAGAAAAATCAACCAGTGAATCACCTGCAGACTAGCTGAACGGAACTCCTGTAACTAAGGATATAAAGAAGTGACCATGTTGAGACTGGTAGGAGGGGCAGAGATGCAAAATGGGCTGGTTACACACCCACATGTGGTGGTTGAGAAGCGGGAGGGGCATCTCAGCTGCAGAGGTCCCCACCGAGGAATGAGGGGTCCCAGCCCCACACCAGCCTCCCCAGACCAGGTAGCCAAAGCTGGGAAGAACAGTCCCCACAACAGCTGGCTATGAAGATCAGTGGTGATTCTGTCCTGTTCCAGTGAGATGGATGGCTGCTGAAAACCCAGATATATTCTTAAAGGGCTTGTGCACAGACTTACTTGCTCACAGGCACTCACCCTGAGCTCCAGCAAAGGGTCAGCAGCTTGAAAGGTGTCAGAGACATACAGGGAGAAACTGAATTTTGTCACTTCAGGAAGAGGGCTGCTATTGTCCCTGTGTTGAACCCCTGCTCCCACCCATGCAGTCTGCAGGGAAAGGTAGGCACCATATATGAATCTGCATTAATGTGGTGAAGACTGCTAACCCTACCCTGGTGACTCCTTGAGAGCCTGCTCCACCTAACTTGCGCACTGCTCTTGGCTCTTTCGGTGGCTGTGCCTCACAGGCAGCCTTGCATCCACTTAAAAACTCTCCAAGGTCTGGAGGCCCCAGGTAGGTGGTGGCTGGCTTCGGTGTCCCCAGTGCCTTTTGCTGAGTGGGCCCAGGCCCAGTGCAGGTAGCAGCCAGTTTCAGGTTGCAGCATGACCTCCCCCATGCACTGAGGAGCAAACAGCAATCAAGTCTCAAATACAACAGGAGAGGGGAGGCTGGCTGGATTCAGGTGGTTAGAGCACGGTCTCATAACACCAAGGTTGCCAGTTCGATTCCCACATGGGCCAGTGAGCTGTGCCCCCCACAACTAGATTGAAGACAATGGCTTGACTTGGAGCTGAGCTGCTGGTAGGTGGCCAGTTGGCTCAGCTAGATAGAGCACGGTGCTTGTAACACCAAGGTTGCCAGTTCAATTCCCACATGGGCCAGTGACCTGCACCCTCCACAACTAGATTGAAAACAATCACTTGACTTGGAGCTGATGGGTCCTGGAAAAACACACTGTTCTCCAATAAAGTTTAAAAAAAAATACAACAGGAGGACACACACAATTCACACAAGGGACACTTCTGGAGCACCACAGAGATGGTGCCACTGGGCCCCATAGGACATCTACTACACAAGACCATCCTGCCAAGACTGGGAGATGTAGCAGATCTACATGATACATAGAAAAAAAAAACAGAGAGAGGCAGCCAAATGAGGAGACAAAGAACCATGTCCCAAATTAAAGATCAGGAGAAAATTCCAGAAAAAGAACTAAACAAAATGAAAACAAGCAATCTACCAGATACAGAGTTCAAAACAGTGGTTATAAGGGTGTTCAACAAACTTAGGGGAAAAATAGATCGACTCAGTGAGAACTTTAACAAAGAGATAGGAAACAAAAAATGGAGATAGAAACTTAAAAAAGTCAGAAATGAGGAATACAATAACTGAAATGAAGACTACACTAGAAAGAATCAACAATGGATTAGAGAATTGAATCAGCAATTTGGAAAAGAAGGTGGTGGAAAACACCCAATGGGAACAGCAAAAGAAGAAAAAAGAATTATAAAAAGTGAGGATAGTTTAAGGGACTTTTGGTACAACATCAAGTGTAGCAACATTTGCATCATAGGAGCACCAGAGAAGAGAGAGAGCAAGGGATTGAGAACCTATTTGAAGAATTAATGACTGAACATTTTCTAACCTGGTGAAGGAAATAGATACACAAGACCAGGAAGCACAGAGAGTCCCAAATAAGATGAACCCAAACAGACTCATGCCAAGAAACATCATAATTGGGCCGGCCGAGTGGCGCGATGGTTAAGAATTGGCTTGGGACGCCAGAGGGCCCCGGTTTGGATCCCACATATGAGGGCCAGTGACACTGCCCTCCACAGCTAAGATGCTGAACAACAGCTCAACCTGGAG
>NW_017732102.1:0-27513 GCF_001890085.2 Hipposideros armiger | reverse complement strand
TATATATATATATATATATATATATATATGAATACCATGATGATGCAGTAGGTAAATGCTGTTCTTACTTTCTCTCATGACCACATCAAAATTACAACTGAACTACAAAATAATCCTCATTGAAAATCACCTAAAATCTTGCTGAACTGAAGCTCTACAACTAAAGATGTGCAGAAGAAGCCACCTCAAGACTGGTAGAAGGGGCAGAGACATGAAATGGGCTGGTCTCATACCTGTGTGTGACCATTAAAGATCGAGAGTGATATTTTAGCGGTGGATATCCCCCACCCCCACCCCCCCAGAGGAGCAAGAGGTCCCAGCCCCACCCCAGCCCAGGGTTCCAGTGCTGGGGAGAGAAGTCCCCATAATTCTGGTTGTGAAAACCAGCGGAGATTGTGACTGAGTGAGACAGAGAGTGGCTGCACTCCCAGGCACCCTTAAAGGGACTGTATGCAGACTTACTCACCAATGGAATCACTTGCGCTGAGCTCCAGCGCTGGGGCAGCAGCTGAAAAGGTGGCAGGGATGTAAGCTGGGGAACTGAATTGTCTGGCTTGAAATGTGGGCTGGAGAGATGGCTTTCTCGAGGACGAAGGAGCTGGTGGAGGCTTTTCTTTCTTTGTTGAGCCCTCCTCCTTCCCAGCATGCAGAAACAGGTGGCCACCATATCTGGGTCTCTGCTGTTCATTTGCCACACCTGGCAATTCAAGACCCTGCCCTGCTCAACTTTCAGGCACACCCAAGCCGCATCCAGTGGCTTTTTTGTACATACCACCTGCCTTAGCTCAAGCTACAGACTTTCTTAGGGTCTCTCAAAGGCTCATGGAACCCAGACAAGCAGCATCTGACTGGAGCGTGTCCTGTACCTCTGGCTGAGCAGCCTGAAGTTTGGCACTAGCGGTAGCCAGTCTTGGTTTGTGGCTTGGTCTCTCAAGAAGCAGCTAAGCATGGCGTGGGTGGCAGCCATCTGCGGATTTCTTTGTGGCTCCTGTTGGGTGGCCCTGGGTAGGGCATGGGCTGTGGCTGAACTTGACCTACAGCAAACCCCCTCCAAGGTGGTCCTAGCACTGGTGCCCCCAATGGAAAGCTTTTAAATGAACTGGAGCATCACCCAGCTGCCTCCAAGTATGACACACCCAAGGGGCAGATTGGGCAAGCACCAGAGTCCTGCTGAGGCAGATCCTGCTCTGTAGGATCAACCCCTGCTCCACAACTCCTTCACTGTAGTCGCAGCCAGTCCTCACAACCAGTGAGCCCAAGGATTAATCCCTCCTATTGATGTGCAATTATCAACAAAGGCTCAGCTACTAGAGGAGGGCACACACAACCCACACAAGGGACACAACTGGAGTGTGTGGCTCAGGTGGCAAGGAAGACTGCACCACTGAGCCCATAGTACACTTCTACATATGGCCACTCTAGTAAGACCAGAAGTATAGTAGCCCTACCTAATACACAGCAACAAACCCAGGGAGGCAGCCAAATTGGGGAGACAAAGAAACATGTCTCAAATAAAAGAACAGAACAAAGCTCCAGAAAAAGAACTGAACAAAATGGACACAAGCAATCTAGCAAAGACAGAGTTCCAAACACTGGTTATAAGCATGCTCACTGATCTCAGGGAGAAATTCAACAAAGAGATAGGAAACATAAAAATGGAGATAGAAAACATGAAAAAGAACCAGTCAGAAATAAAGAATACAATAATAGAAATGAAGAATATATTACAGGGAATCAACAGTAGATTAGATGAAGCAGAGGATCGAACCAGAGATGTAGAAAATAAGCTGAAAACACCCAACCAGAACAGCAAAAATAAAAAAGAATCCAAAAAGCTAAGGGAGTTTAAGGGGCCTTTGGAACAATATCAAGCATGGCAACATTCGTATTATAGGGTTATGAGAAGGAGAAGAGAGAGAGCAAGGAATTGTAAACCTATTTGAAGAAATAATGACAGAAAACTTTCCTAAGCTGGTGAAGGAAATAGATATACAAGCCCAGGAAAAAAAGAGAGACCAAAACAAGATGAACCCAAAGAGGCCAACACTAAGACACATCATAATTAAAATTCTAAAGGTTAAAAACAAAGAGAGAATCTTAAAAGTAGCAAGAGAAAAGCAGTTAGTTACTTACAACAAAGCCCCATAAAAATGTCAGCTGATTTCTAAACAGAAACTTTGCAGGCCAGAAGGGATTGGCAAGAAATATTCAAAGTGATGAAAAACAAGGACATACAAAGATTACTCTACCCAGCAAAGCTATCATTTAGATTTGAAGAACCGATAAAGAGCTTCCCAGACAAGAAAAAGCTAAAGGACTTCATCATCACCAAACCAGTATTACAATGAATCTTAGAGGGAATTCTTTAAGATGGGAGAGGGTTAGGGATGGGTTAAAAGGGGAATAGATTAAAAAGTACAAATTGTTGTTACACCAATTTGGGGATGTAGGGTATAGCATAAGGAATGTAGTCAGTAATATTGTAATAACTAGTTACGGTGCCAGGTAGGTATTAGATATATCAGGGTGATAGATGGGAATGGGGTTGGGAGCAGGGTGAAAAAGGTGAAGGTATTAAGAAATACAAATTGATAGTTACAAAATAGTCATGAGGATGTAAAGCATATAGAATATAATCAATAATATAGTTAAAACCATGTATAGTGCCAGGTGGTAATAGCTGGGGGGACCACTTTCTACAGTATATAAATGTCTAAACACTATGCTGTACAGTTGAAATTAATATAAAATAATATTGAATGTTAACTCTAATTGAAAATTTAAAAAAGGTTGGGAGGGAAGACCAAAAATATTGTGGTAGAGTGGTACAGTGTCAGATGGTTGCTGGACTTATCATGGTGATCACATAGGGAATAAAATCAATAATGTGGTAATAACACTGTATAGAGCTAGTTAGGTACTGTTGAATAACTATGATGTACACCTGAAACTAATGTAATATTGTATGTTAGCTGTATTTTAATTAAAAAATCCTTAAAAAAAGATTCCACCAAACAAGTTATTAGAACTGATCAATGAATTCAGTAAAGTAGCAGGATACAAAATTAATATTGAGAAATTGGTTGCATTTTTATACACCAATAATGAATTATCAGAAAGAGAAATTAAGAAAAAACCCCACTTACAATTGCATTAAAAAATTAAGCTACCTAGGAATAAATTTAACCAAGGAGGTAAAAGATCTGTACCCAGAAAATTACAAGACATTGAAGAAAGAAATTGAAGGTAGAAATAAATGGAAGGAAATGCCATGCTCATTGATAGGAAAAATTATCACCATTAAAATGTCTATACTACCCAAAGCAGTCTTACAGATTGAATGCAATCCCTATCAAAATACCAATGGCATTCTTCACAGAATTAGAGCAAATAACACTCAAAATTGTATGGAACCAGAAAAGACCCCAAATAGTCACACAATCTTGAGAAAGAAGAACAAAGTTGGAGGTATCATACTACTTAATATCAAACTATACTACAAGGTTTTAGTAATAAAAAATGTATGGTACTGGCATAAAAACAGACACAAAAATCAATGGGACAAAATATAGAGGCCAGAAATAAACCCATGCCTAATGGTCGATTAATCTATGACAAAGGAGGCAAGAATATACAATGGGAAAAAGACAGCCTATTCAATAAATGATGTTGGGAAAACTGGATGGATACATGCAAAAAGAAAATGAAACTAGACCACCTTCTTACACCATATACAAAAATAAACTCAAAATTGATTAAAGACTTAAATGTTAGATCTGAAACCATATAACTTCTAGAAGACATCATCGGCTGTAAACTCTATGATGTTGCTCTTAGTAATACTTTTTTCTATCTCCTTGGGCAAAGAAAACAAAAGAAAAAATAAACAAATGAACCAACATCAAACTATGAACCTTTTGCATAGCAAAGAGGAAACCATCAACAACAAAAAAAGATAACCTACCAATTGGGAGAGGATATCTGCCAATGATACATTCGATAAGGGGTTAACACCAAAATTTATAAAGAACTCATACAAGTTAACACCAAAAAACCAAGCAATCCAATTTAAGATGGGCAGAGAACCTGAATAGACCTTTTTCCAAAGAGAATATTCAGATAGCCAATAGACATATGAAAAGATATTCAACGTCACTTATCATCAAAAAATGCAAATAAAAACGACAATGAGATATAGCCTCATACCTGTCATAATGGCTATTATGAATAAATCAACAAAGTGTTGGCAAGGATGCAGAAAAAATGGAACCCCCATGCATAGTTGGTGAGGCTGTAAATTGTTGAAGCCATTATGGGAAACAGTATGGAGGTTCTGTTTAAAATTAAAAATTTTTAAATTTAAATTTAAAATTAGAACTACCATATGACCCAGCAATTCTGCTCTGAGTATTTATCTGAAGAATCCCAGACCACTAGTTTGAAAAGATACATGCATCCTTATGTTTATTGCAGTATTATTTACAATAGCCAAGATATGGAAGCAATCGAAATGCCCATCAATAGACAATTAGATAAAGATGTAGTACATATATACAATGGAATATTACTCGACCATAAAGAAGAATGAAATCTTAACATTTGCGACAACATGGATAGGCCTAGAGGATATTATGCTAAGTGAAATAAATCAAACAAAGACAAATAACATATGATCTCACTTATATGTGGAATCTAAAGAACAATATAAACAAACAAACAATATAGAAATACACTCATAGATAGGAAGAACAATATGATGATTGCCAGATGGCAGGGAGCTTGGAGGGCTGGGTGAAAAAGGTGAAGGGAGTAAGAAGTACAATTGGTAGTTACAAAATAGTCATGAGGATGTAAAGTACAGCATAGGAAATATAGTCAATAATGCTGTAATAACTATGTATTGTGTCAGGTGGATAGTAAACTTACCAGGGGGATCACTTCATAAATTATATAAATATCTAACTGCTATGCTGTACACCTGAAACTAATATAAAATAATACTGAATGCCAACTGTAACAATAATAATAATAATAATAATAATAATAATAATTATAAAAGAATGGCATAAAGAATCTAAACCACAATGAGATACCACTTCACATGGCTAGAAAAAAAAAGAAAATGACAAATGTCACTTGGTCAGAATGTGAAACCTCATACACTGTTGGTGGGACTGTGAAATGGTGCAGCCACTTTGGAAACAGTCTAACAGTACCTGGAAAGGTTAAACATAGAGTTAGCCTATAACCCAGCAATTCAACTTCTAGGTATATAACAAGAAGAAACCAAATCTTTGTCCACACCAAAACCTATATATGAGGTAGGACAATTAAGTTCGTGAACTCATCTTAGAAAAAGTGCTACAAACCTTATTGCTGAATATCACTATGGTCAACTTCAAAGTACTCCCCTTGGGGAGCTAGGCACTGATGCCAGTGCCTAGTCCACCCTTCAAAGCAATTTTGGAACTTTTTTTCTGGAATGGCCATCAGAGCTGTCGTCGTATTACCCTTGATGTCCTGAATGTCATCCAAATGTCTTCTTTTCAATATTTCCTTTATTTTTGGGTAAAGAAAGAAGTTATTGGGGACCAGGTTAGGTGCATAGGGAGGGTGTTCCAATACAGTTATTTGTTTACTGGCTAAAAACTCCTTCACAGACAGTGCTGTGTGAGCTAGTGCATTGTCATTTTATAAAAGCCATGAATTGTTGGTGAAAAGTTCAGGTTGTCTAACTTTTTCACGCAGCCTTTTCAGCACTTGCAAATAGTAAACTTGATTAACTGTTTGTCCAGTTGGTACAAATCCATAATGAATAATCCCTCTGATATAAAAAAAGGTTAGCAACATTGTTGTAACAAGTTCAAAAACTTATTTTTCAGACCTTGTATAAATGTTCATAGCAGCATTATTCAGAATTGCCAAAAAGTGGAAACAATCCAAATACCCATCAACTGGTGAGTGGCTAAACAAAATGTGATATATCTATACAAAAGAATATTATTTGGCAATAAAAAGAAATAAAGCACTCACACATGCTACAAACCTTGAAAACATCAAGTTAAATGAAAAAAGCCAGTCACAAAGGACTACATATTGTATGATTCCATTTATATCAAATATCCAGAATAGTCAAACCTACAGAGTAAAAAAGTAGATGTGTCTATTATGTTACTGACAGTTTTGAAGGGTATAAGTCAGCTGTTTTGCAGAAAGTCCCTCAATTTGAATTTGTGTGATGTTTCCTCATGATTATATTGAAGGGATGCTTTTTGGGCAGGAAGACTCGAGAAGGGCTGTTGCATCATTTTTTTGTGCATCCTATTAAGAGTTTCATGATGTAAAGTTGTCCCATTACTGGTTGTATGAATTCTGCTCACTTGGTTAAGGAGTTGCTTAGCAGCCTTCTTCACTGTGAATTTATTATTTTCCTTTTGTGATGAATAAGTCTTGCAGAGAGCTATCCTGAAGCTGTGTAAATAACCTTAGTCCAGTAGCCCTTTATCTGTGGTTTTACTTTCTGGGGTTTCAGTTACCTGCAGTCAATCGTAGTCTAAAAATACTAAATGAAAAGTTGCAGAAATAAACAGTTCATAAGTTTTCACTCTCCTGTTGTCCTTCTCCATCCCGCCTGGGGTGTGAATCATTCCTTTGTCCAGGGTATCCATGCTTGCACGTACAGTACAATAAGATATTTTGGGGAGTGGGGGGAAAGAGAGAGAGAGAGAGAAAGAGAGAGAGAGAAAGACTACATTCACATAAATTTTGTTATAGTATATTGTAATAATTATTCTACTTTATTATTAGTTTTTGTTAATCTTTTACTGTGCCTAATTTATAAATAAACTTTATCTTAAGTATGTATGTATAGGAAAAAACACTAGGTATGTATAGGCTTGTTACTATCTGAAGTTTCAGGCATCCACTGAGGGTCTTGGAACATATCTCTTGTGGATAAGGGGAGACTACACTATAGGACATTTTGGCTTTAGAAGCTATGTGGCCCCCGGGTTCAATCAGAAGAGAGGGAGCTGGTCTGTCTCAAATTCTTGTACACCTGGTCTTTCTAGGAAGCAGGGCCAACCAGCTCTATACCAACTTTACCCTGCAGATGAGTGGAATAAATGCAACAAGAGGCTGCCTCTCCTCAGACAAGGGCTGGAAGAAGTGGAAGACTGAGGAAGCTTTCTGCCTCCTTGGCTGCCAAGCACACACGAAGCTTGCCCTACTTCCCCCACCTCCAGGATCTCTTATCATTTTAAGAAATAGCACAAACATTGATGCTCACTCAGAACAGGAACCCTGACTTTGACCACAGTAGACAAAGTAAAAATAATTGTCACTGCAATGAAATGCTTCTCTTCTATATAGATTGGCAATTTCTTGAGGCTTGGATGGTCATTTTGTCTTTTTCATCTTTCCCCAACCTCTTCCCCTGGTGAAGCCCTACATTTCTCTCAGCTCCTGGCTTAAATGGCATTTTCTCAGGAAAGACTTTCTGAATACCAGTGCCCACCCCAGGCTGGGATAGCTCTAGCTCCCATTTCATCTGTTTTCTTGACTGTTCTTTTCCCACTCTCACCCAACAGCAATGAACTACTTTTAGTGTGATTGTTTAGTGGATGGGAACTCACTTCCTAGATCTGACACCCCACAATTTGAACACTGTATTGTTCCATGCTGTAGCCCTAGTGCCAAGCATGGTGTCCACAAGTCAATGTTTGTGGATGGACAAATGAATGAATAAAAGAGTGACTGACAAACACTTTGTCTCTCTTCCCAGAATCTATTGCATGTTCTGGTAGGCTGAATAATGGCCCCACTAGAGAGGCCTGAGTCCTAATCCTTGGAACCTGTGAATGTTCTTTTATATAGCAGAAGGGACTTTTCAGATTGGATCAAGTTAAGGATCTTGAGATGGGGAGATTATCCTGGATTACCTGGATAGGCCTCATGTACCATATTCACAAGGGTCTTTATAAGAAGGAAAGACAGGATGTGAGGACAGAAGCAGAGGTTGGAGTGTTGCGGCCATAAGGCAAGAAATGCCACAGCCTCTAAGAGCTGAAAGGGGCAAGGAATGGATACTCTTTAGGAGCTTACGGAAGGATCCAGTCCAGCTAATCACTTGATTTTAGTCCTTTAGGATTCATTTTGGACTTATGAACTTTAGAACTATAAAAAAATAAATTTGTATCATTTTAAGTGACTAAGTTTGTGATAATTAGTTATAGCAGCAAAAGGAAACTAATACACACGTCAATATAACTGGGCATTTACAGACATGCAATTGATGTTGAAATTGATGCTGATGTTAATGACCCTTACCTGTCTCTCTGAGATACTCTTATCAGAGGTAAAAATATGTTTGGCATTGTGATGACACACCACATTATCAGAGAAAGAATGAGCCCAGTAGAATTGTTAGAAAGGGCACATAATCTACATGTAAGTAATACAGAATTCAAAGAAATATTAAAAAAAAGACTTTGTCTTAGCTTTTTTAACTCTGCTATTCATAGGAAAGGCAGATCTAATTTACTAAAAGATAATACCAGGAATTCATAACCATAGGTTTGTTAACATTCCCACACAAGTATAGTGATCCTGTGATATAGAGTGATACAAAGACTTCCTGGAATGCTATCAGATCCAGCCAGAGAGAAAAGAGCTTGTTAACTTTGTGCAATAGGTTCTAGTTATGGAAGAGATTATGGCTCTGTGTCTATGGCCAATCCAATATGTGCTAGTCTTTATGATTACATCCATTTGCTCTCTTCTTGGAATGAATCAGGAGCCACAGCTCATCTTGGGGAACCAGAGTGGAGGTTGCCTTTCAGCTGAGAGAAGCAAAGGGGGTCAGTTCACAGGCATTGTCCATAGTTCAGATCAGTTGCAGAGGCATGACTTCAGGCATGATGTGGGAGTGATCTTCACTGACTCAGGACTGAACTGTTGCTTGGACTGAGAGGCCTAAAGGACACTTAGATAATAAAAATTTCTGTTCCTCCTTCTGTGAAAAAGATGCTGTGAGGACTGAGTGGATTGTACTATTAAAAACACTTGGTCAATGGGACCATGAGAGAGACTTACATACTATCTCTACCATTGTAATGGGCTTGGACTTTTCAGGAAAAGGAGAGAGATCAATCATTGACTGGAAGGGAGGTCTCTGGTAGAGAAAACTTTGGTGAGCACTTAGGCAAGTGAGGTGCTTTAGGTGCCACTTGTAAGGGACACAGGGGTCTGTCTCTCTCTGGTCCGGGCCTGGATTCTGACGTCCAGTGGCAATTAAGAGCTTGGAGTCAGACTGTGTGGATTCAAGGCCTGGCTATACAGCCACTGGCTAAGTGACCTTGGGCAAGTTATTCTTGGGGCCTCAGCTAGTTGTTTATAAATTGGACCTCATAATTGCAGCCCTCTCAGGTGACTTGGGGAAAATCAAATGTCAGGTACTTAGATTAATATTTGGTTTATAGTGAGTGCTCAGATGGTATTTGCTACAATGACTTTATTGTTATCAGTAAAGGCAATTTGAGAGTATTTTAGACATTTAAACTGCAGCCAACAAGAGGCCAAAAAGCAAGAGCAAGGCTGCATCAGCACTGGCTTGGGGCCAACTGAGCTTCCTGGGAAACAGGAAGAGGAAGATGCACCAGAACCTGGGCGGGAAAAGCAGCACCTATTTTATCACTCTCATCTTTCTACATTTTTCCAGCATTTGAAACCCAGTCAAACATGCCTTGTAATTTGCTGGGCTCTACCTTCCTTCCTGGCCATCAGAGTTTTTTTCCTTTGGATTTCCAATCCAGTGTTTTTAGACCTTTAAAATGCCTTTATTCTCCAGCCAGTGCTCTTGGCCTTTGAAATGTCACTACCCTACAAGTAGTGGCTAAGGTGCTTACACAGTGGGAGAGGCAATTAAGAGCACACAGATAAACCAGGTTGCCACCTCTGCACACTCAACAAGTCCTCCCTGTGGACAATTAGGGCCGAAAGATAAATATTGACACATTAGACTATTCCCTCATTTATTTTCTCTTGTTTGGGAAATCTGATGGGGCAAAATTCCACTTTTCTGATAACTGATTCTAGGCTAATAGAAACAAATAAAGGCTTCTGTCCACAATGGGTTGGTCAGGCCCATCATGCAGAACTGCTAATTGGATTAAATGGACCCCTAGCTCTATTTGCAGCCACCAAACTCCATTAAACATTTTCCACATCTGAAGGTTACCCATCATGGTGGCTCTCTTGCCTTTGAATCCAATGGAGAGAAGCAAGCACAGGCTTTAAATTGCACCAAAGCCTGTTTCCAAGCAAATAAGTGCAGGGATGAGGAAAAATACATGCCCACCCCTTGTAATTACGTGGATGGGCAGAGAGAATGGTTTTGCCCAATGGGAAGACAGCAATTTTCATCCTTATATATATTTTCCTATTTTTTATTTTTAAGGTAGCAATAAGGAGAATAGTGAAAGCATAAACATGCTTTGTGGATCTATGAGAAAACTAAGTCTTGCAAAAGTCGTTCCTATCCAGCATTCTGGGGGGCAATGCATCTTTCTGATTTTGCCAATTTATCTAGAAAACATTACAATTTAATCTGTGTTAATAAAAGACCAACAGAGTAACATCGCCTGGGGTTTTATGTGTCTGGCTGGCTTCTATTAGCATTTAAATCTGCATCCATTACATTAGTCCCTTAAAATAAACACAAACATTTATGCCAGTGACAATTCGAGTTAGCCTTAGTCAGTCTTAAATAATGTCACTCAACTCGGCATTTGGACCGAAGCCTGTGAATCATGAGGTATATTTTTGCCTACAGTCTGATAATTTTCAAAGCTATTGGCAACCTGGGAATTTTCCTTCCTTATCACCAGGGCTCAGCTAACTTCACTAAGACTAATCAGGCCGGGAATCATTCATTCAAGGATTGCATGATCATGTTTTTCTTTAGCTGTGACAGCTGCCTCAGCCACATTAGCAATGCAGATTAGCCAGCCTAATAGGTTAATGCAGAACACGCGAAAATTAGGTTTAATCCCCAGTGAAATAATCTAACATTTTCACATTTCTTGATGTTGGGATAGAGACATTGCTGGTGAGTCAATTAGGTGTAATATAGATCAAAGCAAATTTACCTTCTGGCTGAACCTTCCCAATAGTTTAGACAGAAGAAAATAGCAAAGGCCCTTTACTAATTGGTGAATAGCTGTAGGGAAAATTACATTAGACACATGTAGGATGTGAGCAGAACTGTTTGGTCCTAGGACAGACAATTGGCATATTTTGTAAACGTCCGCATCTATCACTTTGCCATCCCTCCAAATGATGATGCAGCTTGGCGCAGATGCAAACACTTTGTGCCAACCCATTCATTCTTTGGGCATAACTGCCATAGATGGGAAAGTGCACTCTCTCTCTCTCAGTCGGAACCTTCTTCATGTCCTGACCAGGAATATCACAATTGTGTTCTGAATGGGCCTGCATTGTGAGGAGAACAGAAAGAGAATAAGAGGGTGTCTAATGTTTTCATTCTGGCGAATAGCATATCAAATGCCCATCTCTTTCAATCATAAAGAGAAGGAAGCAAAAAAATTACATGCCCTCAGTTGCCAAATTATTTTTTGCCTTGACATCTTAATTCTTAATCCTTGTGTGTGGTCAAATCAGTCTACTATAGGCAACCAATCAAGCAATTATTTCTAAATTATATTTGCCCAACTCACATTGATTGGCCATTCTTTCCTTATTGGGTTAGCTCATTAATTCTGAGCAGCTTGCTTATTATGCCTTCCACATCATTTTCCTTTCGAGCCTATCTGCTCCAACCAGCCTGCTGATGTTTCAAGATGCCATACAAGGAGAAAAAAATAAAAGGAAAAAAAAAACCGACCAGTGATCTACGCATTGTCTCCTCTAGCAATTACAATTCACATTGCTGATTAACTTTGATGTGAAAACTAATGAGATAAGACAAGTTATCAAGGCGGGCCTGATTGTCATTCCATTTATACAGCATTTGCCACCGGTGAATGACAAAAAACTAATGAAGACATATCTGACAGCAGGCTGAGCGAAGGCAGATTTTGGTTCCCCATCAGCAAGAGTTGTGCTCCCTTCTCATGGTCTATCTGAGACACGTCAGAATTAGCTTAATAATGAAAACACTTCATCTAAATGGACACATGTTTACATTAAAATAACTACATGATAAATAGATGGCAGAGATTTTATGCCTTCTTGAATCTAAACAACAAAGTAAAAATGTGTTCTAGTATTCACTAAATCATTCTGAGGAAAATTCAATTTAAGCTATTATACTTATCACTGAGAGAGCGTCCCTGTTTATGGGTAACAAATGTTGGTTTTTGGAGGGCGGGGGAAGGGATGCGATCATGGCAGAACAGGAATGATTTACTTTGTTAAGATGGTAATGGGCAGATAAACAGAAGCACAATATTGGTAAAGCTAATGAATGCTATTCACACGGTAATAACTTTGTGGTGAGGAGATCCACTGGAATGACATTTCCAGCTGTACATTTTTATAAGTTCTCTTCATTTTCTGAACAGAAGCACTGGAGGTCTGCTTTCTGTTCACGTATCAATGAAGTGCCGTTCTCTACATGTATTACTTTAAAAAAAAATAAATCCAAAGCATTTCCCTGGATATATTCATGTGCTTTTTACCCTAACAAATTAACCAGGAAAGACAGATATTATACAGGAATTATAAATTTTCTTTGGATGCAAATTTTGGGGTCGAGCATTAAATATTAAGAAAAAGAATACATGCTTTATTAAATTAGTTAAGTAAAGTGGTTACATATAAGCTTTAAAAAATTCATAAGTATTCATATAGATAAAAGGATTCTAATGCATTTTTTGGCCTCTGCGATATCTTTGTTCCATTTAGCTTTATAAGTATAAAAGGAAGTAAAACACTGATTATTTTTACACATAACACAGCTTTCCCAATGAGTCATTTTGTTACTTTGATAAATCATTTCCAAAAACATAAAAGAAGGAAAAATGTTCATTTTTCTAGAAAAATCTTTCTTGCCCATAGCATATGCAAGTGTATTCTGTTTTTCATACATAAACATCATGGGATAATATTACACTCAAATGTCATGAGAAAAGCCAGAATAAATAAACAAAAATAAGTTGTGGCATATTAAAGCATATCTTTGAAGTTTCCTTTTAAAAAAATTAAAAATAGGTGGTAGCTTTTGTTTTCTTTAGTCAAATATGATTTGAAATATTTTAAGGCAACTGTCCACAAATATTTCCAGCTGCATTTTTGGACTTAAAAAAAAAGAAATACATTAAAAATAGCATCTATAATCAAAATGTCTCCCCCATGCACTGTATGACCCCCAGCCATCACAACAGTAACAGCAACAAAACAAAACAAAAAATTAACACAAACCTACATTTCTTGAGGGGCTGAATTAAGGAAATCTGCTGCATCTGATGAAAGTTAATCACAAGTACTGTTTTAAGAATGAAGAAACAAATTAGTACTCCAGCGAGGGATTAAGTTTAAAAGCTCTTCTCAGAACGGAAGATAAATCCTATATATTAGAAGACACTATAAAAGTACTTGCGTAAGAGCTAGAGGCACAAGTGGAAAGTTGACCCTCAAGATGGTTTGATGATGGTGTGCTAAGTTTATAAAAATTCTCCCGCAATAAAAGGAGCCTGTAATAACTACAGTGCCCACGAAACACAGAAGCAATTGTAGTAGAAAACGGGTTTCCAATTTTGAGTCAAGTGACAAAATTAAACCCATCTGAACACGGGCTGACCGATTTCTTTTCTGGAACCCGCCTCCCACCCCCACCTTTCTCTTTTAGCCCATCTCTATTTTGAATTCTCTCCTGGTTATGTTTACCACTCAATTCTAATGTTAATTAGAGACATACACATCCGTATTAGTAACCCACGTTTTCATTAGCACAGCCCACCCTGCTAAATGAAAAACCCGGGAGTGAGTCTGTGTGTGAGCCAACAATGCAGAGATGGCTGTATTTTTGAACACATATATCTAACATTCTTTCCTCCCTGGTGTTAATTTTCCCTTTCTATGTACTCTTATTATACCATCTCTAATATGGGTGGTAGATTCCTTTTTAACTTACTTCTTTAATCTATTTTAATAAATAATTACAGGCAGCTACAGAATTTATTCATTCCAGAGGGCTACCTCCTTTCACATTTTTTTTTCCAGAGGCGCAGCTCAAGGAGACATGGTGATAATCAGGGGGCCTGGAATCCCCTTCTACACAATGTCATTATGAGTTTCCATTTAAAATGGAAAATGTATATTACACTTAAAAGCGATGCAAGGTTAGTGCCTCTTCCCCGGGAAGCTTCACAACAAGAGCACTCTGGTTCCATATCAGGAAAGGAGCTGGAGGAAAATGAAAAAAAAAATAAAAATCACTACAAAATATGTTTAAAATATTAAACAATGCCCTCATTGAAGGGGGAAAAAGATTTATACCCTTTGTCTTTTTTACAATAAGAAATAATTTAATTATCATTCACTGGGTTGTTTTGAGAATTTTATTCCTAACCCAGTTAATCTACTTGTTGTAGTACTTGGAGCTTTATTTTTTTCTTTCATTAAAAACAAAAAGAGATCTTGGTCTATTTTCCACAATTTTTTCCATGTTCCCTAGGATGTATTATAATTTCCATTGTATTGACTTAAATGCTCAAAAAATAGGGTTTCTCTCCCAGAGCTGGAGTTCTGTTCATCAGCCTTCATGACCCTCATACTACAAATCAGTTTTTTTACAGCTTGAACCCGTAGCTGAAGGTTTTTCTTTGATTCTTTAAAATGCCCCCTTAGAAGAGCACACTTGGTACATTTCACGGATCAACTTCACTTCTTCAAAATCAAGCTTTACCCCCATCTTATTCAAGTAAGCATTTAGAAGCATGTGCAGCAAGAAACTGACTTCATAGCTTAACTGGAGAGTGGGTTTGTAATATTTATCTTTTTTTAATTAATCACTGCACTGTAATATTTATCTTTGAAGGACTGAAAATAAATTTCATTAAGTGTTTCTTGAAATGTGTTGCTAAACAGTTCCTTCAATATGTATTCTGAAATTTGTAAACTAAGCTCCCTTCCTATAAATGATTTGATAATGGAAAAAAAAAAGCCTTGCTTTGAATTTATATATATTTCAGTCTTGACTAATGTTTTATTTAAAACAGTTATGGTGCACCTTTTGATTTGGTGTTTAAAGTAAATAATATTTGTACATCTGAAACATACTCAAGACAAATGAAAAGCCTCTAGATGCTTTTGTGTGAGATGCTGAAGGGCTCTACAAACTTAAAAGGACAACCTCAATTAAGCTCATCTTCATCTGGAAAAAAGTAGCTACTGAAAGCTGAACATATTAGATAATACACATTTGCCAAAGAGTATTCTCTTAGCTATTTAAAAAAACGTTTAAAGGACAAAAAAAAAAGAAAAAAGAAAGAAAATATTCTTGATAACCAACCCAAAGCTGGCCACAATGTCACTGGATGCTAATTTTGTTTGAAACTGTTCAACTAATTCTGAATAGATATCCATATTTAACAAAGACATAATTAATGGCAATGTTTCCTTCAGCCTCAAGACATCATAACAAGCTGCAAAGTACAAAAAGATTTTTACGGGAACTAATTTAAGGACAAAGGGTTGACCTCTCGCATTTCATTAACTAACCAGAGAGAGGAAAGGAAGAGTGGCAGGGCTCATCCTTCTTCATTTCAAGCAGCCAATTTCAAAATGCAAATCTCAATCTGCAGATGTTGGAGGCTGATATAGATATTTTTAAATATCATTTGTTCATTTTAAGGACATCAGACATTTGAATTTTAAATAAAAATCAAAACCAATTTTGGGATTCATTTTTAGTTGGGAAATGAATGTATTCATGTTGCATTGAAGGTCTTTAGGTTAGCTATGTTTTCAAGTGCCTAAAACTATTCTTGTAAACCATTAATTTTATATATTATTTCCAAAATCTTTTAATGGAGAAGTTTCATTAAGCTACACATTATTTCTGATTATTGTACCAAGTGAGAAGTGGTGTATTTTGAGTACAGAGTTGAAAAGGATAAAAGCAACCTTCCAAATCAGACACCTGATTCATAGATGTATTAAAAATCTATGTGTTCCTGACTCTACAGTTTGCTTTATGAGATACCTAAAATAAAACCTGAGGTTCCCCTTTACAGGACAATGCATTGGTCATGAAAAAAGTTAAGTACATTACTCCTTTTAGAATTCTGACTTTCCCTAACTCCATTTCAGATTTGTTTTTTTCTATAGCAATTTTCACTCTGACTAACCATACATTTTATTTATTGTTTTCTTTGTCCCCACTCCCCTCTCACTAGAATAAGCTTCAAGAGAGCAAGGACTTTTAGCTGTTCTGTTCATTGCCAAATCTCCAGTGTCTAGTCCTGTGCTGTCCAGCACAGTAGTTACTCGTAACATGTGACCATTTAAATGTAATTTAAAATTCACTAATATTAAACAAAATAAAAAATTTAGTTCCTCAGTCACACTCACCACATTTTAAATGCTCAAGGATCCCATGAGCTAGTGATTGTATCAGACTATGCAGACAGAATATTCCCATTGTCCCAACAATTCTATTGTACAGCGCTGGTGTAACAATGCCTGGCACATAGTAGGCACTTAATAAATATTTGTCAAAATTGAATTTGAAGACCTGGAAAAGGTTATTTCCAGGGATAAGAGACATCTAATACACACACCCCCACCCCAAATAAAATGCTTAGATTGAGTGAGGAAAACATGGTTTACCACAGAGCTCTCAGCTTGTTGTCAAATATTGTTTCATGTATTCCATCAATGAAGGTAGATGTGTGTTTTGTGGTTTTGCTTTGTTTTGTTTCAAGTAAAAAAGGTCATTCAATTCAGTTTCTCATCTCTTCATATAGGATGTATGAGGTAGGTTAGGGAAGATACCACTAATCCTATTTTTAGATGGAAATTGAGAGCTCCAGGGGATTAACACCTCCTCACAAGAGGACAGAAAATATTTTGGAGATGGCTGTTGTGGAGAGTCACACCTTGCTCATTTCAGAGTTTTCCTAACTGGTGCAACCTTTGTTATGTGCACCCACAGATGTTTTAACGAGGCACTTAAATGCTTCATTGAATTGAATTAAGCAATAATATTAAAAATAATTAAAACTGGCTTCCACTCATTAATTATCACCACCACCACCATTTATTAAATTTGACCATGTGATGGGCAATGTGTGAGGATTTTACACATATTTTTTCATTTAACCTGACAGTAGTCATGTAATGTAGATAATGCATTCCCAAATTTACACTGGAGGAAATGAGGATTGTAAGGAGGGAAGGATGAGATGCAAGGAAGCACCCAACTAGAAAAACTGCACTGGGGGACTTTGACCAGAATTGGGGGAGCTGTTAGCTACTCCCTGAATAAATGGCAAGGGTCTGCAGTCAAATTTACTATGGTTAATATTTTTCACTTTTCTTTCACCTTTGGCCATTTTGTCTGCCTTTCCATAGAGAGGTTGATTCTATAGTATAATCAGAACTAGTGATGTTGGATATGAAGAAGTACTAAAATAATATCTTCAGTGCCAAGATGTGAAAAAAGTGAGTATTCATTTGGAACCCTCTGAAGGCTTGTGGGTGGTGCTGTACAGACTATGATACTGAAAGCACAAAAGAAAGGGCACCAAAATGGGAAGGAAGGCATCTTCCAGTTCTTCCACCTGTGCCCCCACTGCTTGTCATGGAGGCAATTGTCATGATGATGAGCAAACCTGAGTGAGGACAGTGGTACTTGCAATCGGAAAAGGACTTCCAATTTATATAACCCTTCACAAAATGTGTTCCTTTTGTGCTAGGGTCAAATTGTCCATACTCCCTCATGCTAAAAGGCATTATGACACCATTAGATTTGATTAGTCTCTGTTTTCTCTACTTTATCCTCACTATTCCACAAGGGCAATAATTATAAAAATGAAGGAGGACAAAAATAGGGTGGGAACCCATTTAAACATATAACTCTGAAGCCTTGAGTATCCCAGCCCACATTCTTGACCATTTAATTGGGCTTTTGAATATGGATACAGATATGGAAGGAATCACAGTAAAAGTTAGCAAGGAACATTTTCTATTTATACTCAAAGGAAAGATCTACCAGCAAAAAACAAGGGCTTTGTGGGAACTAGTGATTCATGATTTGGGGGACCAAATCTCAGCTGCTGGAGATGTCAGCCTTTGGGATTGTTTACAAATAAGGGAAGTAGAAAGCCTGAAATATTCTTGAGGACTCAAACAGGATAAACTACAAAGTGGATGGATAAATGAATGTGTGCTCTCCCATGGCCACATATTCTAAACCAAAAATTAGGGCACTTGGTCATACTTGGTTAGCAGCTGATTTCCAGGTTGCTTGAATATGGAAATCTGGGAGATAATATTTGAATTTCTAGGTTGTGGTAATGTTATTGGGAGTAGAATTTTAAAATCAAGGCAATCTCATAAAATTGAAGATATAAAGGTTTCATAGATCCTATTCATTTTTGGATTTATTTATACCTCGTTCATTTCTAGTAAACCTGTGACTTGATAAGTAGAACAAGTGACAAAATTTTTGCCAAAAAATATGAATAAGTAGGAAGTATAATTAATATAGTGTAGTATTATGTTATAACTATATTATAATATAAAATTATGAAATAAGCCTTAAATAATGAAATAAGCCTGAAAAAATTAAATTAAATTAAAAAGTTATCACAAGAGCAGGCTTAGTCCTGAAGACAGTCAGTTGTAAAATATAAACACAACTAGGAAGAAAAACAACATAAAACAGCCAAGTATCTAAAAGCTCATTTGGAGTTCTGCTTGAGTGATACTCTGAAGTAGAAAGAATCCACTTTGGTTGAGGGTTTGATTGCTGTCTTAGCTGTGGATGGTAAGCCTGTTCTGAAGTTCTCTCTTGGTCTCTCAGCCTCCTCTTCTCTTATCCCTGTGTCTTGTCCTTAAATCCCAGAGCAAGAAAACTGTAAGTTATGTCCCTTAATCTTTCTGTCACAGGCCACAATCATTGGGTCTCCTACCTCCGTTCCTTCCTGTTACTTGGTAGGCAATATTTGTAGATCCGGTTTCTGATTTAGAAAGACATGATTCCTCCACAGGGGCTGGAAGAAGAAATGAACAAGGAAGAAGTTTCAAGTAAAAGATTTATTATTAATGCCATCTACTGTTATCACATTAGCTTTAAGCCAAGGCATGCTCACTGGTGTGACTCAAACTCAATGTGTCCTTCTTTGTCTCCACATGGAGCTACCTTCTCCTTTATGGCTTACTTTGGTCCCCATCATAATCATCCTCTACCCTATCATCATCATTGCATTCCCATTGCATATTTCAACAGGCTACTTCCCCTTACCCTCCTTCCTTGAGTGTACTCTGTGAAAGCCTGAAAGGGTTCAGCTTTATTGGGAATGATACCCATGTCATTCTCATGTTCTCTTTTCCTCAGCTATTCACACCCCTTACTTGGGTCCTCAACAGGGCAGGCTCTTATTAAAATTATATCATAGGGCAAACCTGTCTACGAAGTTCCTTTTCCAACCTCCAGCCCTAACTAATATTCTCATTCTCTCTTCCTTTCTTCTATCAACCTGCTGTGATTACTAGAGATGCTCACTGAACTCTTAGCAACCCCAAGAATTGCCCCCTCGCAGGAGTATTTGAATGCTAAATAAGGCTGCTAAAAAAGGGTATTGCTTACCACCCCCAAAAAGTTCTAAGAGTGGCATTTCAGACATTTTAGTCTGAAAATGAGTGAGTTTTAATAATGAGAACCTGATATGGTGTCAGTGGGGCTTTCCTACATCTTTCATTCCATAATTGGAGTACTGATGTTCATTTTTAACATGGCACAGCCCTACAGTATAGCCTGTGCCCTAGGAGCATAGGCTAATTTCATACACTGTTCTTAGTGAAAACAGAAGAAGAATCTCCAGCCGGCTTCAACAACAGATGTTCTTCGCTGCCCTAAAGCACTCACCTTGGTGCTCCTGTTATGTGCTTCCAAATGTTTGCTGGTGGTGGATTCCCAAGGACTTCTTCTGACCAATGAGGATTCAGAGAGGCCAAAGCACCTATCGTGTGGAGTTAGTTCAAACAACCAATTTCAATGTTACACATCTTTTCATATGTGTATGAACATACATATACATCCTTGCTTACAAAAAGACATTTTGTGCTCAGATTCATTAAGAAAGGAATCCCACAGAGAACTGAGTCAGACATTTTTTTTAGGTCTCAAAATGAAGGATTCATTTTAGCAACATAAATTCCTTTTTCCCTCAATGGTGTTTTAAGCCTATTCAACTGGCTTCTTAATTGGTCAACCTGTACTCATCACCCAGTGGGGAAGTGGGTTCTCCTCTTGCCTCCAACAAAGCCAGGCCTCACCAAGAGTGGTGATGGTCCAAGGACCCACCATGCTTGCCAGTTCCCCTGCCTCTATCATATGTCAACAGCCCTTGCAGATGTCTCGGGGCAAAATAAATGACTTCCAGATGTGAAGAAAAGAACTGAATGCATTCATGCAGAAGTGAAGGAGGCATTGTATTCCTTATGTTGGGGTCTCTCGGAAGGTATCAATGAACAACAAATTCATTCTTAATATATCACAGGAAATCTAAAATGGAATGTATTGCCCAGCAAATAATTTCTTATTTTCCATGCTGAGAAACCCAAACCTAATTTCTTGTTAAATACCAAGGCTTACATTTTCCAGGAAAGCATTTGACTGCTTTCCTACTAGTTTGATTTAATAGCTCAATATTCCATTTAAAATTTTAAAACAAATGCAAAGGTTTGCAGGAATGGCTTTATATGAATTTCATAAACCCATATTCCTTCTTTAGGTCTGTTCTCTTCAGTGGGGAAGATTTGTCACCTTCTTGAAAATACTTTCAAAGAGGAAGCCCAGATACATACCATCTGCCTATGTCATAAATAGATATGCAATTTTCAGTGTTTAGAAGAAAAGAAATGACTTTATTTCCTCCCAAGGTGCCACTGTCTACAACTTTTCATTTGAGTATGTGTGATAATGATGATGATGATAATAATGCATGTGTATTTTGAAAGAATAAATCATGAGAACAGCCATGAGTGAAGACAGAATGAGGATGAAGCAAGCCCCAAGAAAAGGTACCATAGTTTTGCACCAAAACTTTGGCTTATGATAAATTTTCTCAGTTGACAATAGTACAACACCAGAATCGCTCACACACACTTTCTCAGGATGGGATTATAATTGCAATCTGAAGATCCTGTATTTCCTGTATCTAAACCAAGCAACTGAACCTAGCCTTATCTAGGATTGCCTCAAAGGTCTGAGCTCCACTGCATGCTATGTTGTCAGAGTTGCTTGATCTTATTTTCCACAAGAGTAAGTGCAGGAATCTGAAAAGCCAAGCCAAGTGAAATACTGGCAAGAGCACACCCCTATTGTTCTCACAACCAGTACCTCATCTGAAACAGCCTTGTTCATTACTTGTTTATGCTCTATGTCCCCTCTTTGGTGGGAATGGAAACCCAGGGCAGGGGGGACTTCACTTCCTTCACAGCCATATCCGTGGTGCCTAAAGTGGTTTCTGACCCATCTTAGGCACTTCATACCTTTGTAGAATGAATGGATTGGGGCCTATGCGACTCCTTCCTCGTGGATATCTGGGAAATCCAGGTGTCTTTTTTTTTTAATATTTTTATTGGGGAGTTGGGGGGATGGGAACAGCGGTGGGGAATTGGGGGAAGAGGAACAGACAAGTTGCTGTCATTCTGCTCCTCGGTCTAGTTGTGGAGGACGCCGCCTCACTGGCCCAAGTTGGCACCATCATTGCGCTCTTCCCAGGCGAGGCAGATCAGTCGCCGGCTTCTGGATGGCCGCTCACTGCGGAGGGCAGTGTCACTGGCCCTCATATGTGGGATCCGAACCGGGACCCTCTGGCATCCCAAGCCAGTTCTTAATCATCGCGCCACTCGGCCGGCCCTCCAGGTGTCTTTTGATAACACTAATGTCTAATTGGCTGGCACAAGTGCAACTAAATAATTTGGAAATATTGGCCATAATATTGGGATAAGGTGATGCATTCACTCATATCTATTTAATGGACTGGGGAGGAAATTAATGTCTTCTTACAAAGGAAATAATCAAAAGATAAGGTGGCAGAGCCCTAGGAGATATATGTCAGGTTATTAATATTTGAACACTCATACAAATGAGCGTTCTTTAAAACCAATTGGGCCCTTTAAAGAAAACAACCTTTAACTATGTTCTGAAAATTAATTCTGATCACATCTTCAGGTTCATTTGTAGCCAAGCTCAGAGTCCTCCCCTTCCGTCAGCTGTTGACTTTCTAAGTGTCCCAGGCAGCTGCGTGTCTATGGCTCCCTGCGATGACTTGCCAAACCTAGTTTTCTTAAGACTGCTGACTTTTATGGGGCATCCGACAAAACCCCCACTCTATGGAGGCCTCAAGGCCCAAGCCTCCAGGCAGTCTTCGGCAGGAGTTCAGAGAGTCATGAAGGCCTCTTTAAAACCATGTCATGCTCGTGTGATAACTGCTCCTCTGTGCTTATTTGAACTGTCCCTCCCAATTAACGGTAATAAGTGACTCTGTAAAGATGAGCAAACACAGTGCCTTCATTAGTCTGCACCAGCTCTGCTCACCCCTCCAAAGCTCTCATTCCCTGCCCTGTGCCAATCAACACCAGAAAATCCCCAGAGTATACTTCCAATAGTGCTTGGAGAAAGCTAAACACATCTTACTACGAGTGAACAAGGACTGGCAAAAGGCAAATTAATGACAACCCATTTGAAGGGTTTGCTTGAAATTATTGTGTTCTGCCTATCCACCGAAAAATTGATTACTCCCAGGGTAGGGGGAAAAAATCCAAATCAATAGACTAAAGCAAAATGGTGAAAAGGCATGCACCAAGCCCATTTATTTTATCTATCTATGCTTCCTCTCTGCCCCCCCTTCCTGGTCTCATCCCATTCATCCCTCTGCCCCTTCTCCATCCACACACATTTTAAAAAAAGAAATGGAATATAATTTAAGGGACAGGAGCTACTTGGCCTTTTTCAGATAAAACACTAATGGCAGCCCAGGGAGAGCTGCATAGTTACATATCTCCCAGATGAATTGGGCCTGTGAACACCTCCAGTCCCAATTTCACCAAAACAGAGTCTGGATGATATGGACAGTTCCTCCTCACCCCCCACCCCGACCCCACACACAAGAGAGATATGCAAATGAGGCATTGGACTGGGATTCAAGCCAGGCACATAGTGTTAACCCCTCTCTTCCGTGAGCTGCCTGCAAAACAGGAACAGAAGTGATGTTCCCTCATAGACAAGGAAGCAGGAGGCAGGTATAGCTTCTCCACACCTGTTTAAATTACCCCGTGATCTTGGGGTATCACCAATGACTCTGAATCTCACCTTCCTTCATGGAAAAATGCTTCGTGATGATCATAAATTTGGATTTTGCCTCCACCTCCCTCATTAAACAGCAGAGGGACTCCAATTTCATTTCAGAATAAAATCCCCACTCCCTTACCTGCAATAACCTTCCTGGTGCCTTATGGACTTTCACATCATTTCCCACTCCTTCAGGTATCCTAGGTCCTGGCCATTCCACCCTGTGTGACTCGTTCCATTCCCTCAGCTTGGCAGACCCTCACCTCAGTTTTCTATCTCTTAAAGCCTCTCCAGTTTTTTAAGGCCTAATTCAAATGCCACATTATCCACCTTCTCTGATGATCCTTCATTTTTCTTTGTTCCCTTAGCACATTTGCACCTTCATTGAATCCATACAGATAGGTTAACTGGCAGCAATGTTTCTAAACACCAAGAGTCATATTTAATAGTAGTTAGACGCTTCTCTGCCTGTTTTTCTTGAATCACCTATCCAGCCCTGTTATGTAATTGTCTGCAATGTCTCTGTTATGCCTCCCAACCTTCTTGAGCTCTCAGCACATCCAAAACATGAAACAGTATTTTAGCCTTACATGTGCTCATGGGTCTGCTATTTTCCCATCTTGTAGACTAGGGGATTGCAGGCTCAGGGCTACTGGATATCCTGCCACTAGTCAGATCTCACCTTCCTTTTTATCAGTTTGAGTAATGCATAGATCCATTTTAAAGGGAAAAAATACCTTGAGGACCCACCTTCAGTATTGACATATTTTTATTGTGATAAAACTTTACTTAAGTATGTGCAGATATATATTAATGCTTGTGGTTATAGCTCTTATGCAACTATTAAATATTTTGCAAATTCAAGGTAAAAGAAATACTACAAAGCCAATAACGTTCAAATTGTCAAGGCTAATGTTACATCAAGGACTGTTTTGCAAAATCTAACTCTCCACTCGCAGTATGAGCAGGGTACTGGCCTCTAGACTGCGCCTTCTTTCATTTTCAGCATGATTGCAAACCCTCTCCTCACCTCACACTCTTCTTACTGAAACTACTATCAGTTCTTTATCTGTCCAGCCACAATGCATTTGGGTGTTAATTGGGTCACTGGGGACAGAAGATAGATTGGGAAAAGAAGAGTGAAAAGGGAGACTGTTTAGGAAACCAGTGACTAAGTGACCAGTGACTGGGAATCTGCAAGTCTCATTTCTGCTGTGGCTGGGTTCTGACAATATAGGGTGCTTGAAGGAGCCTGGAAGCCTGGAGTGAAAAGGGACTTGCTCCTTCTAGTTCCTCACATGAATATCGCCCTAGACACAATTCTTGACTGTTCCCCATTCCTGATTACTTCCTGTTCTTGACAGCATCTGCCTGACATCAAGTCACCCCAGCATCAATTGTTCACCTTCCACTTGATCAATTTGCAGTTGTCACATTTGCAGAACTAGACTCATTGCTTCTGCTTGGAGAAACCAGCCCAAGCTGACCAGGGTCCCTCTTCAGGGGTTAGAATTTCACCTCTATGGAGCCCTTTCTCCATGCTTCTAAGTTTCGGTAGATCCAGCTTCTGCTCTTTCATCTTTCATCCCTAGAATGCTAGTTGCTTCCTGCAGTTGCTACTTCTGAGACACCTTAGAGTTTACATTTTATCCTTTCAGCTACAAAGTTAATGGCTATTTTATTAAATTTCTGTTATGATATCAGGTGAGGTTTCTTTTTCCAGCCACTACTGAAGACATTGGGATGACCTAAGCAAGATAAAGACATTAGCAATGGAATGTAGGGAGTGAATGAATCAGAAAGATATTTAGGAGGTTGATAAATAAAAAGATCATAGAAGTTGGGGGATAGAGGAGAAAGGGAAAGGAATGACTCCAGCTCTCTATAATGTGCAGCTGGTGGAAGGAGGAGTGAGAAACTGAGGTAGGTGAGACCTACACTTCTGGTGCTTTTGGCCACCCAGCATTTATCACCTTGTTCTTGCAACTTGCACCCCTATTTTTGTTCCCATGTCCATTCTTAATCCCCCTTAGGATGACATGGTGGTCCTTTGGATAGGACAGGTGATTCTGTCATAATCCAGTCAGCACTTTCCCTCCCCTTGGTAGTTGATTGGTTCAGGGATGAGTGGGGAACTACATTGGCCCAATCAGGCTAAAGCCCAGATTTTTATTTTGTGTGGAAGAGACACCCTTGGAGCCAGGTGTGAATGAGTACATAGCCTGGGTGTGAATCTGATACAAATGAAGCCAGTGTTGAGAAGGCAATTAGGAAATGGAAAGAAAATTCCTGGATACAGATCCTGAGCCACTGGACTCACTTGGCTCAATATCAGCTCTCGTTGGGGTTTTCAGTTATGTGTGCTGATTGACCCACAATTTCATTTCTTGTTTAAGCCTAGGTCAGTTTGTATAGGCCAGTTTGAGTTGCTTTTCAACTATTTGCAACTATTAGCAACTAACCGTTCTAAATGATACAATAGGGAATACTGATAGAAAATAGACTTGGGGGGACGTAGGTGAGTTCAGTCTTAGAACAGCTTTATTTAAGGTTTCCAAGAGAGAACTTCTTGGATATAAAAACAGCTGCTTTTACTGAACCTTTGCTACTTTCCAGGCACTCTTTTAAGCATATTAGGAGAACTTAATATTTATACAACGCATAAGGTGATTAATATTGTCATTTCCATTTTATAGGTAAGAATAGTGGATCAGGGGCCTGCCGAGTGGCTCAGTTGGTTAAGAGCACGAGCTCTGAGCAACAGGGTCGCCGGTTCGATTCCCACGTGAGCCAGTGAGCTGCACCTGAGCTGAGCTGACACTGAGCTGCCAACAGGCAGCAGGATGGCTCAGCTGGTGAGAGCATGTGCTTCTAACAACAAGGTTACCAGTTTGACTCCTGCATGGGATGGTGGGATGCCCACCCACAACTAAGATTGAGTGCAGCACTTTGAGCTGAGCGGCCACGAGCTGCCATTGGGTGGCTGGTTGGAGACTGGACTTGGAGCTGAGCTAGCTGTGCCCTCCACAACAAAGATTGAAGGACAATAACTCAGCTGTTTCCCTTCCCCAATTCCCCAACATTGTTCCCCAATAAAATATTTAAAAAAAACGAATAGTGGATCATAGCAATTAAGGACCTGCCTAAGGTTCCACCTTGCTCCCTGTAGCCTTATATTACCTATTAGTAAGGCTTTGTGACTCTGCAGCTTAAAAGGGAATAATCCAAATATAGTCATTTTTGAAAACTGATCATCATATATAACAGTGATTATCCTAATATGCAAACAGACCTAAAATGCCAGCCCCACTTGTAGAACAGCCCAAACTGCTCTCTTCTTTGACTCTCCCTGCTCTCTTTATGAGACACTTTGGTTAGAATTTTCTAGAGGCCAACCCTAATACTGGAATTTGAAGGCAAGTACTAATTAATTTGGAGATGATGCCTAGTAGCACTGATGGGGGAGTGAGGAAGTGAAACAGAGGAAGGGGGAGGCTCAGTCCTGCTGTGCTCCTGGGATACTGTGTATAATACACTTCAGACTCATCCCACAGAGTTGTCCTTCAACTCTCAGGGTTGAGGGCTGCTCCTTGGTCACTAATGACCTGGTACTCCTGGCCTACTCTATGCATGGGTTGGGCAAGTTACAGAGCAGAGAAGGCTCTGCTGATGGCTTTGCTGACCACAGAGCCATGGGTGCTGATGGCAGGGGTCTGTAGGGTTGGCACACGCAGGAATAGTGAGTACCAAGGCAATAGGAGGAGGGTAGGGGCAGCATCTGCTCCAGAATACAAGATGGCCTCACTTTCTAGCTCATCAGGGAACAGCTGGCTCATCTCTAGCATTATCTCTGGGAGACAGAAGAACCACTTTACCACCAGTCTGATCCAGCCATCTTCTTATAACCCAAAACTTGCTCTCCCTCTTATAGCTTTGTGGTTAGATTGAAGGGCCGTGGTAAAGGATCA
>NW_017738431.1:0-1060 GCF_001890085.2 Hipposideros armiger | reverse complement strand
ACACACACACACACACACACACTTATGTATGTGCATATATATAATTGTATTTTACATACAATATTATTCAGCTTCACGTATACAGTATAGTGCTCAGACATTTACAGTCCACGAAGTGGTCTCCCAAATAAGACAAGTGCCCATCTGACCCCCGACAAAATCTTTACAACAATGATTATATTCCCCAAAGTGTATTTCATATCCCCATGGCTTTATTGTGATTACTAATTTATACTTTCTAATTCCTTTACCTCCTCCCCCATCCCCGCCCCCTTCCCACCTAGCAACCCTCAGTTTTTTTCCCTATATCTCTGAGTCTACTTTTTTGTTTGTTCGTGTATTCTGTTCTTTAGATTCCACATATAAGTGAGATCATATGGTATTTGTCTCCATCTGACTTATTTCACTTAGCATAATATTTAACATCAGTTTAGAAATATTCTATTTAGAGGTAGAAAGCTGAATGGTGGTTGCCAGGGTGCGGAGCAATGGAGTAATGGGGAGCTGTTCAGTGCATTCAGCATTTCAGTTTTACAAGATGAAAAGAGTTATGAAGACGAATGGTGATGGTGGTGGTGGTGGCACACATTAGGAATTTAATGTGTTTAACACCACAAACTGGACACTTAAAAATGGTTAAGATGAGGCCGGCCAAGTGGCGCGTTGGTTAAGAGTTGGCTTGGGAGTGCCAGCTCTGAGCAGCAGGGTCCTGGTTCGGATCTCACATGAGGGCCAGTTACGCTGCACCCTCTACAGCTAAAAAAAATGGTTAAGATGGTAAATTTTGCGTTATAGGTCTCTTACCACAATTTTTTTTTTAAGATTTTATTTGGGAATTGGGGGAGGGGAACAGTGTTGGGTAATTGGGGAAGGGGAACAGACAACTTGCTGTCCTTTTGTTCCTCTGTCTAGTTGTGAAGGACGTTGCTTCACTGGCCCGTGTTGGTATTATCATTGTGCTCTTCCCAGGTGAGGCAGTCGCTCGCTGGCCATTGGACGGTGGCTCACGGAAACTCACAGAATCTCACTCCCGCTGCTGGCCAGCCCCACTGCAGCCTAC
>NW_017738430.1:0-1007 GCF_001890085.2 Hipposideros armiger | reverse complement strand
CTGCAATGAAATTCATGCAGATGTCCGATAGTATTCTGTCACATATGTTTTGAAAATGGTTCCTCCTCCTAATCTTTCTTCTCTAAAATCGGAAAAGTCATTCTCTTTTTTCATTGTCTCTCCAAGTGTGCCTGGATGTTAAGGCCAAGGAAAGAATGGCTACTGGCTTCCCCATGTGCTTTGTAACAGAGTCTCCCCAGAGAGAGGTCTCTGGGAAGTAGAGGGAAACTTCCTCTCGCTGAAAATCAGAGTGTGATAATATGGGGAGGAACATCTTCTTGCATATCATATGCCTAGAAACAGAACATGTCTGCAATTGACAGGTTTAAATGGTCAGTGCCTTTAATTGTTGGGACATAAGTGGATAATGCACCAGGACTACATGAAAATGAGTCCTCTGGAATAGGCTTAATAAGATGGAAATTGACTTAGATTGAGTCACAGATAAGTGCGGTCTGGCGGTCATGAAATAGACAACATTGGTGCGTTGTGATGACAAGCAAATGATTCAGAGGGATTCGTTGTCTGTTATAAACCTGGTAAGGAGTTGATACCTTGGGAAAAGCAAGGATCAAGTGAAAAGATGGTATTTAGTACAAAGTATCCTCTGTTTGGATAACAAGATCCACACTCTCAGCTCATGTGGTGGGGGAGGGACAAAGGCAAGGGATTGGTGTGGGGAACGGTACACTGGAAATTTGAATTTCAATGTAGGAAATGATTGTGGTAGCAGAGAGCAACCTGGTGGTGAAGGTGAAATAAAGTCAGCTATGGGGTCATTAGATCAGGGAAGGGAATTGGGGGTGATGGTGAGAAAGGCTCAAGCCAAAGGGCAGGGATTGTGTCTCTTGGTGGGACAACTGAGAAGGCAGGAGGCAGAGTGAACGATGACTCAGTCATAGGAGCTGTGGAAGCCAAAGGGAACACAGAGGGAGTGGCATCTCCCAGGGTCTCCTGGAATGGCAGCCGATTGACCTCAGCAGTTGAGCTATTGCACAACTCACATG
>NW_017738429.1:0-1060 GCF_001890085.2 Hipposideros armiger | reverse complement strand
TGGAGACTCCTCAGTTCTTATTCACATCAGACATTTCTGCAATATTTGATACTCTCAATGATACCTCCTTGAAATGTCATCTTCCTAGATGCTCAAGGCCCAAGCTCGTGAAGACGCTGCCTCTCCCACAAATCATTTATCAGTGAATTCATTAAAGTGAGCTGCAGAAAACATCATCTAACTGAAGTATTTGCTCACCGTTTGGTCTTAAAGTTCCAGTGGCCCCAGGCCTTCCCTTAGCACTGTCTTCCATGGGAATCTCTTCCCGGTCCCATGGCTGCTAGGCACACACATTATCTCCTGTAACAATCGTAGGTTTCATGCTTCCTTCCCCGCATCACAGTGTTCTGTTGTTTAGAGTCCCCCACCTAAGCTATTAACTGTCATCACCTGAGAGCCTTAGTTCCCCACATTCTACTCCCACCCCAAGGGTCACTTCCCCAGGAATGCTTTTCCTGATGGTCCTATTGACACTCTCCACTACCAGGTGCTCCTTGCCCTATGCTCCAAGCCATGTCACCTAACATTCCATAAGAGCTTGATTTGCCCATGTGTCCTCACCGCTAACCAGTGGGCTTCTTGAATGATAAGGGCTGTATCTATCAGCCCAGAGCCTGCCATCAAGCCTGCCTGAATGACTTTCTTCTTAGCTAACTAAGGCTAGTTATCATTATTGAATTAACTCTTCAACCCTTTGAGCAGGATATCGTACACTATTTCATAAAACATATTAAGGACAACTCACATTCAATTCACCCTGCATGATTGTTTAAAAGATAGCTTCCTGTGCTTCTTCTTAGTATAGCAGTATCTCTGAGGTTGAGCCCAGGAATATTCATTTTGATAGGAACTTTAGGTGATTCTCATGAATAATAAAATTTGAAAAATATGGCCTGAGTGGGAAGAATTCTTACCGAGATTGAAGGGACCTGTCTTCTACTAGTAATAATGTGACAATACCAGTAACTAGTTTATATTTCATGAACAAATCTTTTATGAAAAGTAGATTTTAGTTTCATTTAGAAACAGGGTATTATAATAAATAATCTACAATGTCTCT
>NW_017738428.1:0-1026 GCF_001890085.2 Hipposideros armiger | reverse complement strand
GTAAATTTAGAATTTTGACTTGTCATCTTTCTTCTGTCTTAAGGAAATATTTAAATCTATACGTTTATATCTTAGCACTGCTGTTGATGTATTCTGTAAACTTTGATGTGTTGTGTTTTGGTTTCATTACCTCAGGATATTTTGTAATTCTCTTATGATTTCTTCTTTGACCCATTTTTCATGTAAGAGTATGAAGTTTAATTTTCACATATTTGTGAAATTACTAATTTTTCTTGTTGATATCTAGTTTAATTCCCTTGTTACTACAACATATTAAATCCACATGTATTGAGACTGGTTTATCATGGAAAGTGATCCACGTGTGCTTGAGAAGAACGTGTACTCGATGTTTTGCATGGAGTGTTCTGTGTATGTCTGTTAGGTTTAATTGGTTTATACTGTTTTCAAGACCTCTACATCTGTATTAATTTTCTGTATGGTTGGTTTATTAATTATTGAAAGTGGGGCATTGAAATCTCCAACTATTATTGTACAATTGACTATCTGTTTAATTATGTCAATGTTTGCTGTATATAATTTGGGGCTCTGTTGTTAGGTGTGTATGGTTTAATCAATCTTCTTGATTGATTAACCCTTTTATCATTAAATGGTGTCTTTTTTTGTCTCTATTAATGCTTTTTTTATTTAAAGTCTGCTTTTTCCTGCTATTAGTAAGCCACCCAGCTCACTTTGGATCACTATTTGCATGGAATAGCATTTTTGTCCTTTCACATTTGCTTAGTATTTCTTATAGTTTCTCAAATCGGTTGCTGAACCCCTGTAATGAGTTTTTCATTTCAGTTATGATGCTTTTTAGCTCTTGAATTTCTGTTCATTTTCTTTCAAAATGTGTATATTTTTATTATATTCTCTATGGGTTGATACATGGTTTCCTTTACTTAGTTTTCAATGATTTCCTTTAATTCTTTGAGCACATTTAAGACAGTTGATTTACTTCCTTTATTTAGTAAATCTAATGTCTGTTCTTTGTTAGGAAAAAAGTTTCTGTTAATTTCTCTATTTCCT
>NW_017738427.1:0-1004 GCF_001890085.2 Hipposideros armiger | reverse complement strand
TGCCAAACTATTTCTGGAAGCAAGTGGGCAGCGGTTTGATCAGGGTTCTCAGAACACCAAGCTTCAGAAAGTGATTCAACCTGGATGCCAGACCAAGCTGGCCAGTGTAGCCCTTCAGTTACAGCCAAAGAGGAGGCCTTTGCCCCTGTTGTCTGGGTGCACCTTTATCTTTTCTCTTGCTAACACCAACTCCCACCCGTCTCTGTCCACCCCACCACCATACAGCGTCCGTTCCCTGAATCTTCCCCCTAGCTTCTGTCCTTCTCTCCTCTGATGGAGGGTTGCCAAAGGCCCACAGGCACTTGGAGTGTTGCTCAGTCACACAGGACCCTCAGGAAAAAAGAGGAGTTTCACTCATCACCTGAAAGGAAAACTTGGAGAGAAAGAGGGAGGTTTAAATCAGAGGGTGGCCAGCCTTTTCTGTCAAGGACCTGATAGAAAATATTTGAGGCTTTGCAGGCCACACAGCCTCTATCACAAACACCCGTCTTTGCCACTGTAGCACAAAAGCAGCCACAGACAACACGCAAACAAGTGGGTCTGGCTGTACTTTGATAAAACTTTTATCACACCACAGGTAGCAAACAGGATTTGGCCTGCATGCATAGTTTACATGTTCATAGTTTACCTGGTTTACATGTTCACAGAGTTCAACAAGTGTAAATTAAAAGGAACCTTACAGGTCCTCCAATCCAGAGATGGCAAATGAGTTTCAACCCACTTGCCAACTCTGGTTGCTCAGTAATATCTCCCTGGCTCACTGTGTTGAGAAGGATTCTGAGGCCAACACCAACCTCAGAGGGAAGTTCCATAATTGAATAGTACCCTGTGCCACAAGCAGGGAGGGGGCAGCGGCTGCACCAGTGCCTCATATTGGCCACTTAACCAAACTCCCTCATTTTATATATGAATAGCTAGACCCCAGAGAGGTTAAGTGATTTGCCCAAGGCCACACAGCTATAGCCAGGGAGTTGTGACTCTGCAGCTAAATGTAAAGTTACTTT
>NW_017738425.1:0-1020 GCF_001890085.2 Hipposideros armiger | reverse complement strand
ATAGTAAGTCTTGAAGCCAGAAGTATAAATCCTCCTATTTTGTTATTCCTTAACTAGATTGTTTTATTCCATGTGATGGTTGTTTTGGGAATTATCTGAGATAATTTTATTTAATACTTATTTAATAATCCCTACATACTAGAATATAAAGCTGTAGTAGTCACGGGCATGGTTGTTTCTATTCTGTACAGTGTTGTCTGTGCCTAGAAAAATGACTAGAACATGGCTGGTATTGAATAAAATATATGTTGAATGAACAGCTTTCCCTGGGCAGTTAATCAACTCAAGAAAACCACTCTCATCTCCATCTGTAGTTATAGCTTTATTTTAGTGGGATGTGTATGAAATGGGTATTCTCTGGTATGATCATTTATCTAGTTTTACTTCCAGGTGTTTAAAACAAAAAATCCAATGTATCCTCAATGCATGTAGATGAATCAATAATAATAATATTTAAAGAGATTTTCCAAAAGATTTAAAGTCATGACACAAGAAGAATTACAGGTAAGTTTTAGAAAGCAAAATTATTTTAGATGATTAAGTGGGAAAACAGAACCAGTGTGAGTATTTAGAACTGTTCTAATACACTTTTAAAAATTAGTGGTTTTGCTTTTATTCTAATCTCATTCTCAAAAGCAGGAAAAAAGTCAGCTCCCATAAATTAACATTCCTATCTTAATATACTACTGTCTTTATAATACTGTCACCAAATATTTTTAAAGTTACACACAATCTTTCTATCCACTGTCTATGAGGAACTTCACAGCCCAGGCCAGCTAGGATGCCCATTTACCAAAGTGCTCAAGTGTGTGGAGAATGTGGGGCTGGAGTGGTACATTCTGGAAATCCGGACCAGCTACTGACCCCCCCACCTCTCTAAGATGCTCCCAAATCTCTCCTCCCAGTCCCATAAGGGTACTACCTTTATTTATCGGCCCACAGATACAGCCCCTACAATATATTCTCCTCTTTGTCTAGGTGACATTTACCTTTTCTGAAAGGGCTACAGAGATCAGAATT
>NW_017738424.1:0-995 GCF_001890085.2 Hipposideros armiger | reverse complement strand
ACCAATGCAAAGGCTTCAAAATGAGACATACCAGGAATGCATGAGTCACAGCATGCTTTGTACTATTGCCACATCAGGTGGGCACATCAGTAGGCAACCCAAAATAGACACCACCTTTGTCGGTATTACACTTTGTGCGATTCAAAGGACATGCAGGCCTCAGAAATGTGCATATTGCATAGACTGCTGCACCCTTGTTATGTGATCTCTCCTGTCCTTGAAATAATTCTGAAAGACCAGCATTACTCTTGTTTTCATCTTGAGGATAACGACTCTGAAATTCAGAGTGAATAAATGACTTGTCATTAATCACCCAGCCATTATGTGAGGACATCAAGAGTTGAACCAAGGTGTCTTTACTAAATCCTCTGCTCTTTCTATTGCATCCTGGCAACTTTAAAAATTTGGGCAACTTTTTCTCCCACCTCAAACCCTGAGAATGATCTCGCCTCCTTTTGCTTTTTTTTTTTTTTTTGTCTGACTTCCCTGAACTAAATATGCACAAAGTTCAAATCATGTGCTGATTATAGATTTCAGAGCTCCATGGGAGACGTTGGCTAAAAATGTTGAGCATGTCTGATAATACCCATTGGTATACTGCCATTTGAAATACTGTATTTTAAGATTTCAGCATCTTTAGACATCAGAACAAAACACTTTGGGACGTATTTGGTATCTTGTCACTGTACCTTGTTCCGTAGCCTGTACTATAGCAAGGAACATGTAGAACCAGTGTTAGGTGTGAGAAAGGAAAGGTGGAGGCGAGTTGCTAGGATGGAGCTGGGAGGTGGTTTTTAAATATGCTCCTACTCGTCTCCAGAGCTTGAGAAGCATTTCCTCACCTCAGCTCCCCACCCTACCAGGCAAGCACGCCATCCCACCTTAACCAAATGTGTTTCTTACACATCTGTCCTAAGCTTCCAGTAGGATCTATTTTTAATAAGTTCTCTGGCTAAACCAAAGTTTGTAAACCATGAGAAGGGGATGGAGGAGGG
>NW_017738423.1:0-1061 GCF_001890085.2 Hipposideros armiger | reverse complement strand
TTTAATATTGGGAACTATCTCAAATCCTTTGGAAAAACAAGCAGGGTATAAAATTTGAATAAATCTATAAACCAGCCTCAGGTCTTCAGGTCATTGCTGTGGCTTAAGGCCGATGCATATTTGGGTCCCAGGCCAGACAGGACTTCCCTATGGCAAGTGGGAGATTTGGGAGATAGCAGATACTTAGCCTGTACCCAACACAGAAGTGACCTCCAGGACCAGGAAGAATACGCAGGCTTTGGTCCCCACCATCTTTCCCCCAGGCCCTGTGGGCAACATGGCAGGAGATGGGTGAGGGTGCTGCACAGAGTCAGGTCGCCCCTGGAATGTGCTCCCCCCGGAATCTTCTCAGAATCAATGACCTGGAAAAAAAGAAAGCTTGTCAGATTCCACATTTCTGAATCACCATTTATGACTTAAGCACAACTATTTCTTGACCTATAAAGGGTAAAAGGGTGGACAGAATGAAGTTTTTTGGGAAGTGACACCTCCCCAAGTTGTGAATGCAGGGAGCTTTGGGAAGTGCAGAGGCTCAGACTCTGAGTTCAGATGAGGCTGACCTGTATTCGCACCCTGGGGTGAGGCTCCAGGGCCGCACATGGACATGGAGCATAAAGAGAGAGAAGGCTCCGTGCCTGTGAGGAGGGCCCTGGGCTCACTCCCAGCAACCTCTGGTAACTAAGTAATCACTTCCAAGACCTGGGCTTAGGGGCATGTTTTGCTACCCTTTGGTGGAGCTCATACTCTTGCACAAAGGGGATACATATTAAGGCCATAAAACTTCAGCCCCAACTACAGTGGCCCATTACATGGCAGGCAAGCTGGAGGTACAAATGCTTTAGACACGCCACCTCCATGAACATATTCCCAGATGTGCACAGGCTGCAGCTGAAACACATTTCTGGCCTGCTCATCTGGGGCCTGGCTGGGAGTTACACAGCCAGAAGCACACTGACGGCGAGCAGGGTAAGTGCGTTGAGAGAGGCCAGGGCTCCCCAATAACTGCTGACTGTGGGGTAGAGGCTGCGGGAGCAGGAAGAGGAAGGCAGCCTGGCCATCAG
>NW_017738422.1:0-1037 GCF_001890085.2 Hipposideros armiger | reverse complement strand
ATTCATTATGAATTTGTACCAACTGGACAAACAGTTAACCAAGTTTACTATTTGGAAGTGCTGAAAAGGCTGCTTGAAAAAGTTAGATGACCTGAACTTTTCGCCAGCAATTCACGGCTCTTCCATCATGACAATGCACCAGCTCACACGGCACTGTCTGTGAGGGAGTTTTTAGCCAGTAAACAAATAACTGTATTGGAACACCTTCCCTACTCACTTGATCTGGCCCCCAACGACTTCTTTCTTTACCTGAAGATAAAGAAAATATTGAAAGGAAGACATTTTGATGACATTCAGAACATCAAGGGTTATATGATGCGGATCTGATGGCCATTCCAGAAAAGAGTTCCAAAATTGCTTTGAAGGGTCAACTAGGCACTGGCTTCGGTGCATAGCTTCCCAAGGGGAGTACTTCGAAGGTGACTGTAGTGATATTCATCAATGAGGTATGTAGCACTTTTTCTAGGATGAGTTTGCGAACATAATAGTCTGACCTTTGTATACCTCCTCTCATCATCTCTCCCCTGCGTACCTTATCTTCTGCTTTTCTTCCATGCATTTTTTCCTTAGCAAATTGGAACTATTTAGGGTTGTTATGAAGATTAAATGGACATATATATGTATGTATAATACTTAGAAGAAAGTACTCAATAAATATTAGCTGTTATTATTATTGTGTTTTCTCTAGTTAATGTACGTTCTGCCTGCTTGCGAATACTGTCACATATTCTTGGAATGTCTTCCCCATCTGTCTGCCCAGTTCATGCCTATTTTTTCTGCAAGTCTCAGCTCACGCACTCTTTCTCTGAAGGTGCCCCTAAATCCCTCCAAACTCCACTGTGCCTTGAGTACATTCCCATTATGTCACCTAACATTCTCTTTGGTTATGTGAGCGGTCTCTACTAGTCAGTAACTTCCTTCAGGGCAGGTACTGAATCCTCTTGTCTTTTAATCCCTAGCACCTAGTCCAGTATCTAGCTCACAGTATTTTTCTTTTTTTTTTTAAAGATTTTTTTTATTGGGGAATTGGGGGGATG
>NW_017732101.1:858183-874670 GCF_001890085.2 Hipposideros armiger | reverse complement strand
AAATGCTTGTAATGACCACACAAAGAAGCCATGATAGGGAGGACAGGCCTGGGGTGGCCCTGAGGCTGCTCTTGTCGGTCCTGCCCATAAGTTGTGTGACGATCTCTGAATATAGAAGCTCATAGTGGAGTCCCCAAGCTCAGAATTACCCACTTGACGCTCAGCCCTAGGGGACTTCAGTGACCATTATGGGCAAGTTCACTTGGGGCCCCTTACTGATTCAGATAGCACAGTGGCCAAGTAACATAAAATTTTAAGTCTAAGTTGTATGAGTTACATGAAAGGAATTTTGAGAAAGCAAAGCTAAAAATTTTTAATAACTTCTGAAAACCTTTCCCAGATTCTTTCTACCTTAGTATTCTGACAGCATCACAACCAATATTATCTGGGTAAGGGCTGATGAAAAATATTGATTTTTCATAGCTAGCCTAAGTGGGATAGAAAGGAAATGAAAATGTTTGTAAATACATTCAGGAGTCCTGTTTAGGAAATTATTTGTGCCATTTATTAAATATATTGTGATGTGTCCACGACATGATAACAGCTAACTGTATCAGCACTTACTAGAAGACAAAACTGATGCATTTTTTACCCTGGCTGCAAACTCACAAAAAGTCAAGGACACGTGAGAGTAGGTCAAAGCGATCAAGCTCACAGAATACCAAGGGCAGGTCTAAAGTGGTAGTTCTGTGCAACTCTACAATTCCTGTGTTTTGTTAAGCATTGAGGACCATCTGGCCACCCCATGTTTTTTTCACTTTCCGAAGTCCTCCTAAATTCTGCTTTTTTCAAATCTAGTATTTAATGCATTATATCCAATATTTAATATAAACAAATAGTGTTTGGCTGTTGCTATTTTGCAAAAACAAATGCTCAGTTTCCCACCAAAAAATAAATCAGTGGGGCTCCCTTTCTGGGCCTTACTTTTTTCATAGGAAAAGTGAGCAATCTAGGAAGGAATTACCTCTACAGGCCAGTCCCGTGCTTCTAGGGTAATGGAAAACTAAAATATTCAAAGGGAGTACATGAAAATGAAATGAGTATTTGCAAATACTTTATCATCAATGTCGTTTAAAGATACAAAAATTTACATAACAGCTACTTTAACCTGGTGGTTGGTAGGTTTTGTTTAAAATAATTTTGCAAATGTGCATGTCAGAAATAAGGAAATGTGCATGTGAGAAATATAGAAATGTGTTGAATGTACCACCCTTTGTTGCTGTATACAAAGATAATATGCTAAGCTCTTGATCTAACTAGAGTACAAAGAATCTTTGGAAATAAATCACATGACTACTACCTACTTTTTTAGCCATGAGACTAAAACAAATGGTAAATTTGATCTCACGTCAAGTAGTTTTCTTGCTAAAGTGTGATCCTTCGAATTAGTATTGACATTTATCAAGGTCATCATAATCTTTAATTAAATGCTTAAAAACTTACATTGAGTCTGTATTCTCACAGTAAGCACATTCAACAATTTTCAGGTCAAACTATTTAGTCTATTATAACAACTGAGATCTAAACAATTGACTCAGAAATTAAATGATCTGCCCAACTGATTCAATGAGATATACAAAACATCGAAATATGATCATTAAGTTGATAATCAAATCCATTCCTTGCACCTTGATTTACACAATGGTAAATAAAGAATAATAATGTTGCTTTGAACCAATGCCATTTTTATGGTTATATAAGCCCTATATGATACTATTAGTTATTAAATATATACCACATAAAAAATAACTTCTGATATTTTTTCAATTTGGCCTACCATAGTACAACTGTTAATGCAATTTTTTGCTTGAATTACCTTAAGTACATAGCATAATTTGAACATTGTGAAACCCAAGCTTTCTTACCTTGGTGTAATATCCATTTCTTTTAAATCCCACCCTACCATTCCCAGTAATGTGGGGTTATTTGCCAAACCAGTATATTTTCATTACAAGATTAAGTTGTCTATATTACAGGGAAAGTTATTAATATTTCATTTGCCTGAATATATTTTGTGAGACTTAAGAGGCCCATGTAAACTCACCTATGAATCTAGTAAGCTATTTCCAGCAAATAAGGAAGCATAAAGCAGTAAAGAGACACTGCGAACAAACAATGTTTAAAAATTATCTGTGGTTGGGAGTAAGCCTACACAATACATTATTTTCAGGAACTTGAAATATAGTTGATAATTTTGATTGTGCCTGAAATAAGGGTTATTTGCACAGGTTGCATAATCTATTTACTAGTTTAACTGATTTACTGTCAGCATGCTTCTTTAATGTCATATCTTTATGGTGAAAGTGTTTCCACTGAAGTGCTTTGCTGGTATTAATTAATAAAAACTAAATACTTCCCATTATCTTAACTCTCTTTGAAAAATAACATGCTGACATACCAAATTCATTTAACTTTAAATAATATATTGGCTAGATATTAAATATATTAAAACATGGTTTGAGCATGTGGTACTTTATTTGCTACATTGCTAAAAGTAAATCTAATAAACTAAGTTTAATATATGAAAATAAAGTATTATATGTCAAAAACATTTAAACAAGTGGTGAAAGAGATAATAGAAACCTCATCTGGGATGGGTTGAGTAGCGTTTTGGTTAAGAGTTTGCTTGGGAGGGCCGGCCGAGTGGCGCGATAGTTAAGAACTGGCTTGGGAACGCCAGAGGGCCCCGGTTCGGATCCCACGTATGAGGGCCAGTGACACTGCCCTCTATAGCTAAGATGTTGAACAAAACGACAGCAACTTGTCTGTTCCCCTTCCCCCAATTCCCCAGCACTGTTCCCATCCCCTCAATTCCCCAATAAAATTTTTTTTAAAAAATCTAAAAAAAATAGAGTTTGCTTGGGAGCGCAAGCTCTGAGCAGCAGGGCCACTGGTTCAGATCCCACATGGGCCAGTGACACTGCGCCCTCTACAGCTAAGATGGTGATCAACAGCTTGACCTGGGGCTGGGCTGCCATGAGATGCCAGTGACAGCATAGGCTGCAGAGGGGCTGCAGTGGGCTGCCATAAGCTACTGTGAGTGGCTGGCAGCCGGCATGAGTTGCTGTGAGCCATTGTGAGCAGCCTCCAATGGCCAGCAATGGATCTGTCTCAGGTGGGAAAAGTGCAATGTTCACAATACCAACTTGGGCCAGTGAAGCAATGTGCTCCACAACTAGACTAAAAAACAAAAGGACAGCAACTTGTCTGTTCCGCTTCTCTGATTCCCCAACGTTGTTCCCTCCCCCAATTCCCCAATAAAATCTTTAAAAACAAAACAAAACAGAAATTGCATAAGATAAAATATGCCGATAGTTGTGATCATTTCTTCTAAAGAAAAGTCACATAAAATGAATTTTTATTTTTGAAATAAAGCAAAAGGCTTCAAATAAAACAAAAGGTATATGTGTATTTACAATAATTTCCATTAAATTTCAAATATATTACCTTAATAATATAAAACAGCTTTTATGCTGATGTTTAACAATACTAACCCATTTTTAGGTTGTTGAATGTGTCATTTGCTATATATTAGATTTCAAAGGCAAGGAAATGACTGCATTAATGAAATATGGTCTGGACATTAAGTTTAAAAAATTATTATTCTAATATGTCAAACTATGTATTTAATCCTCCTGACTATCCATAGCTTGAAATAAATCTCAAGCTTTTCTTTTTATGATTAAAATGACTGGTACGTTAAAAAACTGTTTCTTAATTTATTGTCCTATTCTTTATACTACTAACCACTACAAACATAAAGAGAAAATGGAAAGTACTGTGCAAAAGGAGACAAAGTTGTATATAGTGGTCTCTATTAAAAACTTACATCCGAATCTTAATGTTTGCACTGAACGAAAAACAAATGGTCTTGCTTTGCCATCTTTCACAAAGCAGCCTTACATGGTTTTCATTTGCCTTGTTTCAGCCTTCACTTGGACAAGAACCTTTTAACTGTTTTCTTTCATGCTTTTTTCCCTCTCCTGCATCCACGCCAACACACACACAAACACACACACACACACTCTCTCTCTCTCTCTCTCTGTCTCTCTCTCTCTCTCTTTTTTCCCCTGTAGTCTCTGCAGTAAAAGCTCTCATAGTTATCTCACGGAGATGGTTCATGCAGATGTCTGCCAGTGGATGATAGCAAATGCTGATTGGGAAAGGGTTTATCTACTTCTCATCCAAAATATGTGAACCATTAAGGAAATTATAAAAAACAGCAACAATATACTCTGGTTTTATTCAGAACCTTTCCCTTAGCGATTATTAAAAGGATGATATTTTTAGCCAAAGAAAGCAAAATGCATCTGCAGCAGCTGGTTTCCAAGGAAACAGAATAATTTAAAACCATGTGGAACTCTGCTCTCTAATTTTCATCAATTCTCCTTCATTCCTGGAGGTAGTTTTACTCAGAATTTATAATTTCCAAAAAATATAACTGCCTTGGCTTATGTTCTCTACACTTATCAGGAAGGAGGTGAATATCTGGCCTAATATATCACCTTAACTTCCAATCTAGGGGGTGAATTAATTCCTACCATTATTTTGTTTTAAAAACCAAGATCAAAAGAATCTGTCAATGAGAAATATGGCAATCTCAGCATCATATGATTTTTGAAATCCAGAAATAGTTCAGAAAAGAACCATGCAAGAATATTTGCATGGGCCAACATGACACTTAAGTGTATACACATATTACTCACTATATTTAGTATATTTAGGAAATTTAAGATAGTTCTCCATTTATTTAGATAATTTTTACCCAATATTCAGTAGTTTTTCTCCCCCTTTTTTTAATTTTGCAAGGAATGTTACATTTTTATCTATTTAAAGACAAAATGCATCTCTTAAAAAACAAAAAGCAAAAATAAGACCCCCTAAAAAACTTAGAAATGATTCATATTCATTCCTATTAGTTTGTGATTCATTCAAAAGTATTTTTAAAATATATGAAAAAACCATTTACATCACTGAAAGTCTTTTATTATAATCACCAAGTATTACTTAATTGCGAATGTGACCATGTCAGTAATAATCTTTCTTACAAGATCAATTTTAATGAGTTTCCCCAACCCTCATTGACCTATATTTATGAATTAAAATAATTATAAAATGAAATGACATGGAGTAAAATCATTTTTCATATGTCTTTACTGTAAGTTTATCATTTAGTTTACATATTTAGAACTCCTATTTTCCCTAAGAGGAAATAAAAAAAAAACAATATTAAGAGATATAAACAACTGGTAAAGTAAAATCTTAACTTTTGAGCTTTAAAAAAACATATTGCTTTAGATATATTCCCAACAATATACGTGTTGTGATGGAATTCTTAGCTAGATATATTTGATTGATAAGCAAAACTACCAATGAAACTTGCCTATTAAGATGCAATTTTTACAGTAATGTTTAATCTTTCACAAATAGATTTCTGAGCATTTAAAGAAAGTGGTCCTAGTGTGTTGACAAATATAAACAATTGCTGAATTCTCATATATGCTTACAATTTACTAAATAAAATTAAACAACTACTTAGTAGCATGAAATTTATCAAAGGAGTACATTAAATAAAAGAGCTTAAATGCACACAAAATCATTCATTCTAAATTAGCACTAAGAGGACCTACGATCAACAAAAATTATGTTCTAAACCATCTACTACATTGTAAGTATTAGAAGACACCGTATGAAATGTTGCAGTGTATATTAAGAGAAAGCTCCATTTTCCCGGGACCTGTGGAATTTACCGAGCTCTCCTCATCCTTCCTTTGATTCCCAATAACATAAGCTTGAATAAATTTTTAAAAAATAAATAAAAACACAGGACGACTCCTTTTATCTATTAATTTTGCTTCAATACACTTGCGTAGAAAGTTATCCAGGATAAGACATGCTTCTGGTGTTTTTATCAGCTAAGGATTTTGCAGGGAGAAAGAACAACTCATTGCAAAGCTTCCTCGAGTGAGAAAAAGGACACACTGTCGAGAAATGTCTTCGGAATGATTTTCATATCATAAAATAGTCTGAATAGGAATTCAGAAACATTCTCTTTTAAAGAAAAAGATTTTTTTTTCCTTCTTTTTTGCTCTTACCTGTAAATATGGTTTCCGTACTTGGGCTCCGTCAGATCAGACTGAAGAGTTCACTCCACCCTCGTCTATTCCTTCAGGCAGCAGCCGACCAATAACAAAAGCCAGATCCTGGCATTCTCTGGCTCATGCTCCCTGCTCGGCTTCCCTCCCTTATTCCCTCCCACCCCGATTCTTTTGGAGGACAAATACTTGCAGCTGGGAGAGAAAAAGGGAGTGGAGAAGAGGAATATGAAGAGGAAAGGAATAAAGAGATGAAAGATAATTTCAATGAATATCTCCAAACTATGGAAAATATCTGCAGGTGAACTCAGCTGAAGTCAAATGTCTTGCTTTGGATTTAGGAAAACAGGGTCAGTCAATGCCTTTCCCACCTAAAATCAAAGCAAAACACTCACGGTAAAACCTAGGTAAATCGCCTATTTCTTCAGCTCTCATTGATTTTCCCAGTGGAAAAAAAAAATGTATCTCCTCATAGTATATTTTGATATGTAGACAGAGAAGGTTGAGACTGGACAAGATAATATCATGCATACACAGTTTCCTGAGTATTAGAATGTTCCATTATTTCAAAGTTAATGTGGTTTGCATTACCTCAGATTTCTTAAATGCTGGCATCAATTTGCCTATGTAAATAATGGAGCTTGTTAAAGATTAAAAAGGGATAAGCACTTAGTTGACATGTCTCAAAGTGACTAATTGAACTCCAATTTTATTCTAATAACCTTGGGCAAAATCACTTCACTTCTGAACTAAAAGGCATAATAAGAATAAAAGGGCAATTGAGGAAAACATCAAGTTAGAATTCTTTAAGACAACAAAGCCCATTTGTCCACAGCTTAAAGGAGGTAAGGTTAGGATTTCAGACTATGAGCAGATACTATATATACAAATTATATTCTTAATTTTTCAAAAACAATACAAACCATGGTTCTTCATGATAAAAGGCTCTATTAACTGAGCTTCCGCTAGTGGAGGTGGTCTGAAAAAGTTTCCTTGGGGTGCTATAAATTAAACAATGGATGTTATTTCTACCTTAGAGGCATGTACTGCCTACCTGAGAAACTTATAGGCTTTGCTCTTTTCATTCGTAAATCAGGAATATGTCCTCCTGGAAATAAGACCAAAGGGAGAAAAAAAGAGAGAAGTGGTAAGAAAGTATTCTTTATTTTCTAGGAGTAACTGGCATGAGGGCAAATATTGGTAGTCCAGAAATAACTGTAAAGAAAGGGTTTAGGGGTGTCAATCTCATCAGGAAAGGAGTGGCTGGTGAGTTGACCCGAACCTGACTTTAAATGAAACAAGTGTACTGATTTACTTAGTGTGTGTGGTTATTTGGAGTAACTTTGGGAGGCTCTGCAAGAGATAAGGGGAAGGTTAAGCTATTCCTTATGCCCAACCCAAGCCCTCTGCCATGGAAAATGCTTTCAAAGCCCCTGTGGTCTCCAGCTAGGAAAAGCTGGAGATATCCCTAGGGCAGCATTTCTTAAAGAGAGGGCTAGAAGCCATCTGCATCAGAATCACTGCAGGAAGCCTTGTTAAAAATGCAGATCCTTGGGCCTCACACTAGACTTAAGGGATTCGCTTTTGAGGAGTTTGTGACTCAGCATCTTTATTAAACCTTTCCAGCTGATTTTTATCCTGCCTATACTGTAGGTCAGGGACTCAGTAGACAAGTGTTCCTTGAACACAAAATCTAACCAGATTTTTCTGGCTAATTATGGCACTGTTATATCATGTAGAGGAAGAAAAATAGGTTGAGTGCGGGGGAGAGAGCAGATTTAGTTTTGACATTTTGAATTTTGTTTAATATCCCAATTGAAATATTATGTAGGTAGTTGAAATCTTGGATAGGTCTGGGGTCTAGGCATAATTCATAAATCATTTAGGGTTTGGTTTAAGAAATGAGAGTGAATGAATGTTTTTACAACAATGCTTCTCAGAATTGTGACCTAAGAAACTCCTTTATCAAAATTAAAATTGCAGACTAGGACTCCATCCCTACCTATTGAATCAGAATCTCAGGGGTGGGGCTTAGGAAGCTTCATTGTTAGTAAATTTCCCTGTTCACTTTCTTTGTACACTAAAGTCTAAGAACCATCACTCTAGAAAGAGAAGTAGATTGAGAATGAAACTCTGGGGATGACTTACATTCATAAAGAAAAAAAACAGAGGACATGGATGAAGAAAAGATACTTAGGAGGAACAATTAGCAAGGAGAAGAGCCAAAAAAGTGGTGTAGCAAAATGCAAAGTAGTAGAGCATTTCGGGAAGATGTCCCATCAGAGGCTATGTCAAGGTCTAGTGCCTTCCTACACAAAGTGCAGTTCACAGCAGTGAAACATTCCCTGGAGCTTGTTTTGATGTAGACTCTCAGGCCCTGTGCCAGCAAGCTGAATCATAATCTACATTTTAACAAGATCGCCCAATGAGTCCGATGCACCTTAGTTTTATTTTTATTTATTATTTTTATTGAAATAGATTTGACATACAACATAGTATACATTCAAGGTGTATAACATGCTAATTTGATAGATTTATATATTGTAATATGATTGCCATTGTAGTGATAATTAGTATCTCTATCATGTTCCATGATTATCCTTTCTTTTTACTGGCTGGAATAACTAAGTTCTAGTCTTTTAGAAAGTTTGATGATTAATACAGTATTGTTGTGTATATTCACTGTACTGTGCATTAGATCCCTAGGGCTTATTCTACTAGTAAGTTTGTACACTTAAACAACATCTGTCCTGCACCCTAACCCCCATCCCCTGATAACCATCATATCATTCTCTCTTTTTACAAGCTTGGCTTTTTAAAATTCCACATATAAGTGATATCATACTTGTCTTTCTCTGTTTGACTTAATTTTTGGCAGCACTGTTGTCATCCATTGAATTTGACTTTTAATTCTTGGTGAATGGAAAATAAGCCGTTCCAGTGGAGTGGCTGGGGCAGAAGGCAGACGGAAGTGGTTTTAAGAATGAATGGGAGATGAAGAAATAGAGACCAGGTCAGTGTTTTATGTATATCTAGGACAAGGATCTTCTAGCACATCAGCCACCAGGCTGGCTCTTCAATTCAAAGAAGCTGAATAAAAGCAGAGACAAAAAGTGGCCTTGCTTGCTGCTACAGGTCTCTGCCTTGACCACTCGTCTGACAAGAGTGATGGGCAAAAGAGAAGTTGATAGTGATAGAAGAGGAGCTTTCTAATGGAACAGTGACAATTAGACCTTTGGTCACCACGAGAACTCAGCTGCTTGTCTCAGAATCAAAGGTAACAGAACTTGTAAGAGTAGTCTGAGTGACTTTTGAAAAATCTTTCATGGCAAGGAAATATTACAAAATCTCTAAAGGCTAAATGCTATTATTAAATAAATTAAGAAGCCTTAAAAAGCTGGGAAAATGAGGATAACCCAAAAGAGTAAAAGAATTATCAACCTTGGGCCGGCTAAGTGGTGTGTTGGTTAGGAGTTGGCTTGGGACGCCAGCTCTGAGCAGCAGGGCCCCGGTTCAGATCCCACATGAGGGCCAGTGACACAAAGCCCTCTACAGCTAAGATGGTAAGCAACAGCTCAACCTGGAGCTGGGCTGCCGAGAGTTGCTGGCGATGGTGTAGGCTGCAGTGGGGTTGGCCGGCAGCTGGCGTGAGCTTTCATGAGCTGCCATGAGCCACAGTGAGCGGCTGTCAAATGGCCAGCGAGCGACTGCCTCAGCTGGGAAGAGTGCAATGATAATACCGACATGGGCCAGTGGGGTGATGTCCTCCACAACTAGACTGAAGAACAAAAGGACAGCAACTTGTCTGTTCCCCTTCTCCGATTCCCCAATGCTGTTCCCCTTCGCCAATTCCCAATAAAATCTTAAAAAAAAAAGAAGAATTACCAGCCTTTATGGAAGTCTCAAAATTAGAGCGGATTGTTATTGGAAGGGATTTCAATGTATTATGCATTAACTGGGTGAAGGTTTTTCCATTTGAAATGGAGAGGTAAAGTTTTAGGATAATACAAATGACCACTATGGATATAGATGAGGCTTGGCACAGACCAACTGATTAAATAAAAATTATTTATGTTCAACTGACTAAACTGACTAAGGAGACTATTTTAATAAAATCTACATTTTTGAATGTCAAGGATTTGCCAAATGAATGGAATTTGGATTATCTTGAGGCATGATCATCTAGATGCATCTAACATTATGTAGTTTGGAAGAAAAAAAGACCTTTAAATATATTAATGCAAGCTGAAGGATCAGTAGAACTATTTCATGTTTCTGATCTCATAAACATATCAAGACATAAAGAAATGGGTAATCATGTTTTCCTTTCCAATCTTCACTGAGGAAGTCATTAAAGAGTTCCTAAATTCATTTTAAAATTGAGATTCAGCAGTGTCAAATCAAAATGTGTTAAAATATATTAAAACTACTCTGGAGCTAGCTGATCAATAGGAATGAACCCAACAGCAAGACCTGTTGGTAGCCACCCAAACAGTTTGTATGAACTCAAGGATAAAATTTGGTGTAAGTGGCCAAAGTATTTTGCATGTTGCCATAAGTTGCCCGGGTGCCAGGAGGCTAGCAAACTATTAGTGTGGCCTCTGCCCATGTGAGAAGACCATGATAATCATCGGACAGTAAGAGATGCTCCGTGATAATTAATGAAATAGCTTAGGGACCAATGCAACTTAATAAGAATCTACTCATTAGTCACTTGTAGAAAATTAGCAATGTACGTCTAACAGTATGAATTCACAAATATTGATTAATCATTTTTAGGTAAAAGATATTTTTCTTGGTAATAAAATGCTGCAGTAAACCCAACCAAGTCTCTGACTTTACGGAGCTTCCATTCTAATAGAGACAATTTATCTCTTGCATATGCATGTATGGTCCACTCTCTAGAGCTGGAGTGCTGAATTGGGCAAGGTAAAGAACCCAGTGAAACAGAAGAGGTACTTCCTGCCCCAGCAGAATACACAACAAAGAGGAAGACTGCTGACTATGGCAGTAACAGGAATAATGATGGGAGCAAAGGTGACAATGTATTTTTGTGAGGAAAAAAAAAATGTGCCTTATGATCTCTGTGTTAAAGAGCTTTAAGGGTATACATTTGTAGGGGGGTAAGTGATCATTTTAAAAATTGCTTCCAAAGCTATCACAAAATATGACATTTAAGCTAGAAGAGGGTTGTGGGAAATAGTGTATCAAAAAAATAAACAATTTGCTTAGTGATGAGATGCTCTGGATAAAAAGATAATTGATAATATGGTTTCCTCAGAGATTCATGTTGAAAACAGCCGCAGATAGGGTCGTTAATTTTATAATAATTAAGTGATATTAATAAAATGTTGTTGAGGAACCGTAAAATACAGGGGATGCCAGAAAATGCACACACATGACTTGTATTCATATTTTGCTATCGGTGTATATTGAGTATTACAATTTTAATACAGTTTTTTCCTTTCTTAAAATGTGTAGACCTTTTTTTAGTACCCTCTGTATATCCAAGTGTCCTGATTATATTCACATTTCCTGGGGTGTGCTATAATAAATAAATAAGAATAAACTATATAAAACTTTAGAGGTCAGCATGAGTAAACAATGAAGCAGCAGGTGATTTTAATTAGGAGAAGATATAAAGTTATAATTTAAGAACAAGTAATTTAAACCTTAAAATATGATGATGTTTGAACATCAGTTGTAACTCATAAAAAGACTGATATCACTTTGGTTCTTAAGACATCATTTCATGTTACCCAAAATGCCCGTTAAGCCTACCTGTCTTCTGGAAGTATACTACATTATAAATTAAAAAAAATAAATGTGTGGGCCGGCCGAGTGGCGCGATGGTTTAAGAACTCGCTTGGGATGCCAGAGGGTCCCGGTTCGGATCCCACATATGAGGGCCAGTGACACTGCCCTCCACAGCTAAGATGCTGAACAACAACTCAACCTGGAGCTGGGCTGCCGTGAGTCGCCAGCGATGGCGTAGGCTGCAGTCCCTGTAGCAGTGGGTTGCCATGGGCTACCATATGTAGCCAGCAGCCAGCGTGAGCGGCCAGCAGCCGCAGTGAGCGGCCGTCCAGAAGCCAGCGACTGATCTGCCTCGCCAGGGAAGAGCGCAATGATGGTGCCAACTTGGGCCAGCGAAGCAACGTCCTCCACAACTAGACTGAAGAACAAAACAACAGCAACTTGTCTGTTCCCCTTCCCCCAATTCCCCAGTATTATTCCCATCCCCCCAATTCCCCAATAAAAATCTTTAGAAACAAAACAAAACGGGCAGAGGACCCGAATAGACAAAATAAATAAATAAATAAATAAATAAATAAATAAACAAACAAACAAATAAATAAATGTGTTTTATTTTATATAAAATTACAGCTTGTCTACACAGTAATTACAATTACTGCCACAGTAATTACCAGTTATCACAGGTTAAGAAAGGCATCAAGAAACTAGAAAATACCTGGAGAAAGGCAAGGTGATTATTGGAATTCAGGGACTTCAGCCATGAGATTTTGATAACTTGAAACTGGTAAGACAAACATGGAAAAGGACATAATCCAAGTCTTCAAAATATTGATAATTGTGAATAATGTAAACAGAAATTCCTTCACCAAATTGTAGGCAGCTTCAGCCCTTGAGAGGGAGATCATTTCAGGATCAATAGGAACAAGTCATTATTTCCAAGCATTCTTTTCCCAAGCATTCACATCTTAATTACTCACCATGGATGGCAAAAGCAATGATTTAGACTTGACTGGTTTCAAAGTAATCTCACGTTTATCTTTAAGATGTGAAAAACTTGGAAGAATTGTATTTTATTTAGTATTTAAATACGCCACGCATAGCACAGTGGCTGGCAAATAATGTGTTCCATAAATGTGGAAAGATAAATCCAAAGAAAAAGTGGGAGTGGAGTTAGGAGAAAAAAAGAAAACGAAATGAAAAAGAGAACGAGCAAGCACAAGTGAGAACTACACAGATAAATTGATCTTGTCTTAAATTTGGCTACCCTTTAGAATTATATGGAATAAGAATTTCAAAATCTATGAGCAATGCCAAATTCTGGAACAAGGAGGTGAGATAGGATCCTAGAAATAAATAAGAAGTAACAGCCTCTTGAACCAGACCTGAAACCGCTGCTCTGCGGTATTCATCTATCTAATGATTCTCTGTCCAGAATATTCTGAGATGAAAGTAGACAAAAGCAAAACAGTGCCAAGCTCCTTAATAGGAAACAATTTGGCAGGTGATTGTGAGAGAGAGCCCAGCTAACACGGAAACATGCAAAGCGTCTCTGAGATCCCTGCTGATTTTTTGGTTAGGTATCAGAGCCAAGAAGTTGAAAAGATGCTTGCATTTATAGCTGGTGAAGACTACAGAGAAAGCCTTTACTAAAGTGTGAGTTGGCTTTCCCCCAAACATTACATTACCCTTGAATGGAAAATTGATCGGATGACATATGGTGATAACATCTGCCACCCATGGATAAAGCGGGAGTGCCATGTGGGTGGTAATGGAAGCTGTAATAGTGAGGGTGGAGAATTTAATGACAGTATGTAACGCTGAGGAAAGCAGCAACAATCTGAAAGAAAGGAACAATTTGAATAAATCTTTATGATGGGTACTACAGGACTATACATCCTGCTCTTCTGTAGTCGTCTCAGAGGGAATGATAGAAATGAAAGATGCTCTGTCATTTTATTACCTCCAAGTTGATCTCAGCCATAACCCTCAGGGAGGCATTTCTTCCAGATATTATTGTGGATAGGCACTCATTCCTTACCAGTAAATAGATACTTACTACACATCTGGAAGGATCATAGCAAGAAATCATAGCAACCCAGGGCTATATATATTAAATATAAAAATGAGGGCAAATACATTACTTCTAAAAATTTCTAAAAAATATTATTTAAATGTGAGTTTTCAGGAAGTAAAAGAAAACAAGTAGCAAAATAATCCATCATGTTTTATAAATGAAATAAAAGTTCATTTGTTCTATTCACACAAGATGAAATAAATGGTATCTGTAACTTGCAAACAGAAAAGTTTCATTTGCAAAGCAGCAAAAAGAACAAGGGAAATCTTGCCATGGTCATACAATAATGTGAGTTTTGGCCACAGTTTCTTACGGAATTCAAATATTTGAAATGGCAGCAGGCATCCTGAAAGATTTGGGCTTAAAATTTTTTCAGGCGAATTTTCTGTTTCTCAAAATGGCCTTAAAAACTAAGAATCCTATTACAATTTTTTAAAATGTTCTTCATTAGCTCAAAGATAGTTCTGTGTTTCTTTAAATTTCAAAGAGTAACTTGGTTTTCCTCTTTCCTAAAGTAAAAGAAAGCATCAGCTTGTTTGAAGTACAGCTCTGATACTCAGCAGACATTAAACTGACTCCTTAAAGCGATCCATAGCGGGTAATGGAAAGCGTTGGCCAATTTTTTAATTCAGCTTAATTTTCCTAATCAGTTTAAAACAGTCCAGTTTAAACCACTGCATTCCCTTACCACTCACACACATATAATTCTGAAGTCTTATCATTCTCCCAGTTTTTCTCCCTTTCTCCATTTGTCGGAACAAAACAACATCAAGTTTTTAAGTTCTGATCCTACCAAAGCAGATGCTGTGAGGTGATTATTATTATTATTATTATTATTATTATTATTATTATTATTATTTTCTGATATAGAGTAATTTACAGTTGTGTACTTATTTACAGTAAAAGGTTATTAAGTAAACTTGGTTATTCCAAGTCAGAAGGGTGGGAGAAAATTGGAAACGTTAGTTTAGAGAGTGATAGCCAGATATTTGAGAAAACTAAGTGAATTCAGGATCCAGCCCAGCTTAAGGGGGGATAACAAAACTTCGAAGACAATGCACAGGGCCGGCCGAGTGGTGCCTGGGTTAGAAGTTGGCTTGGGCGCCAGCTCTGAGCAGCAGGGCCCCGGTTTGGCAACTTGTCTGTTCCCCTTCCCCGATTCCCTAACGCGGTCCCCTCCCCCAATTCCCTCAATGAACCTTAAAAAAAAAAAAAAAAAGACAATGCGCAGGACTGGAATCTGATTCCACAAGGGTGTGAGATGGTTTTCCACTTAAAACATATTTTTTCCATCAATAGTCACCCCCATTTATATCAAAGATAATCAAAGTAAGACTAATTTGTTTGCAAAATAAATTTAACCTCATTAAACTTGGTCCGATTACATACACAAGTGCAACAAGGATAGTGATATAGGCTCTTTTTAAGTTTGCTTTGCTGGGTAAGAAATCTCAGATTGGACTTTCAAAACCCTCTCGAGGCTGGGAAGCCAAGCCGAGGACTTGCCGTCAGACTTCACCTATAACACCTACGACTTTGGGCGAAATTCCTCTCTTTTCAAGGCCCCCAAACGTTCTGAGATTCTTGGGCCTTTGAGGAAATGACCTTCCTAGTTCACCTGTAAGGGCTGGAAATCCTGACAGCACGAGACCAGGCAGCTTTTTTGAAGGAGGTTTTACTGACTTAAACTTAGCTTCTTAAAATTGTCTGATCACATCTGATTCTGTGAACATCATCCCCGAATATGACGTGCCAGCCCACACCGTGGTAACATAATTTACATTTCCAATTGTGTCTAATTACAAGAAGAGATTCTTATTGAACTTATGCAAGTGACTATATGGCCATGAACATGAGAATACCCAATAAGAATTTCCAGCTTTATTGATTGCGTCCCCATGGTGTTATCTAACATGTTCCTCTGGTACTTAGATCTAGAAGTTTGATCACTTTCAAGTTTTCACTTCCTAGGTTGTGTATGTACTATCAGTATAAGGTTAGGATGCCTTATTATTATTCTTTTTTGTGGTACTAGGCATTCATAATCATAACTTTGTTAACAAGACAACGGGCCCTAAATAGACGCACTTATGCTAACTCCACATCACCAAAGTGAGACTTAAATTTAATTATGGTTTTGGCTCTCCCAGAAATGGAATCTTAAACCAGTAAGTCAGGATTGCATAATTAGCACTAGTTAGGTAATCTGCCTGATAGATCCCTGCCTTTCCCTAAAGGAAAGTGACCTTGCCATAAACAAACCATTTTTTTTTGCCTAGAATAACTTCCTTGTTCCTACTCCTTTCTGCCTGTAAAAGTGTTTCATTTTGTATAGCTCCTTGGAGCTCCTTTTCATCTGCTAGATTGGATGCTGCCCAATTCATGAATCACTGAAAGAAGCCAATAAATTCTTTAAAATTTATTTAGTTGAATTTTGTTTTTTAACAACTTTGATTCATTGTTTTATTAGAAGTTGAAAATGAGTGACAATCTAATCCTATCATTCCTTGTACATTTAATAACTGAAATGGAGGAATTTATTTTCTTCAATTTTTTTTTTT
>NW_017732101.1:844405-857968 GCF_001890085.2 Hipposideros armiger | reverse complement strand
GGCTGCTGGCCGCTCACGCTGGCTGCTGGCCACACACGGCAGCCCATGGCAATCCACTGCCACAGGGACTGCAGCCCACGCCGTCGCCGGCGACCCACGGCAGCCCAGCTCCAGATCGAGCTGCTGCCCAGCATCTCAGCTGTGGAGGGCAGCTCCACCGGCCCCCACATGTGGGATCCGAACCGGGGCCCTCTGGCATCCCAAGCGAGCTCCCAACCATCGCGCCACTCGGCCGGCCCCTATTTTCTTCAATTTTTATTCTGAATTAACAGTTCATGTAAAAACAAAACAGGATAAGTCTTATTTTTCCCTTGATTTCCACTTTTCAAAATAATGAGATATAATAGGTTAAAGATTATATGCATATGCAATTTTTCCAGAATTTAACAAATTTCTTTACTCAGAAGCTTCTGCCATTTTGGATGACCACCAGAAGCCATGTTTAGAGTGTTTGTTTTGCCACATCCTTGTCAACAGAGTATTTTGCCAAACTTTTGAATTTTTGTCAAAAGTTTTGATATATGAAATATAAAATATTTGAATATAGAATTTACAATACATGGTTAGGTCGAGTATATCATGGATACTCTCCTGAAAGAGGTGAGATATGTGTTGGAACTTTAAGTAGAATTGGATGGATGATGCCTTTGGTTTCTGTGATGGAGTTTAGGAGATACGTTCAAAGGCAGAAATTGAAAGAAGCTAACTGTAATAAATGACAAGAGCTAAGCTTAGCAAAATCTAAAGATCAAAATCAATTTCCTCTTAAGTAAACTGAAGATTTTCTCCTTAAAGGAGTGTCATTGTTCTTAGGGAGAAGAAATGAAGGGGAATGGGTCTTGGGTTTGAGGGTGAAAGGGAATTTCTCTGGGGCTATAGAGATAAGGGAGCAAAGGTGAAGGGAGGCAGGGTAGTTTCTGAAGCTTGAAGGTATGTTTGAAACCTCGTGGAAACTGCTGCTGCAACTGGGCAACTGGTACAAATAAGCAAAGTCCTAGGTCATTATCAGTTTCCTGGACCTCCATCTGATATGGATCCCAGACTACCCTCTTGGTTCTTTCTGATTTTGATATATTTATCTGGCCCAAATTGCTGCGAAAAGAGATCTTTACCCTGCCTCTAACTTCTAGGCCTGTCCTTAAGGTTACCAGAATAACTGTGGTCGTTATTGCAAATGGGCATTTTAGGAGATCCTTAGTTCTAGATGCTTTAGCTATTCCTTTCAAGTGCACTAGGGGGGACCTGATCCAACAAGTGTGCCTAGAGTTGGATAACAGACAGCACTCCTCATTTTTCTTTATTAACGTTTCTATCTTTGTACCCTCTTCAAGCCAAAATGGGATCTTGGATTGGAAATTCTGAGAGTTCCTCTGGAAAACCTGATTAAAAAATCTTTTTTCTTCAGCCTGCCAAGGCACACATTTCATGAGCTTTCTAGATAATTAATTGGGCCTGAGAAATAACTTTTTGGCATACAGTAAATTGGTCTCCAGCCAATACTGGGTCTCTAGGAAAGATTGCTTAAAAAGGAAATTCCAAGATAGTTATAATGTGGGAGTGGTCAGTGACCAAATAGGCATGTTTCCCTTTTCAGTGCCATTAGTTGCCTAGAAAAATATGTATTTTTCCACAGATGAAAATATCATTATGTCATGGTTTACTCCTATTTTAAGACTTCAGGCACAAATTATGGAGAGAGGAAGAAAACCCCACTGCATTTTCATGAGATGTTGCCCAGTATATTCCATCTTCTACTTTAAATTCTGATGTGTGAAACAAACATTCATAGCCAGATAGCTCCCTAGTTACCATGCAGGTGCAGCTGCTTAACATAGCATTATTGCAAAGAGTTTAAACACCAGCCATTTGTGCTTGAAAAAATGTCTAACTTTTTGCTTCTCTCAGATGGTTTCACACTCCTGTATAGCAAGTGGGGGCTTTCAATATAACACTCATTCTGGGGCAGACTACACCATTTTTGGGAACCCACCAACACAAATGTTAATGATATGCAGATCTGGCCTTTCCTAAGATGGCATTACATCAGCCAAACTTCATTTCCAGGGGAGGTTGCTAAGACAATTCATAAATCTTGCCAAATTTCACTAATGTGCTGACTAGACCCGATGTTATCATATGGGTGTTTATCAGAAACCAAATCTTTGTACATACATATTGATCATCTCCTTCCTGTGTATTTTTCCTGACTACAGATTTGCATAAAAGTAGAAATTTTGATGAGCCTCACCAATGGGTACTCCATTTTAGCAATACCCATCAGAATATTTGTATTTAATTTCTCACATGAAAGTCAAATAACTTAGAAATAGTCTCATGATTTAATGCAGACTCTGGTTCCTCTTCTGGTCATAGTTCCTCTGTTGTTATAGATCACAAAACCTACCTCTGTGAAAAGTAGATATCTTTTCAAAAGTTGGCAAACTGGATATTTCCATTTTGTTTCACAAGCTGCATACCTGTCCTGTCTTATCATTGGTCTTGGCTTTGTTTATTGTCTGCAATACGAAGTCCCTCAAAACTTTACAGTTATGTGATATTGTCTCATTTCCATGCATGCCTACATTTTATTTCCTCTGCTCTCCTCCATTAAAAAAACTGGCAAAGTTTCACTTCATCATAGAGCCTCAGACCAGACCCTGACTAGTCTAAAGCCTTTCTTGTTCCTTTCAGGGGCACATGGACTTGAGGGTCTCTTTTTTCTCTGCTTCTACCATCCTTTGTACCACTCTCCATTATAGAAATGTGGTTATTTTGTGGTAATGTCTCATGCAATGTGGGCATATGTAACTCTCAAATATTGTTTGAATTTGGCTCATTGAAAAAAAGACTTTTGGTAAAACATATATTTTACTCATGCCCACATTTCAATGCAGACAAAAAATGTACTTAATTAACAATAAGGCATCTACTTATAATAAAATTATGAGAGTGAAATTATGTACACATTTTCTATAAAAATATGGAGAGGCATTGTCATATGTATTATGGAATAAGAAGGTTTGTGTCCCCCCAAAACTGATATGTTGAAATCCTAACTCTCAACATGGTGGTATTAGGAGGTGGAGCCATTGAGAGGTGAGTAGGTCATAAGGTGGAGCCCTAATGAATGGAATTAGTGCCCTTACAAAAGAGACCCCAGAGAGCTCTTCCATTCCTTCCATCATGTGAGGACACAGCAAGAAGACAGCCTTCTAGGCACTAAGAAGCACGCTCTCACCAGACACCGAACTAGCTTGTGCTTTACCTTGGACTTTCTAGCCTCCAGAACTATGAGAAATAAAAAATATTTTGGTTAGGGGCAGCCTGTTAGCTCAGTTGGTTAGAGCACAGTGCTCATAACACCAAGGTTGCTGGTTTGATCCCCACATGGGCCACTGAGAATGCGCCCTCTACAACTAGATTGAAAACAACTACTCGACTCGGAGCTGATGGATCCTGGAAAAACACACTGTTCCCCAATAAAAAACAAACAAGAATTTTTTTTTTAAATCTCTTTTGATTATAAGTCTATATTCTTCTGTTATTGAGCCCAAACAGAATAAGATAATATTTATAACATATACTATACTTATCTTAAGAGACTATATAAAAAATTGTAGACAAAAAATATTACTAATGCAAACACTGGACATCCCAGATGAATGGGATTAACCAAAAAATGCTACAATCAACTAAATAGATAATAAAGATACAGTAAAAGTAATTAAAATGTAAAAGTAATAAATAGCTTCAAATAAAAACCTCAGACAACTCGAGATATACTTATAACAAAATGCTCTTCACAAAAATTAATTTCAAATATGTCTTTGTGTTTGTGTTCAGTAGGTTTGCAAAATTCCCAAGAGTTTTGAGGTAATAGAACTTTTAGAAGCTTAACGTCACTGACTGGATTCTCAAAGTTCTTAGGAACTGGATTCTCAAAGTTCTTAGGAAAAGAACGAACATTACTAACACTACCTGTATGGTCCAGCATTAACCGTGCTTCTAATACTTTACATGCCAATCTCCTCCTTGCTAAAGGTGTCTCAGGCACTTTGGGTTTCCTTTAATTTCACCATAGTCCTCTGCTTCACGGCCTTGTCCTCTGTCTATGAATGCTTTGTTTGACCTCCCGCCTCTTTTCCATTGCAGTCGCCCATTTAATGCTTGCTTATACTTCAGAAAGCAGCTCCCATCTGTCAGGAATGTTTTCTCTTCCCCTGTCAGATTGTATCATGTTCTTCATTATAGTTTTGTTCTAATATTCTGTAGATATTAGCACTATCTAGCACATACTACTATTTATGTTTATGTATTTGTGGGATTTATTACCTGTATCCCTAACTAGACTGTAGGCTCCCTGAGGTCAGGGGAAGTGTTTGATGTGCTCATCATTCAATCTCCAACATCTAGGGCTGGCCAAGTGGTTCAGCTGGTTAAGAGCTCGCTTGGGAGCACCAGCTCTGAGCATCAGGGCTGCGGTTTGGATCCCACATGAGGACCAGTGACACTGCCCTCTACAGCTAAGATGATGAACAACAGCTCAACCTGGAGCTGGGCTGCCGAGAGTCGCAGGCGATGGCGTAGGCTGCAGCACGGCTGCAGTGGGCTGCTGTGAGCTACATGAGTGGCTGGCAACCAGCGTGAGTGGCTGGTAGCCGGTTTGAGCTACTGGGAGCCGCTGTGAGCGGCCGATCAATGACCGGTGACCGATTGCCTCACCCGGGAGGAGCGCAATGATAATACCAACATGGGCCAGTAAAGCGACGTCCTCCACAACTAGACTGAAGAACAAAACAGCAATTTGTCTAGCTGTCTGTTCCCCTTCCCCGATTCCCCAATGCTGTTCCCCTCCCCCCAATTCCCCAATAAAAAAATCTTAAAAAAAAAAATCCCCAACATCTAGTACAATGTGGCAATTAAAAACATGGGCTCCAGTCCAGAGCCTGGATTCCAGCCCTGGTTTTGTCATGTATAATAAATCTCTCTAAGCCTTAGTTTATTCTTTTGCAAAATAGAATTAATAATAATACCTTCTTTGTAGGGTTGTTTTTCTGTTCAAAGAGGTAATATTTACACTTAAAACATATATACATGTGTATATGTAATGTAATACATATAATGACTGTAAACAAATGCTAGATATTTTAAAAATAAATTTTGCTGAAAGAATAAATAATAAAATATTGATATAGATTCTTCAGTAAATAGCAGTCATGTGCTGATTTTCGTTTATGAATGTTTAGTTTTGGGAACACTTAGTAACTTAGTTTTGAGTTTGTGATACAACCCTTGGGTGTATGTAACAGAGAAAGTCCTTGGAACTTTCTATCATTCTTCCATCAGATGGAAGAAAATAGTTTAGCATGTCACTCAGTCTTGGAAGCTCCTTGAGGACAAGGGCTTTTATTCATCTTCATGTCTCCATTGTTTAGCACTGTGCGAGATGTGTAAAAAGATGTTCCAACATATAATTAAATAAATAACATGTCAATTTACAGTTGAGTCCGAGACCAAATATATAGTTTTATTCCCACCAATTTATCTCAATTTCTAGGAAATGGGGAATTTGTTCACTGAGGGTGGGTAGGTGAAAGGAGTAATTATGTTGACTACCTCAATAAACTTAAAGTGAATCCTCCCTAAACTTTAACATGGTGGAAAATAGTCTAAAGGATGCATTCTTTTCTGTCAACATTCACAGAGAGGCAGAAACTAGTAAACCTCATGAACCAGAAACCTTATGAAGCAGATACAATGAACAGCAATTGAATTAAAGTATATATTGAATATAAAGCTATAGTCTAAATAAAGATTTTCTTTTTTCCAAAAGTGAGAATAAACACATCTAATAGAAATAATTTAATAGCAGAAAAAAAATACTTAATAACACAAGTAGTGTCTGGTGCGTATTAAGCACTCCATAAATACCCACTGAGTAAAGGATGAAGATGTGTTTATTTTGACCTCTCTTTTAAATGTTTAGGCCTTGATGTGATAGCCGTAGTGAACAGTAAAACAGCTTGAGCAAGTACAGCCTTAAGTAGTAAAACAGCTTGAGTACCGCAATTTGCACAGTATCCAAGGTAAAAGCAGACATGTTTAGTGCAGAACGCACAGATAAAAGTTGCCACCTACTAACTTCTGGAAATATTCAGACAAGCTCACCTAGGGAAAGAAGAAAGAAAAAGAAAGAAAGAAAATGCCTGGTATTAGAATGAATGACAATGCCTGCAAATAGAGATTAATCTATTTCCATCTAGCTGGGGTTTTTTTTATTGTCATTTTTATAGGGTGGAGAAATTTTGAGAAACAAAGAACTGAATTTTATGTATATGGAATTGTGTACATGTACACAGATACACCAAGCACACCCATATGCTTCCAGGCTAAGTTTAGAACTGCAGTGTTTCCTGTTTAGTAATTTGACTGAAAAAGAATCAGTTCTGAGAAAGAATTCAATTTAACAGTCCTTGGACAAAATATCCTCTTGGAGAAATCGTTAGAGGTGTGTGTATGTGTGTGTGTGTGTGTGTGTGTGTGTGTGTGTGTGTGTGTGTGTATCTGTGTGTGTCTGTGTACTAGTGAGAAGGGATAGAAGTTCTCTTGTTTTATTTCTTCATTTTCTGGATAGGTGCAAACAAAGCTGTGAGGTTTGACCAGGCTAAACAACAAAAAACTTTGTCAAAGAAAAGCAACCTCTTTCCTATTATTACTTAAGCTACTGTGGAAAGATTGTGGTGAATGAGCTGCCAGAGTATCAGATCATAATTTTTCTTCAAAACTCACTGTATTCCATAAGCACATGGCAATATCAATAGAACTAAAATGGTATATTGATAACCCAACAGGATGTATTTCATGAGGACCTTAATGACTTCATTAGTTTGTCAGGCAGTTAAGGATTAAAGGTGAGGAGAGGCTGGCCAAGTGGCTAAGTTGGTTAAGAGTTAGCTTAAGAGCACGAGCTCTGAGCAACAGGGCCACCGGTTCGATTCTCACATGGGCCAGTGAACGCTGCACCCAAGCTGAGCTGCCCACATGGCAGGATGGCTCAGCTGGTGAGAACACGTGCTCCTAACAACAAAACTGCCTGTTTGATGATGGGCTATGCCCACCAGCAACTAAGACTGAACTCGGCACCTTGAGCTGAGTTGCCACCCAGATGGCTCAGTGGATAGAGCATATGCTCTTAACAACAAGGCTGTTGGTTCGACTCCCACATGGGATGGTGAATATCCCCACCCACAACTAAGATTGTAACACAGCACCTTGAGTTTAGAGGCCACAAGCTGCTGAAGGGCAGCCAGATGGCCACTGGTGCCCTCTACAACTAAGACTGAAGAACAACAACTTGGCTGGTCCCCCTCCCCAAACCCAATAAAAAAAATAAAAAATAAAAAAAAAAGAGCGCGAGCTCTGAGCAACAACATTGCCCGTTTGATTCCCACATGGGCCAGTGAGCTGCGCCTGAGCTGACCTGCTGCTGAGATGCCAAGGGGTGGCTGGATGGCTCAGTAGTTAGAGCATGTGCTGTTCACAACACATTTTTCAGTTCGATTCCTGCATGGAATTGTGGGCTGCACCCACCCGCAACTAAGACTAAACATGGCTCCTTGAGCTGAACATCCAGATGGTGACTACACTTAAAGCTGAGTTAGCTGTGCCCTCCACAACTAAGACTGAAGTACAACAACTTGGCTGTGCCCCTCCCCCAATTCCACAACACTGTTCCCCTTTTCCAATTCCTCAATAAAATCTTAAATAAAAAGGAGAGGGGAAAAAAATATCAGAGGAAGACAAAAATTGTAAGAATGTATAGTGTGTAGAGTAAACAGATCAAAAGCATATTGATGAAAGCCAAATGGAAATAACAGCAGCAAAGATGGTTTACTCATAATTGTGAAGTTTAATAAAATGTGTTTAAATACTCGTATTTTACATGTATTAGAGTTAAACATGTATTATTTACTTAAACACTCATTTGATGTGGGGAATCATGGATTATATTTCTGAAAAAGAAAAAAGATCCACTTAAATAAATAGGAAGTAAACTATTTTTATGAACCTCAAAAGCATGATCTCATTTAATTCCAATGACACTTCAAGGTAGATATGACTTCCAATTTACAGATGGGAAAGGGAGATCACAGAAATTAAATAAATTCCCTGAATTAACCAGCAAGGAATTTGAACACAGAAACATCTGGCTTTCAAGAATATATCACTAACATCTTTCAAAAACCTTGAAATCTATAAAGTCTCTTGCCAGTAAAAGACAAACACACATGCAAAAAATTGTCCATGGATTTCCCGCTGGCCCACTTACAGTCAGATAAGAAACCTGTGCCATATCAGGCTTCTTTGGAGTAAATACATCAAGCAAATCATCATTTTTTTTTCTTCATAATTGAAAACTTAGTGGTAAACACAGATTTTTCTATTGAGTACTTGGATAAAGGTTCCTTACTATCAGGTTTTTAAAGAAAGTCTGAACCATTACTTCAAAGGGAAATGTTAAATGGTTTAAGTAAGATTTGATGATATCATACACATTGATATAAAACATATGAGAAAAATACATTAAGGCTCACTTTTTTTTAACATATTAGGATCTCGAGCATATAGTATCAATGTTTGATTATATGGAATTGGTTAATAAATAATAAAATATTATGATGCCAATTAAGTGATATTGTATATTCACAGTAAAATATGTATTTATTGATGTATAAAAAATTCATTTTATGTTCATAATTTTATTTCTGGAGGTAAGGTCATAACATGTAGGCTTTTCCCCCCTTTCTTTGCCTTTCAAATTTCTATCTAATAAATATGCATTATTTAAAATTATATACTAAGTTACCATAGTACATCATCACTCAAATGTCAAAATGTCATGGACATTAAAAACCCTTTGGTTAAAGCCCAAGGTTACTTTATAACTTGGAATCATTCTCAACACAGAGATATTCCACCAGTTTAGGTTGGGGAGAAATAAGAATTCTTTGCCAAGAAACAGAAGGCACCTTTCCTGCTAACGCGTTCTGTTAGAAAAACACTCATCTTGACTCAAGTGTGGGGTGACACCTAGTGAACTGTTTCTGCAGACGATGGCCGGGTTGTTTCCTCTATGGCTCCCTCTCCTGCCTGTTTTCTCTCAATACACAGCCCTGAGTATCTTCTTTTACAAAGCATGCATGTTTCCCAATAGAGAGAAGGCGATTTTTGAGTCATGAGTAGGCCTATAAGTGGTTCTTCATTTTGTTCAGTGTTCCATGCGAACAGCACACACACTTTTCTCTGGAAAACAATAGTAGCGCTTCAGACTTTGGATTATGATTCACCTCACTTTTCATCAGTTAGTAATTAGTGAAATGGCTCCATGTTTGCTGAGGCTTAGGACAAGCCAGGGAGTCAGTGTCTACAGTCGGTCAACAGGTCACAGACCAACTTTCCCCTCACCAACAAGCTTGAGTTTTGGGAAACTGATAACTATCCCTTGGGGTGCTGATAGAGGTAAAACCAATGTCATACCTTAATCCTTGTGTTTAAGACTGATAAATTAGTTATCATTACTGAAGTACAAGACCAAGACAGGGCTAGCTAGGCATGTAACTTAATGCTAAGTTATAGTTATGGAGATGGAATCTGTTGTCTAAAGTGAGGATTGGTCCAAAAAACAAGATAGGAAGTTACCAAGTGGGTTTCGCAATGGAGAAAAATACTGGAGGCAAACCTTGACATTGCATGAAATAGGCAGTTCTCTGTAATTATCTTACATAACTTAGCTAGCCCTTCTCCATATTAATTTCAAAATTATCAAGATCTCATTTAAAGGCTTGCCCATAGGTATAAATTCTTGATATAAACTTGGGATCATGGCTCTTCAGAGTTTTAAGAGCATCTTTGACATCACAAACACTCTTGCCCAATCATAAACAGAGATTTAAACACTATTTAGTGATGTCATTCTTGTACTAAAATAATTCTAAACCCACTAAGCTCTATCAAGTTCAGAAGGTAGGATGGGAAAAGGGAAGAGGTCGGGAAGCAAAGGGTTGGAGTCACATGACAAAGATTGCTAGTCATCCTAAAGAAGCAGTTGTTATATATTATCAGTATTTGCCCTAAAACATGAGGTTGGCTGCAGGTCTTATAACCTTGATGTTCATCTTCTAGTCAATGAATAACAAAGTAGAATAAACAACTTGCATATCTGCATAAAAATAAAGGCAATAAACCAGCATATTCAAAAATCCACAGCATTCTAGGGATTAAATAAAATTGCCTTAAAGCAAATTTAAGGTACCAGTATGTACCCGTTAAACTAGCAAAAGCAATAAAGATCCATTGGTGGCAGGTTAGGATAAAAAGGTATGTTTATATATTTTAAGTGGCATTAAAAATTGGTTCAAATTTTCTGCAGAGCTATTTGTGAAAAAAGCTATATAATGGTTTCCTTCCTTTGACCTAGTAATTTTACTTTGGGGAATATACTCGTATAAAAGAATTTAAAAGCAAATAAGTAATTTGGTCCAAACTGTTCATATAAAGTTGTTTACGAAAGGAAAAATTTGAAAATCATTCAAATGTCCAACAATAAGCAATTGTCCAAGAAAACTTATGTTTAATACCATGAAATGATAGCTGGCCTGTTAAGTTGTATGAACTATGTTATACAGGCCCATATTTATAGTAAATAATTAAGTAACAAAAAGACCCATATGTGAAATCTGATTAGAGTTATATGAATACATATGCATGTGTATAAAGGGCCATAGGAAGAGACTCTGAACTGAAGAGAGGGAATAAATTCAGATTTATTGATATATTGAGGACCTCTGTATCCCAAGGTGTTTACATAATTCATTTCTTTTAATCTCAGATCAACTTGTGAGACAGATATTGTTTATCCAATTTCTACTCAAGAAATTGAGTAGCTTGCACATGGTTGCATAGCTGGGCAAGCGATAGAGCTGGAATTTGAAGCCTGTATGGGATTCCAAAGTTCATGGCTTTCTAGTTCATCATGTTGAACACATTTTCTGAAATTCTCTTTTATTTTTTTTTTAAGATTTTATTGGGGAATTGGGGGGAGGGTAACAGCATTGGGGAATCGGGGAAGGGGAACAGACAGGTAGACAAATTGCTGTTTTGTTCTTCAGTCTAGTTGTGGAGGACATCGCTTCACTGGCCCATGTTGGTATGATCATTGTGCTCTTCCCGGCTGAGGCAATAGGTCGCCGGTCGTTGGTCGGCCCCTCATAGCGGCTCCCGGTAGCTCACACCGGCTACCGGGAGCCGCTCACGCTGGCTGCCAGCCACTCACGTAGCTCACGGCAGCCCACTGCAGCCCTGCTGCAGCCTATGCTGTCACCTGCGACTCACAGCAGCCCAGCTCCAGGTTGAGCTGTTGTTCATCATCTTAGCTATAGAGGGCGAGCGTCACTGGCCCTCAATGTGGGATCCGAACCGCTGCCCTGATGCTCAGAGCTGGTGCTCCCAAGCGAGCTCTTAACCAGCTGAGCCACTTGGCCGGCCCTGAAATTCTCTTTTAAAAATGCTATTCTCATCATATGATTCTCCTAAGTGGATTGATTAGTTGAATAATTTTAAAAATGTGTTCATATGGATCCTCCTAATGTTAATTGGCATAAACTTTTGAAGTTTTAGAGTAAATAAGCCAGTTTACATTTGTTTAAGACAGCATTTCCCAATCTAGTAAACCGTGTGTGTGTGTGTGTGTGTGTGTGTGTGTGTATGTGTGCGTACACCCACACATGAGCATTTATGGCTATTGTTAATAACCAAAAAACTCAAAATCTGTAAAACACAGTTTGGTAAATACTGACTTAAAGTTTTGTACTCACTAGACATTTTTTTTTGAGGTTAAGTATTAAAACTTAAAGTTTCAAAATTAAAACATAGGATATTAAAATGTATAAAAGTTGGTTATCTACCATATAAACCTCTATCAAAAGGCACTTAGAGGATTAAACATAAATTAGAGAATTGCTCAGAGCTTAAGTGTAAATAAATGTATCCATATTTTCTCTCTTCTTTAAAGTGATAAGTGGAAACTCTTTAAATATTGGCACAGAAAATTACCATGCAATCTTTGAAGTTAGCCTCGCTTGGAGGAGCACGTGCATGACAATTTGTCCCAGTTATCCTGTAGATAAGGATAATTACCATTTTGATGTTTTGGGGTTCAAAAAACTAGCTATCAGAGTAAACATTGAGGACGAAGTAAACGGTGAGAATTCGAAGTCCATGACGTGGCACATACTGGAAACAAGGCTGGTCGGGCCCCCTGGAGTGTGGTTGTGTTGCGTGTAAAGAAATAAACATTAAGAACTGTAATCCTTTGTGGTTAAGTTTAGTCAGAAATGGAGGCCTCACCCCTGAGTGTGATTCAGCATACTGATGTTTTTTTCCCCAAAGCATTATTTCAAGGCCTGTGACAGTGGCCATCCTTAAAGATTCAGCCTCCTTTTCTCTGTGTTCAAGACTAGTTTTGACAAGCAGCAAGTTCTAAAGCCATCACAGGCAGCACAAATAGATGGCTGGGGTGTGTGGTAAATCCTATAATCTCCATCAGCCTCTCATGGCTCTAACTTCTTGTATTGCAAATAAACCTATCATCTAGGTAAAACTAACATTTTTCTTATGCGAATGTAACTTTAAGACAGGTTCCAAAGACCTATGCCCATCTCTGCCAGACACGGTTCAATCTCCCATGTAGAAATGCTGGTGCTATCTATGGAATGCTCTTAAATTTTCCGTTAGGTGGACTTGACTGTGACCATGTCCCTGAGAATGTCCAGCAAGTGGTGCTTGGTTCTACCAATGCCCCGATCTCATCTATTGCTTACTTCTGAGCCTCCAGAGAATTGGAGGGCCTCTAGTCTTACAGGCACAGGGCACTTTATCGGGGGGCCCTTCCATGGGACAGAAAAATCGATACCTGAATGGCAATCATGACTCAATCAGCTTTGGCACTTAAGATACAACTAATCAAGGCTCTAGGTTTCCTCTTCAGTAGTCAGCACATCAATATGGGACTGAGATGAACTTGTCACACCTCTCTAGATACTGTTGCTGGTTATCCTGGGATGCAGTAAGGGATTGTTGTGGAGATGTAAGTGGGAATTTACATTACCCTGGACCCATTGCTATTTCAGCATGCAAGTGCCACTACATGGAAATGGATTGAGATGAAATATGTGTGTGCTCACCTCCTAGATCAATTAAATCAGAATCCCTGGTTGGACACTGGTATTTTTTTTTTTTTTTAAGTAGCCCAGATAATCCGGGCTGAGAATTACTTCTGTAGAGAGTCATCTTTACTAAACATTAAAAGTATGCCTTGTGAGGGCCGGCCGAGTAGTGCATTGGTTAAGAGCTGGCTTGGGACGCCAGAGGTCCCTGGTTTGGATCCTACATATGAGGGCCATTGACACTGCCCTCCACAGCTAAGATGCTGAACAACAGCTCAACCTGGAGCTGGGCTGCCGTGAGTAGCCAGCGACGGCTCAGGCTGCAGCCCCTGCTGCAGTG
>NW_017732101.1:839281-844234 GCF_001890085.2 Hipposideros armiger | reverse complement strand
GCAACTTGTCTGTTCCCCTTCCCCCAAATTCCCCAGTGCTGTTCCAATTCCCCAATAAAAATCTTTAAAAAAAAAAAGTATGCCTTGTGATATATTTTGTGATGTAGGCCTTCCTTAATCTTTGTAGCCATATTCCCATCTTCAGATTTTAGCTATTTCTGATCTGGTTGATCTTATTTCCAATCCTGCGGCGTAGTTTGTGAAACAAGGAGCAATGCATGTTGGGCCATCTGAATTTAAAATCTCATCAAGGGCCACATTTTATCTAAGGAAATAGAAACCTTACTTCTTATAAGGAAAGTCTGGTTGATACTTATGAAAGATCTAATGGAAGTTTCTTGAGACTTTAGAGAAAGAGAAATTTAAATGCAGAAAACAAAACACAATGTAATAATTTAAATTTGGGAAAAGAGATAATTCTTGCAACTTTAGTAGATCATTTTCTTTTTCTCTAAGTTACAAATAATCTCTAAGATGCCCATCAAAATACTACTCTAGCAGAAGTAAAATAGAATTAACCAGTTTTCTTGAATTAACAAAACCCTAACTGAAATTCAGAGAATGTTATGTTTGGTTGAACAAAAGAGCTTGGAGTTGTAAAAAAAATTGCAAAGAACACAAATTAAATATTATTACCCTACCTGCCTCTCAAATATTGGACTATATTGTCTACTCAGACAAAGTCTTCTAACCGCTTTCCTGATCTACAAACACAAATGCCTCTTTGCTTCCATGAATAAAGGTATTAAACAGTTCCTCAAGCACTTCATCCCCACAGAGGACATGCTTGCAAACTTCCCCCCTGACTTGTTAAGGAAATAGCTATATGAAGCCACCAACATCTATAGTAGAAGGGCACTGGAGTTTTTTGTCTAAGATCCAGGATGGGTCTTATATCAGTCTGAACTTTAGTTTCCTCATCTGTGAAATGAGGGTTTGTTCTCACCACATTTTGAAGACTGACAGCTCAGCCCCTAAATTTGGCCTGAAGATATATTTTATTTGACAGGCAATACTTCTTTTGTGTGTAGCAGTTGCCCACATTTAAAAATTGGAATGCTTACATAAACAACCACTTTTAGATCTTCTTGAAAAAGTTGGTAGATCTGGCCTACATTCTTGCTTGACAATAATTGGCTGAAGCTGAGTCTGCACGGCCCTCTTAGATGGGGCTCGTGTTCTCTAAGGCATCACAGTCCCCAGCAAGCCCACTTCACTTACTGCCGTGATGCCTAGTTCTGGGAGCTTTAGAGATTGTAACCTGTGGTCTGATAGTCTCTTAGTTCCCTTCCTGTTCTGAAATTCTGATTCTCCTTTTTCTAAAAGGCCAGCACATGGAGCAGGAAAGGATGACAGGTGGATGGGAAGGAACAGAACAGGATGAAGAGAGAGGGGACTCTCAGCTTCCCTTATAAGTGCAAATGTATAATTTCTTTTTGATAAACAGATTTACTGCCTTAAAAAATTTGATCCATAATTTCAGAAAGTGTGGAGAGTGAGAAAAACATATAAACACCATAGTCATATTTCCCAGATTATGTGGAGTTTAGAGGAACACCAAAGCAGAAAAGTGGCTACTGAAATTCATTCTTGTTATTTTAAAACTTAGATTAGTTTTCTTTCAGATTATAAAAATCATCTACGTTAATTTTAGACTATTTGGAAAATTTTGAAATAAATAAGTCAGTATCGAATTAACACCCTTGTGGTTTCAATTTACAGGGGGATAAAGCATTTATTTCAATTGATTATAACAAGCATTTATTGAGCACCTATGCATGTCTTAGGTAATACAAGAGATACAAAGACCAACCAAAGACAAAATATTGAACTTTAGGAAGCATATAATATACAAGCAGGAAACAATAGACATACACATATCACTTACCTAAGGCAAAAAGATAAAATTGGTAAAGAAAAATACCAAATATAATAATTTCAAGGTCCGTAATTCAGAGAAGCGTCTCAGTGAAAGAATATAAAGAATTTTATATTTTCCAAGACAAAGAAAAAAGAAAATATTTTCAACTTTTCATTGTTATAACAAATAATCTCATTCAAAAATAAAGAATTGATCAAAATGGAAAAATTTCCTGTCAGCGTGATGCACATACATAATTATACTTAATCAAAATTAACCCAGGAAAAAAAAAGTCAAATGTTGCAAAAAAACCCCAACAAAGTAGAAAATGGAGCGTGACTCTAATCACTGTTTTAGTAGAAGAAATGGAGATAGATTTCAGTTTACTGGATAAAAATTATACTTGACCCAGACTTCATGGGACCTAGTACTGAAAATAATTACCATAATTTAAAATACCTCTGTTTGAAAGATTTTCATTCTCATATAGGTCATAAACCAAACAGAACATGTTTTCAGTATGTTATAAATAATACTTGAGAGAAAAATTATCACGTCCAGACATATTCACGTAGAAGGAGAGAAACTTTCTCCTGATTTAATTTAAAAATGATAATTGGTTCATTTTTCAAAGGACCTTAATTCTGAAAATGTTTTGCCATAGCATTTTTGTGTATGTAAAACCTGATGTTACCCTAGATAACAAGTTCCCAAATGAAATTACAAACAATTAAATGGTATATATATATATATTATTTTCAATTCCACAATGTGATTAAATTATCAATGCTTTGCAAATTAATATTTGCTTTCATTTTGGTGATAAGTGACCAAGGGGGAAAATTGGCTCAACATGAATGTAAAAACAGTAAATATGAATCACTAAAATTTGTAGCTTTTTTTCTCTAGAGTCATTTCCTTCTTCATGAAAAATATGGCTTGTAACAATAATAATACATTTTCCCCAGCTTTTTATAGTTTTAAAGACTGGTATGCTCACCACAGGATCTTTATTTGTCTAGAAAATTTAGTGGAAACAACATACTGTCCACTGGATAAAGCATGTGTAATAAATGTGATCCTTCAAATTTACTGCTGATTTATCAAATGTACAGTTGTCAACCTAATCAATTCTTTTGATGGATCAACATTTCCATTACTAAGAGAAAATGTACACCTCTGAGCTCTATACTATTCTCTGCAGACCAAAAAATGTGGTTGTCATGGCAACTACAAGCCGTATAGAGTCTGTCATGACCCAGTAACAGTCTAATGGAAAACATCTGCCAGGAAATCACGGACTGGCACAAGGTCTTTGGGAGGAAGTATTTGTGAAAATTTCACCTTAAAAGATTTCCTCAATTCTAATCTCAGACTTCCCCAATGCAAATATTTTAAGTGGTGCTATTCTTGTCAACATCTGCAGCACACAGCATAAAGAGAAACACAGAGAAAACCTGAGGTTTCATTAATTGCCAATAATACAACTTTCAAGGAATTAAGTTTGTTATTAAATGTGAAATTATTATAAAGTCTTCTCTCTCCCCAAAAAGAATAGGACAAGTAATTTTCATTATTTGACTTCAGCCAGTGGTCTCAACCTTAAGTGTGCATCAGAATTACATTCAGGGCTTGTTAACACACAGATTGTTGGGCCCCACCACAATGTTTCTGATTCATTAGGTTGGGGTGGAGTCTGAGAATTCGTATTTCTAAAGTTCCCAGGTGATGCTAGTGTTGCTGGCTCAGGATCCACAATTTGAGGACCATGAGATCTAAACCAAAAACCTCAAAGAACTTTAAAAGCTTGCTAGCAAAAGAATGTTGAGAGGAATAAGAAAAATGTGAGTTCTTACTAGAAAGCTCATTTCAGTATTATGGACTGCAGCAGTTTCCATACTTGGTTGTGCATGAGAAATCACTTTAAAAACGCAAAATTCCAGGTCCTACCCCTAAAGATTTGGTTTTAGTTGGTCTTGGATGGAATCCAGTGTCTGGATATTTTTAACAAGCATCCCAAGTTAATTCTTATGTAAGCCTGTTCTTTGGCTTTGCTTGGGAATCCGTGATTTAAGGCAAGTTTTCACTTTGCGGTGTATAGTAATAACCTCTAAAGCTTGTTTTATGACTGATCATTGCCCAGGCTACTCAGATTCAGTAGGTCTTTAGGGGACCTAGGAATTGAATTTCCTCAATCCCCACCAGACTTTGGTGAAGGTGAGAACAAACTTTAGTCTTCAAAGTGAGTTCAAGATATCTATTGAAGATAGGGGAAGAAAATACTAGATCTCTCTCTCTTTTTTTTTTTTCCAGTTTTTATCTGAAAACTAAGAAAGGCATTAAGCTTTACTCTTCCTCTGACCTTCACAGTGAGTCCATCGTCAGGGCCAGTCATGGGTCACTTACTATGGGAAGGGAGGTGAGCATTTAATATGGAGGAGGGTTGGACAGCAACACTCTCATTCAGGTATTATTATAACACATAACATTTCATTGGGACTCATTCAGGTGGATTTACTGATTTTTTCCCCTAATTTTCACTCACCTAAAGATTCAGAAAATGGACTAGTGGCTTAAAAAGAGTTGCGATTGATTGAAGACAAGACAAATAATGCAACCACAAGTGAGCTGCCTGAAAACGGCATAGCTGACACATTTCTGACTCTTATGCACGCTCTTTCCCAACCTAATTAAGAAGAATAAGCTACAGGGATCCAAGAAGTTGATCAATAAAAAGAAAATAACCATTTTCTAAAAAAAACAATACTGGCTATGGAAAGAGTATTTTGAAAATAAATGTTTCTATCATTATACAATTTTGTTGCTAAAAATCTGCACACTTAAAAACGTGGAAACAAAATTTTCTGCCTTGATTAAAAATTGTCAAAAGCTTTCAGTGGGTTTTGCAACACGGTTTAAAGATATAATTAATACTTGATTAGTTTACAAAAAAACTGATGGGCTTCAGGAAAGTTAAAAGTCGCTTGAATTTCAACAAAAAAATCTTTAGTGGACAACATAGAAAAATTAGAATAATTTGGTAAGCAAAGTAAAAAACAGACATCTTTTTTTTTTCCCCATTTGGGCCTGAA
>NW_017732101.1:826375-838391 GCF_001890085.2 Hipposideros armiger | reverse complement strand
AAAAAAAAAACAAAAACAAAAAACAAACAAACAAACAAAAAAGAATATATACCAATGGATATAATGATGTGAATATTAATTATCTGGGACTTATAAGCATTGTATTAATGCTACCTATTACAGATGTTAAAACTTTTGTAATTACTAAATAATTGTTGGGCTAAAGTAACTAACATTTCTTATTCCTTTTGTGACTAAGTAGTGCTTATCAGAAAAGATTATTGCATTATAGTTGAGTGGATATTTATCAGGGTTTTGAAATTGAAAGTCATAGAAATAAAATAAATATTTTAGTTAAATTATATTAACCATCTTTGGGAAACTGGTGAAAGATTCATCAATAAAAGATGTCCTTTGATCAATGTACAAAAATCCATTACATTCCTTTATACTAACAATGAAATCTCAGAAAAAGAAATAAAGTAAACAATTTTTTTTACAATTGCAACAAAAAATAATATAATACCTAGGAATAAACTTAACCAAGGATGTGAAGGACCTATACACTGAAAACTATAAGACATTTTAAAAAGAAACAAAGAAATGGAAAGACATTACATGTTCATGGTTTGGAAGAATCAATATAGTTAAAATGGCCATATTACCCAAAGCAATCCCCATCATAATCCCAATGGCATTTTTTAAAGAAATAGAACAAAAAGTCATCAGATTTGTATGGAACCACAAAAGACTCCAAATAGCCAAAGCGATCCTAAGAAAAAAAATAATAATTCTGAAGGTATCACACTCCCTGACTTCAAATTATACTACAGAGCAACAATAATCAAAACAGCATGGTATTGGCAGGAAAAAAGACACACAGCCCAATGGAATAGAATTGAAAACCCAGTAATAAACTCACATAAATATGAACAGATAATTTTCAACAAAGGAACCAAAAACATATACTGGAGAAAAGAAAGCCCCTTCAATAAATTGGAAAGCCACATGCAAAAGAATGGAACTAGACTATCTATCACCATGTACCAAAATTAACTCAAAGTGGATCAAAGACTTAAAAACATAAGACCTAAAACAATAAACTGCATAAAAGAAAACATAAGTACTAAACTTATGGACCTTCGGTTCAAAGAGGGTTTTATGAATTTGACCTCAAAAGCAAGGGAAGTACAATAAAAGCTAAAATAAATGAATGGGACTATATCAAACTAAAAAGCTCCTGCACAGCAAAAGAAACCATCGACAAAATAGGCAGCCAACTGAATGGGAGAAGACATTTGCAAACAACGTCTCAGATAAGGGCTAATATGCAAAATATATAAAGAACTCATACAACTCAACAACAAAAAAACAAACAATCCAATTAAAAAAATGGGCAGAGGACCTAAACAGACATTTCTCCAAAGAGGACATATGGATGGCCAATAGATATATGAAAAGATGCTAAACATCACTAATCATCAGAGAAATGCAAATAAAAGTCACAATGAGATATCACCTCACACCAGTTAGAATAGCTATCATAAATAAGACAAATAATAAATGTTGGAGAGGCTGTGAAGAAAAAGCTGCTAAACCCTCATATACCCTGTTGGTGGAAATGTAGGTTGGTGCAGCCGCTATGGAAGGTAGTGTGGAGGTTCCTCAAAAAATTAAGAATAGAATTACCATATGCCCCAGCAATCCCTCTCCTGGGTATCTACCCCAAAAATATGAAAACATTTATCCATAAAGATATATGTGCTCTGATGTTCACTGCAGCTTTATTTATGGTGACCAAGACATGGAAACAACCAAAGTGCCCTTTGATAGATGATTCGATAAAGAAGATGTGGTATATATACACAAAAAAATACTACTCTGCCATAAGAAAAGATGAAATAGTGTCATTTGCAACAACATGGTTGGATCTTGAAATTATTACATTAAGTGAAATAGGGAGAAAAAGTCGAGAACCCTATGAATTTACTGATATGTGGGATATAAAACAGAAAGCAACAAAGGAACAAGGCAAAGAAACAAAAACTCATAGACGTAGACAATAGTTTAGTGATTACCAGAGGGTAAGGGGGAGGAGGGATGGTAGACGAGGATAAAAGAGATAAAATATATGGTGATGGAAGGAGAACTGACTGGGTGGTGAACACACAATGTGATATTTAGATGATGTATTACATTTTGTACACTTGAAGCCTATGCAATTTTACTAACCATTGTCACCCCAGTAAATTTTAATTAAAAAGAAAAGTCCTTTGATTTTTTTTATTTTACACTGAATAGATTATGAGCAATATATAATATAATTACTTTTTTTTTAAAGATTTGATTGGGGAGTTGGGGGAGGGGAACAGCGTTGAGGAATTGGGGATGGGGAACAGACAAATTGCTGTCCTTTTTGTTCCTCAGTCTAGTTGTGGAGGACATCGCTTCACTGGCCCATGTGGGTATTGTGATCATTGTGCTCCTCCCAGGTGAGGCAGTCGCTCACTGGCCATTGGACGGCTACTCACGGCAGCTCATGGCAGCTCACATCGGCTGTCAGCCAACCCCACTGCAGCCTATTCCGACGCCAGTGACTCATGGCAGCCCAGCTCCAGGTCAAGCTGTTGTTCACCATCTTAGCTATAGAGGGTGCAGCGTCACTGGTCCTCATGTGGGATCTGAAACGGAGCCCTGCTGCTCAGAGCTGGTGTCCCAAGTCAACTCTTAACCAATGCACCCCTCAGCTGGCCCATAATATAATTACTTTTTAAATGGTTACAAAAGATACACAACACATGCTCCCCCCAAATCTAGTTGGAGAGATAAGACATAAAACTATACTCCATGTATTGTTTTACTCGAAGGGAAAGAATATCTCACAACTCAGTTTTTGACAGTTTCCTCCACAGTTCAGGGTGTACACTATGGGTAATGAGTGAAGTTCTCACCACTACAAAGGCAGAAATGGCACTGGCAGCAAAGAAATGTTTTGCTGAAAATTTATGTCATAATTAGCTGCATGGGACTTCAGCACCTCCTCTAGACAGGCTTAGTAGTTTTTTATTGCTGTATAACAAATTACCACAGGTTTAGTAGCTTAAAACATCCATCTATTACCTCAGTTTCTATAGTCCAAAGTCCAGGCACCACATTCCTGCATTCTCTGCTCAGGGACAGCAAAAGCAGCAACCTGGGTGTCAGCCAGGACTGGAGTCTCCTCTGAGGCTTAGGAATCTCCTGTTTCAAGTTAATGTGGTTGTTGGTAGAATTCATTTCCTTGTAGCTTTGGAATTCATGGTGGCTTCTTCTTTAAGGTCATCAGGAGACTTCATCTCTTTTTAAAGGGCTCACCTTGATTAGATCAGGTTCAGGAAAGGTATTTTCCATTTTTATTAACTCAAAGTCAACTGATTGGAAACCTAATCGCTGTAGTGCTATCCCATCATATGCACTGATCCTCTACACCCTCAAGAGGAGGGAATTAAATAACATGTGTACACCAGGATGTGCCATAGGGAAGACCACCTTAAAATTCTGCTTTCCCCACAAGGTATGCACAGTCTTTAGTCACCAGGCTTTTGGGAAGAAATATCAATTTATTCACACATTCTTTCACATATACTCAGCATTATTCTTTCAGCTATGCACTGTATTCAAGGGACTGTTTCTTTTTCTTTCTTTTTTTTTTAAGATTTGATTGGGGAATTGGGGGAGGGGAACAGCATTGGGGAATCGGGGAACAGGAACAGACAAGTTGCTGTCCTTTTGTTCTTCAGCCTAGTTGTGGAGGATGTTGCTTCACTGGCCCATGTTGGTATTATCATTGCGCTCTTCCCGGGTGAGGCAGTCGCTTGCTGGTCACTGGACGGCCGCTCACGGTGGCTCTTGGCAGCTCACGTCAGCTGCCCGCTGCTCAAGGTAGTTTATGGCAGCCCACTGCAGCTTCACTGCAGCCTACACCATCGCCAGCAACTCATGGCAGCCCAGCTCCAGGTCGAGCTGTTGTTCACCATCTTAGCTGTAGGGAGCTCAGCATCACGGGCCCTCACGTGGGATCCAAGCTGGGGCCCTCCTGCTCAGAGCTGGCATCCCAAGCCAACTCTTACCCAACGTGCCACTCAGCCGGCCCTCAAGGGATTGTTTCTTGTCACCAATTCAGTTCAAGATAACCTTGGTCTATAATAATTTCAATTAGTTTTTCAATTGAAAACCAAATTTATACTTTTGGGCATAGAGGCTTTCATGAAAATAAAATCATAAAACTCATAGGTTTTGAAAAGTCTGAGGAAGACTTTTCCTCCTGGTTGTTTGGTGCAATGGGCTGAAGTCTAAAGGACAGTGACTTCTGGGGGTCAGAAAATTCCATGGTACCCCCTTATAGTTACCCTCTTTCCCTCTACCTATAGCAGATGATGACTGATGCTTTGATTTCTGTCATTATAATTTTGCCTTTTATAGAATTCTATATAAATGGAATAATCCAGTAGATATGGCCTACCTCCCTTAGCACAATGATTACTGAAACTCATTCATGTTGTTGCAAGCATCAGGAGTTCATTATCTTACTGGTGAGTAGTATTCCATATCATGAATATACCACGATTTGTTTATGCATTCGTCAGTTGGTGGAAATTTGAGTTGTTTTCTGTCTGGGGCTATAAATAACAAAGCTTCAACAAATGTTTACATATAAGTAAAAATACCAAATATTGAAATTGTTGGATTGGATGGTAAGTAAAAAATTCCCAAACTGCTTTCCAAAGTGACTCTACCATTTTGCACACCCGAATACAACACTGAATGAGAATTGCCTCATTACTCTCACCAACACTTTTTAGTTATTCTAGAAGGTTTAAATCTACTCTCTCATTATTTGTTTTTTTGTTTGTTTGTTTGTTTTTGTCCAAAGTTGTCTTTTACTTTTTTCTTTCTTCTTTATAATAGATTGAGTATTTTTATAATTTTATTTTATCTTCATTATTGGCTTATTAGCAATACCTTGTTATTTTACATTTTAGAGGTTGCCAGGGATAAAATACACCTCTTTGTTGTTATACATTCAATAAGTAATATACCATTTTATATTTAGTATAAAAATGTTAATTTATTTCCATTTTTCTTGGCAATACTTTTCTAAAATACTTTACTTTTACATGTGTCTTTATTTTTGCATTAAACAGTCAATTTTCTTTTAAATATTTTTAATAAGAAAACATTTTTTATTTACCCAAATAATTTAACATTTATGATGCTCTTCATTTTTTTGTGAAGATTCACATTTTCCTGATATAATTTCCCTTCTGCTTGACTAACTTCCTTCCATATTCCTTGTAGTGAAGGTCTGCTGGTGATAAGTTCTCTAAGCTTTTGTTTGTCTAAATGTTTTTTTTTCCATTTTTTTATTAGTTTCAGGTGTAAAAGCAGTGCAATAGTTATACTTTTCACTCCTCACAAAGTGGCAACACCCCAATCCACCGCCCCACTCCCCCCACACACATCATACATATCTATTACAATTCCATTGACTCCACTCCCCACATTATACTCCACATCCCGTGACTATATCCTGTCAACTATATGAAATTATAGTTGACATACAATATTATTCAATGTCAGTTTCAGGCGTACAGTGCAGTGATCAAGCCTCAACCCCATCCATGAAGTGGTCTCACTAACAAGACATGTGACCATCTGACACCCTACAAAATATTTACGACATTATTAATGATATTTCCCAAACTGTCTTTCATATCCCTGTGGCAATATTGTAGTTATCAATTATGCTGTCTAATCCCTTCCCCTTATTGCTCATCTGAACGCCCCCCATCTAACAAACAACAGTTTTTCCTCTGTATCTCTGAGACTTTTTCTGTTTACATTACTCATTTATTCAGTTCTTTAGATTCCACATATTAGTGAGATCATATGGTATGTGTCTTTCTCTGACTGACTTATTTCACTTAGCATAATGTTCTCTAGTTCCATCCATATCGTTTGCAAATGGTAAAATTTCATTCTTTATAGCTGTGTAATACTCCATTGTATAAATGTACCACAGATTCTTAATCCAGTCGTCTACCGATGGGCATTTCGGTTGTTTCCAAGTCTTGGCTATTGTAAATCGCACTGCAATAAACATAGGGGTGCATATATTTTTTCAAAACAGTGTCTTGGGTTTTTCTGGATAGATACCTAAGAGTGGAATTGCTGGGTCATAAGGTAGTTCCATTTTCAGTTTTTTGAGACATCTCCATACTGATTTTCAACCTCACTAATCATTAGATAAATGCAAATATAAACCACAATGAGATACCACTTAACTCCAGTCAGAATGGCTATCATCAATAAATCAACAAATAATAAGTGCTGGCGAGGTTGTAGAGAAAAGGGAATCCTGGTGCATTGTTTGTGGGACTGCAGATTGGTACAGCCACTATGTCTAAATGTTTTTTATTTCACCTTTATTTTTGAAAAATAGTTTTGCTGGGTATAGGATTCTGGAATAAAAGGGTTTTTTCCTTATTTTAAAAGTATTTAAACTTACACTCTATTGTGCTTCTAACCAGTCTGCCATTATTCTTTTCTTTTGTCCTTTGTAATTAGTCTATTTTTTTTCCTCTGGGCATTTGCATGATTTTCTTTTTATGATTTGATTTTCCCAATTTGATTTTGATATACCTTGATATGGTTTTCTTTAATTTTATTCTGTTTGGGGTTATTAAGCTTCTTCGAGCTATTGATTTATAAGTTTTATCAAACTTGGAAAACTTCAGTCATATCCAAAAATATTTTCCTCTTTCTCCCACCCTTCCTCTGGAACAGGGGTTGGCAAACTGCGGCTTGCAAGCCACTTGTGGCTCTTTGGGTACGTTCTATCTCAAAAGTTTGCTGACCCCTTGAGGAGCCAATGCTGTCCCTCACAACAATTTAAAAATTATTTGAGAGACATAAATATATTTTTACATAATCACTCTTATGTGAATAATATTCTTTAAAGTTTTTATAAATGAAACTATGATAGTTTTATTTTCATTTTCAATTTTACTTCAGAGCCTGCAGCTCACGAGTCACATTTGCTGACCTCTGGTAGCTCTTTCATTTCAAAAGTTTTCCGACCCCTGTTCTGGAACATCAATGACATATAAGTTTGGCCAATTAACATTGTCCCACAGCACTGATTCTCTGTTTGTGTCTTTACTTATTTATTTATCTTTATGCTGTCTTTACTTGTGATCACAGGTCCAGTCAGCCATTCCTTGCCCCATGCAACTACTTGATAGCTTTGCCAGCCATGTTGATAGAGTAGGAGATAAAACCTCTTCGCAGAAAAAAATAAATAAATTCTGCTCACTGAGGGTAGGATTGAGAGATGGAGAAAGCATGTTTTCTGAACTCTCTCTCTCTCTCTCTCTCTCTCTCTCTCTCTCTCTCTCTGTTTTTTTTCCATTTCCTGGATTCCATTCCTTTCTGAGGATTCATAAAGTCTTGTCTTTGGAGTGACAAGCTTAATTCTTGCCCACTTTTGGTTCTTGGTTCCTGGGAAATGTCCAGGTTCTTTACAATAAATCATGTTATTTTGTTTAAGCTAGATAGAGTTAATTTTCAACAACCATCCTAATATACTGATTTTTTGTTTGTTTCAGCAGTGGAAAACTTTTTTTCAAAAAAAAAAAAAGTTGCTAGGAACTGAATTCTATCAATAACCACATGAACTTTGAAGAGGATGCCAAGCATTAGAGGAGACCCAAGGCTGGGCCAACACCTTGACCACTGCCTGGTGAGACCCTGAGCAGAGGACCCAGGTAAACTGTACCCAGGTTCCTGACCCATAGAAACGGTGAGATAATAAATATGTGTTGTTTGAACCACTGCATTATGGTTATTTGTTATTCAGCAACTGAAAGCCAATACACTGTAATAACAATACCAGAAAAATATTTCCTGGAGATAACTAAAGTATATTTAATTTGTTGGTTTTTAGAATAACTGAATTGAAGCACCTTGGGAAAACCTATATATGATTTATGTATTGACTGTAGAATAGATTCTGGTATATTTCCAGCTCTTTCTAAGTTAAAGCCTACGGTTAAGCTTATGTTTTTGGACTTTTGGGTTCTTTTGCCACGCCGCACATCCTGTCTTGTCCCAAGCTGTCTATACTGAACTGCCTGCTTCTTGTTTCATGGAAGGCGTAGCAGTGATATCATTCTGACTTTTCTCAGAGGATGGTCTTTATAGCATTTACCAGGTGATTCCTTAGAAAGGCTTTGCTTCCTCTTAGTATGCCTTGGAAAATTCTGAATAACTTTATACATTAACCCAAGAATGACTGTTCAATGTTATAGTTCTAGGGCACTAACCAGAATGTTTTGGGTCAGATTTACTTTGGAGACTATTTCCCTTGGTTAATTTTTCTCTGCTACAGTTAGGATTTGTTGTGTACAGTAGCAGGAAGACATTCTCTTTGTAGGAAGAGTAACTTATTGCATTGTTTTGAAGATGAAAATAAATATTTCACACATGTGGATGCATGACATTTCTTATGTTGCTTTGTTAAAACCCCTGGCCACAGTAGCTCAGGGAGATTATGGTCTAATTATTTTATTCATGACATGACTTCAATAAATGTAGCTGTATTAATTAATAAATGACGAGTTATCTCATGAATCAGGTAAAGAATTTAAGACATGAGCTGAGTTGGACAACCAAATTTTGTTGTGCTCATGAAAATATGGATAAATACTTTCAAGGTCCTCTTAAGTATTTACAGTAATAATGAAAAATTATTTGAAACTTCATATTGATATAAATACTTGGACACATTCACTTAGGTTTATGTGAATTAGTGAAAGGCTTTCCATTAACCTTTTATTTAGTTTCATAATTTATTCATGTTGGTTTAATTTTTTAACTGTGAGATCTGAGCTCAAGTAAATAAATCTTAATATGGATGCTTCACAAACATTTTTCTCGAAGAGGTACATTTAAATGTAAAACATTGTTTTTATAAGAATGCTTCCAAAATGCACATTTGCTTCTATTTCTTTATATCTAAAATAGATGCAAAATAAGCAGGAAATGTATTTGCAAACCTAACTCTCCTTGTCCTCTGCCAAAAAGGTACTAGTCATATTTCCTAATGGAAGCAGTGTCCCCTGGTGGATAGGCTTGCAATTATGCTAACTAATTTTTTTTTCATAACATTTTCATTAAGGTGAAATTCACATAATACAACTAATTTTTTCTTAATTGGGGAATTGGGGGAGGGGAACAGTGTTGGGGAATTGGGGAGGGGGAACCAGCAAGTTGTTCTTCAATCTTTGTTGTGGAGGGTTCCAGTTGCCATCTGGCAGCCTGGCGGCAGCTTGTGGCCTCTAAGCTCAAGATGCTGTGTTACAATCTTAGTTGTGGGTGGGCATAGCCACCATCCCATGTGGGAGTGAAACTGTCAGCCTTGTTGTTAAGAGTGCACACTCTATCCACTGAGCCATCCAGGTGACAGCTCACCTCAAGGTGTTGAGTTCAGTCTTAATTGTGGATGGGCGTAGCCCACCATTGAACAGGCAGTCTTGTTGTTAGGAGCACATGCTCTCACCAGCTGAGCCATCCTACTACCTGTTGGCAGCTCAGCTCGGGCTCAGTGTCTCTGGACCATGTGGGAATTGAACCGGTGACCCTGTTGCACAGAGCTCGTGCTCTTAACCTAACTGTTAACCAACTAAGCCACTTGGCCAGCCCCATAATACAACTGTTTTAAAGTGCACAATTCAGTGGCATTTATCACAGGTTGTGCAATCACAACCTCTTTCTAATTTTGAAACTTTTTTATCACCCCATAAAACACACCATAACCAGAGAGTAATCACTCCCTATCCTGCCAACCCCTATTCCCTAGTAAACTCTAATCTGCTTTTTGTCTCTATGGATTTACTTATTATGAATATATCACATTATAGGAATCATACAATATGTCACCTGTGTATCTGATTTCTTTCATTCAGTATAATGATTTTGAGGTTCAGCCAAGCTATGCTATGTGTCACTACTCATTCCTTTTTATTGTTGAATACTATTTCATTGTGTATATATATATATATATATATATATATATATATATATCACAATTTGTTTATTCATCCAATGTTAGACATTTGGGATGTTTACACCTTTTTGCTGTTATAAGTGTTTCTGTTATAAACATGTGTGTACAAGTTCCTGTGTAGATATGGTTCCATTTCTCATGGGTAAATACCTAGGAGTGAAATCACTATGTCATATGATGATTCTGTGTTTAACTCTTTGAGCAACCACCAAAAAAAGGCCAACGAAGGTACGTCAGGATATGGTTTCTTAAGATATTGGTTGGTTTTGCAAGAGAATGCTTGTTAGTGTATGAAATAATGGCAGTATTTATAAACTTATTCGTAGTTCCTTCTAAAACTGCCAGTCCCTTATAGGAAACCTTTCTAGAATTGAGCATAGGGTAATAATCATTTTTGTCCCATAAAGATTGGCTGCAACAATATACAATAAGATTTATCAATTAAAAATATGTATGAGGTAATTATGTATATCAAGATGTTGGAGTTGTCCCCTACTACATTTTAACTTCTAAGGAAGTTTTTCTTCTATTTTTTCCATCATGAAGATCATGAGGCTTTTGTTTCAAACAGTAAGAATTCAGATACCAGTTACATAAATAATGGAAACATGTTGCTCACCTACAAATTCTATATTTATAAGTCCATAATAATGTTGAGCTTTTGCATAGTAAAACTCAAAGTTCAGAGAATTGAATTAAGTATAAGTTCTAGAATAGGAAGAATAGTATTATGTAAAGGAAGTGAAAAAATTAAGAGAAAAAGATTGGATATGATTCTTCCTCCCACCTCATAGCTGAAACTAATATTGGGAATGGTGGTGGTAGACAACCCCCCATTCAAAGATAGATTTAAGCGACTCTCAACCATTTTTCATTTTCTGGGACATAGCCCAAGAAAGCTGCAGGAGGTTTAGAGATGACATAACATAGCCCTGGGGTAATGTGGTGCTGTCATGTAGGTACATGAAGAATCTGAGTGACTGGCTACAATGTCACATGGTCTGCTCCTAACATGTAAGAGGATTCAGAATATCTTTGTTTCTCTGGCATGGGAGAGATAGAAAGCCCACAGTATGAAAAAAACAAAACCACAGTGGATCAGACATCTCAAAACAACATATGAAGAGGGAATTTGAATCAAGAGCTACAGAGCCTCTGTTCATGTGAAACTCGCCTGTGGTGAGCAAATGATTTCCTGTTCATGGAGAAGCAAAAAAAAAAAAAAATTGTTGTCAGGTAGAGATCATGGATCTCTATAAGTCAAATCCTCATTTGATCCTGCTGTTTGGTTTCTTATGGATTTTCTCATGAATTAATGAGTTTAATCTCATTAATCTTTGACATGTATTTATTTTTTATTTGTATGAGAGTCATAGTTTTAGGCTTTTTTTTTTAATTATCATTTTACAGAAGACAATGAATATCATCCTCAAAAGACTAAACTAGAAAAAGTATCTTAGAATTCTATGTCTAGTGAAAATATCCTTCAAAATTCAAAATAAGAGACACTTGGGGAAAATTAAACTTGAGAGATTCAATAAGAGAAAACTCACTGTAAATGAAATACTATACTAAAGGAGTTTTTTTTCAGGCAGAAGAGAAATGATCCATAAGTAAGTAAAACATTCAGAATAAAAAGCATTAATATTTTAGGAAATCTAAGTGAGTATCACTGTAATAATGTCCTCCAGAATTTAAAATATATGTAAAATGACAATAAAAGCATAAAAGGTGAGAGAAGAGACACAAAATAAAAGTATTCTCATATCCTAGCAATATACAGAAACTAGTACAAGTACTAATTTATTTTAGAGTTTAGTAAGTCACAGAAGCATGTGGTAATTGCTGGGCAACTACATACAATATAGCATCAAAATGTATAAAATGGAATAATACAAATAATAAATCCAAAAGAAGTAAAAAATTTAAATCCAAATGTAGTGTGTGTGTGTGTGTGTGTGTGTGTGTGTG
>NW_017732101.1:790518-825680 GCF_001890085.2 Hipposideros armiger | reverse complement strand
GAAGAGCACAATGATGGTGCCAACTTAGGCCAGTGAAGCAACATCCTCCACAAATAGACTGAAGAACAAAACCACAGCAACTTGTCTGTACCCCTTCCCCCAATTCCCCAGTACTGTTCCCATCCCCCCAATTCTCCAATAAAAATCTTTAAAAAAATAAAATAAAATTGATCTATTGAACAGTGTGTTTAACAACTGAGTAACACACTTTCTTTTCAACTACACATGAAACTTATGTTCATTTGATTAATACTGAGCTACAAAATAGTTCTCCCAAAATGCTAAATGATTAAAATTATGCAGAGTATGTTATTTTAATAAAGGGAAATTAAGTTACAAATTAAAACAAATATACCTTGAAAATTTCTTAAGTATTTGGAAATTTAGCAGTATTCTTTTAAATTTCTAATAAGAAAAAAAAATCACAATAGAAATTAGAAAATATTTTTAACTAAGGAGGATCCAAGATGTGCCTGCATCCATCCGTGAACACATTAACATTACAACGAAATTATTCAAAAATCCACCTGGAGAACCATCTGAAGTCTAGCCAAACAGAGGTCCTATAACTAAAATTATAAAAAAGAAGCAACATGAAGACTGATAGGAGAGGCAGAAACGTAGAATGGGTCCCAAACCTCCATGTGGTGGCTGAGAATCAGGAGGGATATCTCAGCCACAGAGCTTCCTGTCAGAAGAGCCAGGGACCCTGGCCCCACACTAATCTCCCCTGTCTAGAGTAGTGGTGCAGGGAAGAGGAGCTCCCACAACATCTGGTTGTGAAAAACAGTGGGGATTTCCACCATACAGGTGGGATGGAAAGCTATGGGGAAAAACAGACGTCATCTTAAATAGCCTGTGCACAGACTCGCTCGCTTGTAGGCACTCACCTTGGGCTTTGGTGGAGGGACGGTGAAAGAGGGTAGGGTGTCGGAGGCATACGGGGTGGGGAAAGCAGACTGAGGTGTGTGGCTTCAAAGTGAGGACTGAAGGACAGTCACTATTTTCCCTGTGAGAGTTTCTCCTGTGTTGCCGGCAGGTGGACGCCATCTTTCCTGTCCCACAGGCCAAATCTGAGTCTGATTGGTCTGGTGAGCTCCACTGGGACCCTACCCCACCCAACTCTCTCAATGCCTGAGGCACTTTCTCTGTGAGCAGCCAGCCTTGCCTGTATTGCACTCTTTCTTGGAAAACTATTGGAGACTGGCAGGCCCCAGGTGGCAGCAATTGGACTCTGTGCTCTGAGACTTTTGCTGAGTATCTCTAGGTTCGGCACTGGCACCAAACCAGAATTTAAATTAACATGGTGAACACAACTCTTCTCACTCTAGGGACTCCCTGAGATCATGCCTCATCCAGCTTGCATACCACACAAAGTTCTATCAACAGCTGAACCATAAGGGAGCCAGGAAGTGGCAGCAGGCCTCAGGGTGTCCTGGCTTTTTGTGGAGCTACCCCAGGCTCGGTACTGGTTGCAGGTGTCCTCGGTTCACAGTGCGGCCTCTCCCATGTGCCTTCAGGTTTAGCACAGGCAGTGAACAACTGCAGATCACTTTGTAGCTCCTACCAGGTAGCTTCCAGCTTGTCACAGGCAGTGAGTGACCTGAGCTTGCACTGCAGCTCCTCCCAAGAGGCCCAGAACCAACATACTTGGAGGATGGCTTCAGGCCACAGCACAGCACCACCCAGTTAGCCCTACAAGTGGCAAACACAAAGGTAGGTCTTAACAGGCACCAGAGTTTACTCAGTGGGGTAAGCCCTTCACACAGCAGCCCATAAGTTGGGAATATGGCCAAACTCCACAGCTAATCAGCTTGAGGGTAAATTCACCCACTGAAGTGCCAATAGCAACCAAGGCTCGACTATACAGGAGGCACATGCAAAGGACACTCCTGGAGCACGCAAAGCAAGTGACCAGGGAGACTGTGCCAGGGCTCCACAGGGTACCTACTATATAAGGCCTCCCAGCCAAGACTGGGAGACATAGCAGTTATAACTAATACATAGAAACAAATACAGAGAGGCAGCCAAAAGGAGAAAACAAAGAAATATTACTCAAATGAAAACACAGGAGAAAACTCCAGAAAAAGAATGAAATAAAGAGGAAGCAAGCAACCTACCAGATACAAAGTTCAAAACAATGCTTATAAGGATGCTCAAGGAACTTAGTGAGAACTTCAACAAAGAGACAGCAAGCATAAAACAGGACATAGAAACCATAAAAAAGAACCAGTCAGAAGTGAAGAAACCATAACTGAAATGAAAAGGCACTAGAAAGAATCACCAGCAGAGTAGATGGAGCAGAGGACTGAATCAGCAATAAAAGACAAGCAAGATAGACAAAAAACACCCAATCAGAACAGTAAAAAGAAAAAAAATCCAAAAAAATGAGGGTAGTTTAAGAGACCTCTGAAAGATCATCAGGTATAACAACATTTGCATCAGAAGGAGAAGAAAGAAAGCAAGGGATTGAGAATCTATTTGAAGAATAATACCTGAAAACTGTCCTAATCTGGTGAAGAAAATAGGCATACAAGCCCAGGAAGTGCAGAGAGTCCCAAACAGAATAAACCCAAATAAGCCCACATCAAGACACATTATAATGGAAATGGCAAAGGTTAAAGACAAAGAGAGAATCTTGAAAGCAGCAGGAGAAAGGCAACTAGTAACTTATAAGGGAACTTCTATAAGACTGTCAGCTGATTTCTCAACAGAAACTTTGCAGCCCAGGGGAATTGGCACAAAATATTAAATATGATGAAAAGCAAGGACCTACATACAACAAAGACAACCCTGTCCATCAAGCACATTTAAAATTGAAGGACAGATAAAGAGCTTCCCAGACAAGAAAAAGCTAAAGGAGTTCATCACCACTAAACCAGTATTACAAGGAATGTTAGAGAGACTTCTTTAAGACAATATATATATATATATATATATATATATATATATATATATGCTCAATAAATTGTCAATACATATCTATCAACAATTACTTTAAATGTAAATGATTAAATGCTTCAATCAAAAGATAGGATGACTGAATGGATAAGAAAATAAGACCTTACATATGCTACCTACAAAAGACTCACTTCAGATTGAAAGACACACATAGACTGAAAGTAAAGGAATGGAAAAAGATATTTCATGTAATTGAAAATGATAAAAAAAAAGGCCGGCCGGGTGGCTCAGTTGGTTAAGAGCTCGCTCAAGAGTTTGAGCTCTGAGCAACAGGGTTCCCGGTTTGATTCATGGCCCGAGCTGAACTGCCGCTGAGCTGCCAACAGGTGGCAGGATGGCTCAGCTAAAAAAAAAAAAATAGAAAATGATAAAAAAAACAGCTTGGGTAACAATAATTATACAAGACAAAATAGACTTTAAAACAGAGGCTATAATAACAGACAATGAAGGACCCAGTAATCCCACTTCAGGGTATTTACGTAAAGAAACTCAAAACACTATATTGAGGGCCATGTGCATCCATATGTTCATTGCAGCATTGTTTACAATGGCCACGATGAGGAGGCGTCCTGGGTGTCAATCGGTAGAAGAATAGGGAATAAAGAGGAGATGGTACATATATACAATGGAATATTGCTCGGCCATGAAAGGGAATAGGTTCTTAACATCTGCGGTGTCATGGATGGATCTGGAGGGTATTGGGCTGAGCGGAGTGTCAGACAGGAAAGACAGATGTAATGTGATCTCACTTATATGTGGAATCTGCAGAACAGAATTAACAAACAGAACAGAAACAAACTCATAAATACAGAGAACATTTTGATGGTTGTCAGATGGGATGGGAGTTGGGGGTCTGGGTGAAAAAAGAGGAAGGGATTAAGAAGTACAAATTTATCATTACAAAGTAGTCATGGGGATGTAGTGTATAGCGTAAGAAATATAGTCAATAATATTATAATAACTATATATGCTGTCAAATGGGTGCTAGGTTTGTTGGGGTGAACAGATGGGAGGGGGTTGGGAGGCAGGGAGAAAAAAGTGAAGGAATTAAGAAGTGCAAATTGGTAGTTACAACATAGTCATGGGGATGTAAAGTAAAGCATAGGTAATATTATCAATGTTATGGCAAGAACTATGTATAGTGCCAGGTGGGTACTAGACTAGTCAGGGGAATCATTTCTTAAATTACATAAATGTCTAACCACTATGCTGTATGCCTGAAATTAATATAAAATAATTTTGAATGTCAACTGTAATTGAAAAATTAAAGAAAGGGGAGAAAGGTATAGAGAAATAAGACATCCAAATTTTCAGCTCTAAACCAAGGAAGTCATGGGGATATAATGTATGGTATAGGGAATATAGTCAATAATATTATAACAGCATAGTATGGTGTTGAATGGTTGCTGGACTTATTATGGTGATCACTTATTTAGGTACAAATGTTGAATAAGTATAGTGTACCCCTGAAACTAATATAATATTGTATGCTAGCTACACTTTAGTAAAAATCTTAAAAAAAATAAAATTAAAAAATATTTTAAATAAATGTAATAAAATAAAATATTACAAAATTTGTGAATGCTGTGAAAGCCATGCTTAGAGAGAAATTTATAGCCTATTTAAAAAAAAAGGCTGACCATTAATTTAGATAATTGAGAAAATAATAGTAAACTAAAACCATAGAAATCAGAGGAAAGAAATGATAAATATAATAGTAAAAAAAAAAAAAGAGAGAGAAAAGGACATACAGCAGAGAAGATTTAAAAAGCCAAAAGTTGATTCTATGAAAGACTGAATAAATGAAAAGAGAGAAGTCATAAAATATGAATATCTGGAATAAAAAAGAGGTCATTACTACAGATCTACTGAGTTTTCAAAAATAATATAAAGTTATAAATGACTTTATGAGATTAAATCTGAAATTTCATTTGAATTGGGAAAATTCCTAGAAAAATTCATGTTACAGAAACTGAAACAAAAAGAAACAGCAAATCTGAATGGTCTTCTATCTATTAAAATAAAGTTGGTCACAAAAAACAATTTAGTCCAGACAGTTTCACTAGTTAGTTATCCAAATAGTTAAGGAAAAATTAATACAAATCTTAATCACTGCCAGAGAACAAAAATAAGAGAAAAACCATTCCCAACTTCCTGTAAGCGGTCAGCACAACCCTATGATCAAAACCTAACAATCACATTAAAAAAGAAAAAAATCACAAGCCAAACTCTTTCACAATCATAGGTGTAAGAATATGAAACAAAATATTAGAAAACAAAATATGGCAATATATGAAATTGTTAATACAAATGATCAAATTTAATTCAATTCCAGGATAGTAATTAGGATAAATATTTTTAAAGCAATGGTAAATAAAGAAAAAAAGTATGATTATCTAAATAAGATGTAATAAAGTTTTAATAAAATTCATTATCATTTTTTTAATTTAAAGGTTCTTAGCAAATTAGGAACTGAATGGATCCTCTTTAAGATGATAAAGGTATCTATTTAAAACGACTACACCAAACAGCATACCTAATAGTGAATTATTAAAACCTTTCCCAATGCAGACAGGGAGTAAAAAAGGCTAACTATTATCACCATACCTCTTAATTTTATAATGGATGTCTAGCCAGTCCAGTAAGTAAATAAAATGGAAATGATGGTCATAAGATTGAAAAGAGCAGAAATCAATGAAATACAAAACTGAAAAACTGTAGAAAAAATCAGTAAACCGAAAGTATTTGGTATTTTGTTTTTTGAATACATTCATAAAATTGGATAACCCTTAGATAAGCTAATTAAAAACAAAAGATAAATTACAAATTTTCAATACCAGACATGAAAGAAGAGATATGACTACAAATGATGAGCATAATAAATGATATAAATAGTTCATGCAGTAAATTCAATAACTTAAATGAACAAATTCTTAGAATTTGCAGCTATCAAAACTTAAATGCAGCTTATCAAAACTTAAAAAGGAAAAATCTTAATGGCCCTGTAACTGTTAAAGAAGTTAAAAACTGGGCCAGCAGAGTGGCGCATTGGTTAAGAGTTGGCTTGGGATGCAGAGGGCCCCAGTTTGGATCCCACATGTGAGGGCCAGTGACATTGCCCTCCGCAGCTAAGATGCTGAACAACAGCTCAACCTGGAGCTGGACTGCTGTGAGTCGCTGGCGTCGGTGTAGTCTGCAGCCCTTGCTGCAGTGGGTTGCCATGGGCTACCNGCAATGATGGTGCCAGCTTGGGCCAGTGAAGCAACATCCTCCACAACTAGACTGAAGAACAAAATGACAGCAACTTGTCTGTTCCCCTTCCCCCAATTCACCAATAAAACCTTTAAAAAAACAAAACAAAAACTTTCACACAAGGAAGACTTAAGGCCCAAATGCCTTTACTTGTGAATTCTATTAGTATTTAAGGGAGAAATAATTCCAATTTTACAGAAATTCCTTATGGAATGAATACTTCCTAACTTGTTTTATAAAGACAGCATTATTATCTGGCTACCAAAACCTGACGTATTATCCAGAAAGAGCACTAAAAATAAGAGAAAGATGTTAAGAGACCTGGTAGAAAGATTCAGAAGTTTCAGCATATAACCCTCAGGAGTTCCAGATGGAGAGAATAAAAATATGAGGTGAGAAAATATTTGTAATATTAAAAGCTGAAAATTTCCCTGAATTAAAGATATTAATAAATATGTGAATCTTCAAATTACATTAGCATAAACTCTGAGTCATTTTAATGGAAGTAATTCATAACTAGACTCAAAAAAAAGGAAAAAAGTAATTATAATCTAAGCTAATCTATTAAAAATGTGGCTGAAATAAAGCCATTTTCAGAAAAAGAAACACTGAATCAGTTTGCTGCCACCCACAGACCTTCCTAATAGAATTCTTCATATATTTTAAAAGTAAAATAAAACACAGAATGAAGTAGGCAGAGGAAGCAAATTGGAGGAAAGAAATTAACACATGTCTAAAAAAAAACACTGCCTATACGAATTCCCCATAATTATATTGTTTAATTTATTGGGTGTCAGATAAAGTAGAATTAAAAGAGTAAACAAAAATAACATAAGTGGCGTGCAATGATATGTAATCAGTCTAGGGATATCATTGTTCCAGATAAGGGTACAACTATTGATCATATTTTACTAATTAATTATGCACGCCAAAACGTAAGAGTTAATCAGTTATAAAAAGAAGCATGAAAAAGAGAAGGCAAGAAGGAAGATATTGGGTATTTTCTCAACCAGTAGAGATGGGGGAAAGAACATAAAGATAAAATTAATACAAAAGAGGACAAGAAGGAAAGAAACTTGAAAAAATAAACAAAATAAGATGATAAAATTAAAATATATCTGTATATAAAATAAACGTAAGGTGATTAAGGTAGGCTATTCACAGACAACGTCAGATTGGATTTTTTAAAATGAAGGTATCTTCTTTTAAAAGTATGTACTAAAAGATAAGAACATAGACATTTTAAAAAATAGATGGGAAAATGAAATCTCTGTAAAATATTAGTAAAAAATGGGCAAAATAGCCTTATTACTATCAGATTATTATCAGAGACAGATGTAACTGATTTTGTTGCTTATTCTACTGCTCAAAGGCAATTAATCACTGCTCAGTGCCAGCAGAATAAAATCCAGACTCTGTAGCATGACTTTCAAGGATCTTCACGGTTGGATACAGCCTTCCTTTGGACAGATCTATTCGTCTTTGATCTCTCAGCTCCTGTCACAAAGATGATATGTAGTAGACACTCGAATATTTATTAAGTTCAGATGAAAGAAAAGAACCACTATCCGTGCAATCATTGTAACATTTACCTGCATAATGTCCTCTTCACTTTTTTCATAGGTATTTTTTCTTTGAAAAAAAATGGGAGAAACATTTATAATTCTGTATCTAATATATTGACAACTAAGCAAAATTTCTTTCCCTCATGCCTCTTCCTTTCCCCTTCCGCCACCACTGCTGTAGACTTTAACAAAATACTTTCTTTCCAGAGGATAATTTTTGGAGCACCCCCTCTCATTTTTTATACTACCCCCCCTCTTTCCTCTCGTTTCCCCGGTTGTTCTTTCCTCTTCCTTCTCCTCTCCATTTTCATCCTCTCCACCCCGCCTCTTTTCTTTGCTATTCTCTTCTCTTTGTAAATTTATCTGTATTATCAGAACTCAAGAAAAGAAGTGATGGTGAGAGAACTTCAAGAGTGGAGAACCTGAGAATGGGAGTCTTTTCTGTTTAGATTTGTCACTTGATAATGACAAACTGAACATGTTTTATAGGGGCCGTGAGCTGCCTCACATTGGTCCAGATGAATGGTTTTTACATCAAAAGGCACATAGGGCTCACTGGGGAGGGGGGCTATTTTATGAATTCATGCTGTTTCCCAAACCACCCCCATATTCATTTCACAGTCTGTACTAGGGATAGTTGGGATGCCATGTTGTGTGTGTGTGTGTGTGTGTGTGTGTGTGTGTGTATGTATAATTTGAAAAAGCTTTCTAAACTATTCTGGTGGGATTGCATTTCTACCAAGTACAGTCCTAGAAAAGAACCCCTAATATAAACGGATCAGTCTCATACTACAAGATAAACAAACACCCCCAAAGCCATCATATTGGAAACCTCATTTTGTACATGAGGAATTATATAACGAAGCTCTAAGGCAGCGGTTCTCAGCCTGTGGGTCGCGACCCCTTTGGGGGTGGAATGACCCTTTCACAGGGGTCACCGGTACTGGTATGTGGGCGTGTCTACATGTGGGCCTGGAGACGGATAGAGGAGCGGTGTCTCGGTTCCTAAGACCATCGAAAATATGTGTTTTCCGATGGTCTTAGGCGACCCCTGTGAAAGGTTGAGAACCGCTGCTCTAAGGGAACATGGGAATTTTCTGTAGAATATATTTTCCTACTGGGCAAGGATACCCCAACTCATTGACTCTCTCGCCTTGGTATGAATCAGCACCAATAAGAGCTTTAAGCAAATTAGATGCTTAAGTCTCATCCCTGGAGATAGGAGTTCAAGCGGTCTGGTCCTGGTTCATACATTGGCATTCTTTCTAAAGTTTTTCAGGTATTTCTAACATGCAATCTGAATTGAGAAACTTCACGAACTGCTCATAATTAAATAGGAAAACAAAATCTGTTTCATTTGGGAACTTTCTTATGAAGCACTGGGATCTATGCTCACTCAAGATTTTTGCCAAGGGAATTGTAGAATTGAATAGAGAGATATGTGGACTTTCTGCAGTGACAAGAATTAGGGATCTAAGTGCACAAATCTGTTACTTCAGATAGTATTAAACAGGAAATTTGGTGAACAGAAAAGAAACAAGAATATCCTGAATGAAAAATACTGAGAGCCCAAGGAGGGGACAGATGAGTATATAGAAGAGTAGATCAAGAATACATAGGGAAGGAACTAAAATGAAAATGAGAAAAACAAAACTAAAGAAAACAGTAGGTAGACGGGCAGGAAAAGGATGCACAACTTAAAATGTGAGTCAATTTTTTATTAATTTTTGTAACTTTCCACTACTCTATCCAACACCATATCAAGGTTTTTGGCCAAAATAAAACTAGATATCCAGTACACTTTTCTTAATTAATTTCCATTCCATGAAAAAAATTAAAGATGAATTATTATATTTCATGTGTATTCTTTACATTTATTTTTTTCTAATAGATCATATTTACATGACAGAAATTTACCTTTAAATGGCATTTCAAAGATAGAAACAAAGACAGAACAATTAGATACAAAAACAAAAGCAAAACCTTTATTCTTTTGGCTTGATTGTAATGTGGTTTACCGTTCTTTATGGTAATAGCATTTTCCTGCATGCATTTCACCAACACACTACAAGGCAATAGCTTTAGTATAAAGAATCTACATTTAATGTTGCTTGTGAAAAAAACGCAAAATGTGTTGCTGTAGCTGGTAATATAATTTCACTACCTGGCTTTGTGGGTGGGATTGGGAGGGGAGAGCTTAGATCCCATATCATAGCTGATACAGTTCTAGTGCCATATGGGTCGATAAGAATAAGATCTATCTGCAGAAACAAACACTGGAGAAGACTGATGATTTCCTCAATATGAAGACTAGGTGGAAACATCTGATTCAAGCAACGCCAAGAGTATCAGCTGATCTTTCCTTAAGCTGCTCCTGATGATAAGGCATCACTATCTGAAAGCAAATAAACGTTGGGCTCAATCTGAGATTTGTTTCACATTGAAAAGTGTGCAAAATTTACAGTACTAATAAAAAAGCAGAAACCTACACTGCATCTTAGTCTTTGCTTCTTATTTTGTGAAGTGCTTTCATTTAAAAGTGCTAGAAATAGAAACTAACAACAGTGACTGTGACATCAACCTGAAGATACTTTTAATTTCTCATTTTATGTACAAAAAGCTGAAAAATAAAATAAAATGAACTTTTTACAGTATTTATATTTTCTTAGAAAATTCTAACCATAGATTTTCAACAGATTTAAGCAGCTGGCAACATGTTTGCACAGTTGGGCTTTTTAACCATACAGTGTTCAGTTAAGATTGGAAGAATAAAACGCAAGAAGCTCTTCTTTGCTGCAACCTATTGCTCAACGACATAAAGAATGAGGTCTTGGTAGAACAATTGGTTTCACTTCACCACTGACATATGGCTTCCCATATCAGACTTCTGAACAGTGGAAAGAGAAGGATACAGCAGCATAGGCAAGATAAACATGCAGCAGTGACAGCTTCAAACTATAATGGAACCAATTACATCATATTACCTTTTGAAAGCTTGCAAACTATACGTAGTGGTACATATTTGATGCAATAAATACTGTGCTTAAGTCATCATTTTTGTTTGCTCAAACATGCACCACTGGGTAAAATTACTATTTACAAAGCAGACTTTTATTTTTTAAATTGACATACACTATGTCAACCTTACCAAGAGCAGAAGATGGCTAAACAATACTGCAGGGAAAAGCAGAATCAATTTCATAGAGTGGTTGTGGGGGATGCATTTTGGTCAATTCAGGTTCAAGAAAGGACTGATAGAACATTTTTATTTTATGTCAAAGGACACTTACCAAACATGTTATAGTCATGCTGTGGGACTCTGAATGACTGTGTAATGGGGTGTGTGTGTGTGTGTGTGTGTGTACATATACATGTATACACACGCACATATACATATATACATATATACATGTACATATAATGAATTATGTAAAAATAAAATAATTCTTTAATGCTTGTGGGTTCTATGGAACATTTACAGGCACATTAAAAATTTTCTGGATGAGACACCTTAAAAACATGAATAGCTATTTAAGCACCTCAAAAATCTAAAAACATCCTGAAACAAGAAGTAAACTCTTTCCTTTTGTGATGTGATTTTTTAATGTATGAATAAGTGCAGCATGCCTTCATTTAAAATATATCCAATTATACAATAGAGAAATGTAAATATTCCTTACCTTTAATCCCTCTCCCCAAACATAAACCCATTTACAAAAATAGTCACATATAATAGTAAACAACCTGTGAATTAAAACAAAAAGTGAGAAATTCGCAGCATACATTTCATAAAAATATGGCAGATGTGGCAGTTAAACATAAACAGTGGTGACAATTACTATTATCAAGTGTCACATGTCAAATTTACATAAAAATTTAACTTCCCTCCCCCTTTTAAATTGGTTCCTATCATCTGAGTAGCCATTACGTCTCTGCTCTTCAGCAGTGTCAGCTGGTTGTAAAGACAGAAACCTCCTGTCAATGCAGTTTTTCTGGTTTATTGAGTCCCAGGTTGCAGACCAGAGGTCTCTGTCTTGTTATAGGCACTGACCTTAAGTGTACATTTGTAAAAACAGTCAGTTTGGCATAGACCTTCTGTGGGAATCCTGTTGACACTAATTACATCACCATCACAGGCTGTAAACAATGGATCACAAAATGAAGTATTCTTTGTTTCTTGTTTTACTTTTTACTTTCCCTGATATCTTTCCCTTTGTCTTCCTTTTCGGATTTGTCTTTTTCAAATTTTTCTTTTTCTGGTTTGGTCACACTATCATACGAAGGTGGAGAAGTGGTGGAAGGAGTCACATCGGTTTTCTCTGGCGTTGAGTTCTCATTTAGTTTATCAATGAGGGCCTCTTCTTTGATAGGCGTTCCATCACCTTCTTTCCCTTTGTCCTTCTTATATATAGAGGAAACCTTTTTAACTTTTTGCTTCAAGAGGTAGCGTCTATAAGCCCTCTGGATAACGACAGCAGACACCTCCTCTTGTTTGCGTTTCAAAGTGGTGGTGATGGGCTCATAGGAGACTTTGGAGGGGTTCGATGCCATGAACCGGTCTTCCATCTGTATTCGAAGGGCATCCATCTCTCCACTCTCACCCAAAACACGCTTTGTAAAGGCAAATAAAATGTCGAGGCAGTGGATCCGGTCCCCACTGACCATGGGCAGATCCATGGCGATGAGCTGGACCTTGTTTGGTTTTGCTATGAGAAGAGGAGGATCCAGGGCAGCGGCAAAATCAGAGAGCTTGGAGAACTCAATAAACTGGGTGGCATCGGGGTCAAACTTCTCCCAAACCTCGTAGAACATCTCAAAGTCATCCTCACTCAGGGGCTCTGCACTTTCTTCAGTAGCAACACTGAAGTTCTCCAGGATGACAGCGATGTACATGTTCACCACAACCAGAAAGGATATGATGATGTAACTGACAAAAAAGAAAATCCCAACAGATGGGTTCCCACAGTCTCCTTTAACTGAGCTTCCAGGGTGATCTTTCTCAGGGTCGCAGTCAGGAGGTCCACTGTTGAGAATAGGTGCCAACAAACCGTCCCAGCCCGCAGAGGTGGTAATCTGAAACAGGCAGATCATGCTGTTGCCAAAGGTTTCAAAGTTGAACATGTCATCAATTCCAACTTCCCTCTTAACGTAGGCAAAGTTGGACATTCCAAAGATGGCGTAGATGAACATGACCAGGAAGAGCAGGAGGCCGATGTTAAACAACGCAGGAAGGGACATCATCAGAGCGAAGAGCAGCGTGCGGATCCCCTTGGCCCCTTTGATCAGACGTAGGATTCGGCCAATCCTGGCCAGACGGATCACTCGGAACAGGGTAGGGGACACAAAATATTTTTCTATCAGCTCAGCCAGAAACATGCCTGTGGAAAACAACACATATAGTATTATATTTAATAGCAGCAAATGAAAATTTACATTGCTAAGATAAACACTAGCTAGTTTTAAAAAAAGGGGTCATGAGGATTGGGTATACACACACAAACACACACACACAAACACACACATTTATATATACATACACAAACATCTGCAATATTTGTTCAGCAAAATTAAAATGGCATGTTTAGTGTTATAATATTAACACCTCTTAAATAACTTAAGGTATTCAAAGCCATTTTTCCTAGTTCAAGAAAAAACATCTATCAAAAGAAAGACTCAACCACTGAAGGTCTAAATATGTCACAAAGTATAGGGCAGCCAAGCACAGAAATGGATTTATGTTTCTAAAATACTAGTCCTGGTATTCGCATAAGAACTAATGGATAAGGCATGTGATTTTGAATTGATTATATGAGAGTTCTTATTCTGAGATGGTTGTGATCCATTTTATTTGGGAGGTGGTAGAATGATTTTTAGGAGAGAATTTGGGCTTTGGAAACAGATGTACTTTGGGACTGAAACTTGGCCCTTGATTTTATGTATCACTAAATGATTTTGTTGTTGTTGTTGTTTTTAAATATTTACTGAGTCTTTTCTTTGTGCTTGGAAGTGCTACATTCATTTACTTACATAATCTCATTTAATCTTCACAACAACACTTTGCGGAACTATTTCTTGGAAAACCAGGGATTGGAGAGGTGCGGTGACCTGCCATGGGTCACAAAGCTGGTAAGTAGGAGAAATAAGGTAGCTCCAGGCCAGGTTTGTATGACCCCTGGCGTTCTCATCCTTTAATCACTATATTACTACCAAATAGCACTTGTGTGAGGATTAAATGGAATGGCACATTGTTTCAAAGTTCTATTTCACCAGAGTAAGAGTATAATAGTGCAATGCTATGTTTCTCTCGATGTGTATGTTCTTTTTCCTCAAATAGACCCAACCTTGTCTTAAATCTCTTATATTTACTTTCAGCACCTCATTTAATGTCCCATACATAAACGCTTAATATGTACTAATGATAATGAATCTGTTTTAAATAAGTGTCTACTTCTGAAGAATATTACAAACCATAGAAAACTGTCTGAACCCAAAGGTAGCATGGAGCTTACACGAGGTCTGACAATTAAGTTTGAGAACTCGTTGCAACAATGTTGCTAATCTTTTTTGATATCAGAGGGGTTATTCATTATGAATTTGTACCAAATGGACAAACAGTTAACCAAGTTTACTATTTGGAAGTGCTGAAAAGGCTGCGTGAAAAAGTTAGATGACCTGAACTTTTCACCAACAATTCATGGCTCTTGAATCATGACAATGCACCAGCTCACACAGCACTATCTGTGAGGGAGTTTTTAGCCAGTAAACAAATAACTGTATTGGAATACCCTCCCTACTCACCTGACCTGGCCCCCAATGACTTCTTTCCTTACCTGAAGATAAAGGAAATATTGAAAGAAAGACGTTTTGATGGCATTCAAGATATCAAGGGTAATATGACAACAGCTCTGATGGCCATTCCAGAAAAAGAGTTCCACCTTTTGAAAGGAGGACTAGGTGCTGGCATCGGTGCATAGCTTCCCAAGAGGAGTGCTTCGAAGGTGACCATAGTGATATTCAGCAATGAGGTATGTAGCACTTTTTATAGGATGAGTTTGCAAACTTAATTGTCCGACCTCGTATGCATGTGGGAATACATATAAACACACATATGCACAGTTCCAATTATCAAGGAGATCTTATTTATGGACTGTTTGACTACTTCTAGTGATTTATATGTGTATGTGTGTGTTAATTGTTTATTCAAAGCAATACTTGTCTGTACGAGAGTAGTATAACTGAGTATGGGAGTATTATGCCAAAGTTGCAGTTATTGTCTTCTAAAATAAGACAATGATAAATGAAAGCTGAAAAATACAAATTCTTTTTTTTATACATCATTTCATGCATAACATGCAATTAGAGCTATGACAAGCTGAAGAATGGACTGTTAGACTTTTATTTGAAATTTCTGGATGAATGAAGACAATAGTGAAAAACACTTTCAAAGTTCTAAAATAGAAATTGTTACTACTAACTTCTTTAATTGGGGGAAAGCACTTCTTACCTACAATGGAAAGAATGACCACCACAAAATCAAAAATATTCCATCCGATGGTGAAATAGTAATAACGAAGAGAGATTAGTTTCAGCACACATTCTCCAGTGAACAGGACAATAAACACCAGGTTAATCCAGTACAAAATGTTTGTCATTTCTTGACTCTGGTCGTCAGTTTCCACCATCATGGTGACCATGTTGAGGCAGATGAGGATCATAATGCTGATATCAAAGACTTGTTTGGTTACAAAATCAAAGACCATTCCTTGGAATTTGTTCTGGAACAAATAATATGTAAAAATTCATTTAAAAAATGGAAAAAAAATCAAGTTCAACTCATCCGATTTTAACATGGCAGTATGAAAATGCACCATGTTTGTTTTGTGCTTGGAAGAAAATTTTGTATGTTGGAATATCCAACAGTTTTCAAATGTATTAGTTTTATTTATGCTGCTCATGATACCAGATTTTATAAACTGATTTTATGTTAAGAATTACTGGGCTGGCCAAGTGGCTCAATTGGTTAAGAGCTCGCTCAAGAGTTTGAGCTCTGAGCAACAGTGGTTCGATTCTCAGCCCAAGCTGAGCAGCTGCTGAGCTGCCAACAGGTGGCAGGATGGCTTACCTTAAAAAAAAAATTACTTATGTTCTCAGTGCTCAGAACATCATCATGTGTATGATGGATAGTCAGTAAATATTTGCCACTCCAATAAATCTTTGGTATCTCCTGAGTTGGGGGTAGGTATCAAAATTTGCTTTGAAGAATTAATAACTAAATACTTCTCCAGGTTTTTCTGTCTTTATTCCTAGTGTCTGCCTTTATAGTCTCTGCCCAAAGCCATAGCATCTTAAATTCTACCGTAAAGTTTTTAACTGAGATGTTTTAAAAATTATAATTCAAGAAAAAGGACATCAGTGGAACAGCTGGTGAAATCCAATTAAGTTCTGTATTTTATTTAATGGTATTGTACCAAGGTTAATTTCTTAGCTTTGATAACTGATCTATGGTTATGTAAGCTGTTAAAATAAGGGAAAACTAGGTGAAGATTATGTGGGGTAACTCTTCTGTACAAATAAAATTATCTTTAAAAAGTGATAGTTTTAATTCAGATGTTCCAGCTTTGCCCTATTTAATTGGGTCCTTATTTCCAAGCACTGCCTGGCCTTATGTCTTGTTTATGAAGTTAAGTCCTCATCTTGTAAACCAGTTCTGCTAATTGGACCATGTTTGATTCATTTTTGCCTCTATCCACATCGTATTTCAGGCACCCTAGGGCATGAACCTTGGCTAAGTTCTGCGGGGCTGTCCTCTCTACCTTCTCAACTAGAATGACTGATTCTGCTACTTATAGTAGGCTACATCATTGTCTTCTTTCTCAAACAGACACGTTTTCAGGACTGGATTCTCTATACTCGTGTTCTGAATTCCCCCTGATGAGGGGCATCCATTTCTCCCTATTGAAATTCTTGGACATCAAACACCACATGTTTGTTATGGTTCACTCTTTGAATACATATTTGACATGCTGGATTGGACTTCTATTGCTCCACCTGGGTTTGTCCTTCTAGGACCTCCTCCAACCTAATAAATGCATTTAATTCCAGTTTCAAACCCTTCCTTCTTACTTCTTGTTTACTGCAGTTTCCTTTTCCAAGTCTGGTTATGTTTCTCTTATTTCTACCTTTCTGATATTTCCTAACACTCCTCTATCATATCTTTTTATCTTGTTTATTTATCTCCGCTGAAACAGACTTCCTTCACCCCTTCTCTGTCTGGTGAATTCTAACTCCGTTTTAACCTTTAAGCACTCTGTGCTCTTAGAAAACTTTGTGGTTACATTTGTCATAATATTGATGACGCTGTATTGTAAATGGTTTACTCTTATTTAATTTTAATTTTCACTTCTACTCATTTGGGGGTCTGCAAAGACAGAGCAGTGTCATTTTTCTCTCAAATATAGCACCTGGAGTGTAGAGGGCTCAAAATTGCTTAAAAGTAAAAACTTGGTGTTTATTTTCATATTAGCATGATCAATAAAAAGCACCTTAGGGTCCATGACAGTAGAGTTTCCACCCCACTCTTTTGATTGTCAAATTCTGCAAACTAGTATTTCCAATTTTCTCACCATTCATCTTCCTAATTCATATCCTGCATGACACCCCTATTCATTTAGTTGTATAAGGCAGAAACTCTTGTCATATTTGTTTCTTCCTTCTTCAACTCTTATATTCAATTTGCAGACAAGCTTTTCAATTTCATTCCTGTGATAGCTCACAATTCCATTCACTTTTATTTACCTCCACACCACTCTGGTTCAGGCTACTTACCATCTGAGATATAGCCCCCAAACAAGTCTAAAATGCAAAACCACTGCCTTTGTCAATACTGGTTGACTGTCTCCACTAAACTCAAACAGAACAGGACCCCTTCAGTGGCTTCCTATTGCTCTAAGGACAGAGACAGCTCTTGAGCATGGCCTACGAAGCATAGAAGAGTCTGACTTATCCTAATCACCATTGTCAATGTGACTCAAACGAATCCTTGCTCTGCACTGCAGCCTCACCGGCCTTCCTATCTCAGGGCCTTCCCATGTGCATCCCTCTTCTCCTAAAGAGCTTATCTTTTCCACTTTGCCTATTGACACTTTCTCATTATTCTTCAGTCCTCAGCTCATGCATCACTTCAGTGAAGCTTTCCCTAACTTCCTTATTAATCAGCTCCCTCCCTCTTATCAGCTCTCACAGCCAAGTGTATTCTTTCTTTCTTGGATATTTCTATTGGTTGGTGTGACACTTGGATTATAATTTGTTGCACCAAATAGACTCTACGTTGTTCAATATTTAAATTCCAAATGCTTAGCATGGTACATTCTTAATGAATGACCGAATGGGTGGATTTTACCAGATCATTTCCTAATTTTCCAAATTTTCATCAATAATATTCTACTATAGCTAAATGCACTGATCTCTTCCCATCATCCCTACCCCTAAATGTCATTTGATGTAATTAAACAGCCTCTTTTTTTGAAATTTTCTCATTCATCTCTCTCTATATATACTGCCTTAGTGATCAATCTCATTCCTTTGTTGATTTACTTCTTCCTGTAATGGTGAAGTGCCCAAGGCTTCATGCTTAGCACTTTTCTTTTTTGTCTATTCTAATTATCTTTCAAAAATGAATCAATGCTTCAGAGCTCAACTGAATTGTGTTTGACAACTCTAAAATACTATCTCAGCCTGAAATTTCATAGGACCTAAATCTGTATTTCCAAATGCATTTACCAGACTTTCATGTATGTTAGTGGAGCCATAAATGAAACTCCACAAAACATCAACTGTTTTAGATTCTTTACTATCTATATGTCCTCCTTCTTTTCCTATATTTTATAGCTGCCTCATCTCACTGAATCTTCTTCTTGGTTCATTTATCTCCTGTGTTCCAATCCTATTGGCATGACCCCACATTATGGACTCATCTTCTTAATCTCATACCCAGTGTTATTTTGTCTCTAACATCTTCTCATACCAATGTCTAAAATCTACTTTTTTGACATTACCATGTTGTTCTTTTAACTATATTGCATTTGTATTGCTTAATTAAGATCAATTACTTCAGACTCGTAGAGGTAACCTGGACTCATTTAACCCAGAAAAATCTTGTGTTTACTACTCACTAATTCAAATGTATAACTATTCTCAACTAAAATATTTATTTCCACGGCTCTGGAGTAGACATTTTCTCATACAGGGAATGTATTCTGCTTTCCTTCCCATCCATTCAAATTGCATTATTTCTCAAAAAGACTAGGCTCAAACTGCACATTCCTTATGTCTTATCCAATATAGTTACCTACTTTCTTGGAGCTTTTGGCCTACAAACTGAACATGGCAAGGCCAGTTTCATATTGTCACTAATCTGTTCATAGAGTCTCAATTCCTGGGGAAGACTGGACTGACTTGCCCCATGTATACCTTAAGGGCAGAGTTCTGAGACTTAATATCTGAGGTATTCTTTCAGGAGTGATGGAAGAGTTCAGGGACTTGCCTGACAACAATTCCCTGTAGCAACCAAACAGGCAGCAGCAACTGGCATATATACAATTGGAATAGCCATAAAAAGAATCATATTACATGACTTAGGGACAAGATCTAGGGGGAAATAGATTTTTGTAAAAACAATAACAAAAACAAAAAAAACTGTGACTTGTTTCATTAATGATTCCATTCAATCTGCAGTTGGACAAAAATTGGGGCATATCTGAGAGGTTCAATAATCACAATTGGTCTCCACTACACTCTGAGAATATTCAATATTTCAACATATATACATATGGTTATGTTTTCTTCTCTATATTATTAGGAGCTCCTCAGTGACATCAAGCTTATGTAATACTATTGGTATATAAGTCAGAAATATATATATATATATATATATATATATATATATATATATATGGTTGTCAGAAAAGTCATGACGTATCTTTTCTGTTTTTTATTGCAAAAATGCATCATGACTTTTACAACAAATATATATATATATATATATATTTTATAATGTGTCTACATGAAATATATATTTATACATATTGAATATATGAAATACATTTGATTAGGCTATTTAGCTAGTCACATTGTTGAGGTAACACTTCGTTTTACAAATTCTCAAAATACATCTAGCAATTTGGGCTGTGAAAGTGATAGATAATATAGCTTTTACTGGTGATGAAAGTATGTTATACTTACAGCAGGTCGAGGTATGGGTTTTTGTGGTTTCTTTGAACCCAGTTTTTTCATTGCATTATAGTATTTCTTCTGTTCTTCTGTCATAAAAATGTCTTGACCTCCAAAGTAAAGAAATGAAAATAAAACAAGTTAAAATCATGTTCTTTGCTAGTTATGAAATCCTCCTTAGTAGTTGTATGAAAATTGGCTCTACATTCTATTCTAATGTTGTTAATTAATATCTGTATTTATAGAGATGCATACATTCAGTACATAAATTATGCCATATTAGTCAGATTTCTATACTGGAAATATCAAAACATGCTATCTGAATTATTAATTACTTAAAATTGGACAGCAGATTACATCTCTCAAAATAATTTTTGAATTTCATATTCTTTCTTTTTGGTGATTGCAGTTTGGAGTCAAAAGGAAACGGTGTGACATGTTCAGTTCAATTTTAGAGCAAAAATGAAGTTTCGGTATACTTATCTTCTTTTTCTGTTGGTTGAAGTTATCTATGATGACACCAATGAAAAGATTCAGAGTAAAGAATGAACCAAAAATAATAAAGATGACAAAATAAAGATACATGTACAGATTGTCTTCATACTTGGGCTGTAATTCTACCTACAAAATATAAAGAATGATAACAATTAGACCTAATACTTGTTTCATAAACAGGACATAAGCGACTTTCAATTCTCAAAGCATGTCTCATTCTAGATTCTGAATGCAATTTATAAGCAAAGGCCCTAATAGGGCATGCAAAGTGAGGATTTCATCTTCCTACAGAAGAGATGTTAGAGTCACACTATTCCATGTTAAACTTTTAAAAGTTACTCTCTGACTTAGTTTCTTCATCTGTAAAACGGAAATAATAAAACCTAAACCTCATATGGTAGTTGGGAAGGTTAAATATAAAAAAGTACTTAAAACAGTGCTTGGCCAATCCTAATAGCTAAGTGTAAAGGTATGATTTCTATTACACATTTCTTTTGATAGGTCAGAATCAATGCATGTGTGGATACAGGTATACCAGCAGGATCTTTCCATTCTGAATATAAGTCTACACACAGCCTACTAAGTAGGCCTGAGGCGCTGGTTCTGTAACAATGATACCCTCTTTTGTCCAGCACAGTTTTGATAAAAAAAAAAAAAAAGAAAATGTGATAGTTGGTTTGTGCTTTGGTTGTAATCTATTTTTCAGGCCTCACAGGGTATTATTCAAACCAATGCAGTTAACTAGTCATAGGAGGTAATGGATGCAAGTAATGACTCATTGTGTCATGAAATCAATTTAGAGGATAATGGCCAACATGAAATTTTTTTTTCTAGTGAAATAGGGTAAAACAAAAAATACTAGAAATATTATAAAAATGTATAGTCTTTGATGAGACTTTTATGTCATTTATTGTGTGTGTAATAGAAAGTAATGATATTTTTAAATGTTTTAAAATTATTGGGTTGTATGGAAAAGTCATGACGTATTTTTTTCTGTTTTTCATTGCAAAAATGCGTCATGACTTTTCCAACAACCCATAACTACAATACATACACAAAAGTGCACAGCATATAAGTGTACAATGTAATAAATTGTTATAAAGTGAATTTCACAGCCCAGGACATCGCCAGGTCTTCAGAAAACCGTGGTGTCCTTCTCAAAGAGAAATGACCATTCCTGCTAGAAGTGATCATTATCCTTACTTTTATGGTAATTGTTTTTTGCTTTTTCTTTGGCGTTAACATCAAAGCATGTATTTTTTTTTTAATTGGGGAATTGGGGGAGGAGAACAGTGTTGGGGAATTGGGGAGGGTGACCAGTCAAGTTGTTGTTCTTCAGTCTTAGTTGTGGTGGGCACCAGTCGCCATCTGGCTGCCCGTCAGCAGCTCGTGGCCTCTAAGCTCAAAGTGTGTGTTACAATCTTAGTTGCGGGGGGAGGGCGTAGATGCCATCCCATGTGGGAGTGGAACCTGCAGCCTTGTTAAGAGCACACACTCTATTCACAGAGCTATCTGGGCAGCAGCTCAGTTTAAGGTGCCGAGTTCAGTCTTAGTTGTGGGTGGGCATAGCCACCATCCCATGCGGAAGTCGAAACGGCAGCCTTGTTGTTAAGAGTGCGTGCTCTATCCACTGAGCCATCTAGGTGGCAGCTCAGCTCAAGGTGCCAAGTTCAGTCTTAGTTGCGGGTGGGTATAGCCCACCATCGAACAGGCAGTCTTGTTGTTAGGAGCATGTGCTCTCACCAGCTGAGTCATCCTGCCACCTCTTGGCAGCTCAGCGGCAGCTCAGTGTCACTGGCCCATGTGGGAATCGAACCAGCGGTCCTGTTGCTCAGAGTTCACGCTCTTAAGCTAATTCTTAACCAGCTGAGCCACTTGGCCAACACAAAGTATGTATTCTTGAGCAACAGGTTAATTATGTCTACATTTTATGTGGTAGACACATTTGTTATAACTCTATTATATTTTTAAGATTCATCCACATTGTTGTGCATACCATATTCATATACAATTTTCATCACTGTATAACATTCAATTATCTGTCTATTTCCTCTACTTTTGAGTTGTTTCCAGTTTTTCTGTAAATACAAAAAATATGTTCATTCTTGTACATAGATTCTTCTACAAATGTGCACAAGTTTCTGTAGGATATAGCTAAAAAATGGAATTGCAGGGTTAAAGAATATCTTGAACTTTATTGAATAAAGTGATAATTCCTAGCCTTTTTTTTTAAGCTGAGCCATCCTGCCACCTGTTGGCAGCTCAGCAGCAGCTCAGCTCAGGCCGGGCATCGAACCGCTGTTACTCAGAGCTTGCACTCTTGAGTGAGCTCTTAATCAACTGAGCTACTTGGCCGGCCCCCTTAGATTAAAAAAAAAAAACACATTTATCCACTCTTTTCCCATTAGCAAGGTATAGGAGTTTTTATTGCTGTTTTATCCTTGGCAGCACTTGGTATTGTCGAAATTTTTAATACTGCCTATCAGGTAGGTGAGTAGGTGATATCTCGTTTTGGTTTAAATTTGCATTTCTCTGTTGCTAATGAGACAAAGAGTGAGCAACTTTTCATAATTTTTAGTGGGCAATTGAATTCCATCTTTTGCAAAGTGCTTGAATGGTAAGGAGTTAGGTAGCAGACAGTATGTGCCAAGTTATTAAGGAAGAAACTGAAAGTAAGTTGTATGTCATGTAGGTTATTGATAAAAAAAGGTAGAGAGAACTTTAAACGAAGTTATCAGTTTGTAGGAACTACTGTAGAAAGTAGTTTTGAGCCCATTCTTTGTGGTCAGATTTCAAAAACATGTTCTACCACTTAAGGTGTTAAGCCTCTTTGCTTCCATGTTAAAATGGAGCTAATATCAACTATATGATAAGGTTATTATTTAGGATTAAATGAGATAATGAAAGGAAGTCCTTAGCATAGTGATTGGTAAATAATAAGACATTACAGTAAGTCCCCAATTTACAAACGAGTTCCGTTCCGGGAGAACGTTAGTAAGTCGGATTTGTTTGTAAGTCCAACAAAGTGAGTCTGACACACTTTTGACACTCCTAGCAGTCCCCTCCACATCACCACTGCTTTTCCTCTTGCTTCTGGACATCCTGGGCTCTGATTGAGCACTGTACTACTGTCCACTATCGCACTGTACAGTAAGCACACAGCAGCACAACTGTGACAACCAGCAGCAGACACGGGAGTTACTTCTGCGAATTGTTTGCAACTCGAACGTTTGTAAGTCTGGGATTTACGGCATTCTTCTTAAAAAAAAAGCCCATATGTGGGATTCCTGACAGTACTTGCAGAGACACAACGCAGGGCTTTTAGCTCCTGTGCTCTCTTTATTACTAAGGTGAAAAAAACACACCTCAGGAATTCTCTCTGAGTTATGCCTGGTTGTTGGTGCTAGGGGAATAACATTTTGAGCTTAATTATTGGGTTGTTGGAAAAGTCATGACGCATTTTTGCAATGAAAAACGTAGAAAAATATGTCATGACTTCTCTGACAACCCAATGCTATGCTTGGGAAATATACCAGAAGCCAATCTCTTTTTTTCAAAATGTGACTTCCTCCCTCATTGTTGGACAATGAGAAATTAATAGAAATTCACAAAAAATTTTAAAAGTGCTGATGTGTATAAGGTAGTTTGTCAAAGCCCCTTTCTTCTACCACAAAAATATGACTTCCCAGAGAAAAACACAGTGCTAAATCTTTTGTTTTGCTTTCGGTTTCTTTTTTTCCACCATTAGTCGAGTCCTTTTTATTACAAGGAAGATCAAAAGCTGAAGGAAATCGGCGACACGTGAAAAAAGTGCCTGTGAAGGCTTCAGTGCACAAAATGGCCATAACTATTGAGCCAAAAATAAAATGTCTCATTTTGCAAAAACAGTCAACAAATTTTTAAGTGCCAGGTGCCATGCTAGAGACTAGAAAATATGTTAAAAGATTTGTAGCGAGTGGAGAAAAACATTGAGATCAAATATTGGAAGAAAAATGTTAGGTTGAATATTTTATTTTTGTAATACAGATGCACTTAAATTGACCCACGGTTTTATTTTGTTGATAATATCACTAAAATACAACCTCTGTAATATTCACTGGATCAAATTTAACACTTTTCTCTCTAAATAGACTTACATTTCGTGAATCAACAGCTGCATACATGATATCCATCCATCCCTTAAATGTGGCCTATAAAAAAGTCACATCATTTAATTTATTTTCCTTGCACAAATTATAATATTAGATAAGTAATTATCAGATTGATTGATCAAGATTCAGTCAAAACAGGTATATACAATAGTTTGGGGTTAATATTTAAACTCTTTGGACAAAGTTTTACAATATATGCTTTGGAAATACTTCAACATTATATTCTTCTATAACATATTTATATGTATCTTTAACATCTATAATTAAATCCTGATAAATTATAACACTATGCTATCATAAAACCAATTAACAACATTTGACTCTGATGTGTCTATAATATAATATGAAATCTGATGAAATAATTTCATGTATGTAGTCCTACAATAGCATCAGACAAGTTGAAACATACGGTTCATTGTTTGATCATAATGCTTTCCTTTCTATGTATCCTTTTCTAAATGGTATTATCACCAATCACGAATCATGATGGTTTGTTCCTGAAAATCTTCTTAATTTACTATAATATACCATATATTTAGAGGCACTATTAAATTAGAAGAGGCAGTTTCCTAATCTAAAAACACACATTACATTCAACTGCAGTTTACTCTTTTTTAAAATATTTGTGGTTTTTGTGTGTGGACATAGTAACCTGAAAACAAAAGCCTTGTACATTTGTTTCAGTTCCTTGGTGGAACAGGATCTGTCCTTCCCTCATATTCACATGGCCTTGGGTCTTGTGTGGATGGATCATCTCTGGGAGTGTGTGGATATGATTTAGAGTGGCCTGTTGAGAAGTTGAATTAATTTTTATGAATTGATAGCAGATATAACAGACTGAATAGGAAGGTTTTCATTTGCAAGAGCAATCTCCCTGTCTGAAAGTGTTCAAGCAGCAGGAAGGAAGATGGGGATGGGATAGCAGTCTGTGTGAGGGGTGTAAGGGGTTTTGGTTATGACCGTGGTGAAGGTTGGGTGCGTGGAGATTTGACATGGGTACCTATACTCTCCGGTACCTGAGAAAGAGTACAGAAATCTACCTCTCCCCACACCTTTCCAACTTCACCCTAAGGCCAGTGCCTCTGCTTTGCTCAGAACCTAAATAGAAATCTTAGTCATAAAGGGCTGGTGCTCGGGTCTAATGCATTGTCTCGGAGATTATAAATTTTGCACAGTTGTCCACTTTCAACATGGCGAAGAGAGAGAGTTCAGCAATGATTGAGGAAGAACCTAGGAAGATGGTCCTGAGGAAGTATGCATTTGTAAATACAAAGAAAGAAGAATTTTAGATTAATTTTAATGCTACATCACAGAGAATAATAAAGTGGTCACTTACGACTTGAAGCAGAGAAAGGTATCCAAGTCCCACGTTATCGAAGTTTACTTTCACGTTTTTCCACCGGGCAGTTTGATTGCTCTCTATGAGGGCTTTACACTCGCTGTAGTTGTTGACTACGCTCACGTCGAACATCTCTCCAGTGGTGAAGTTAATACAATGATAAAACTTGCCAGCAAAGAGATTCACTCCCATGATACTGAAGATTAGCCAAAAGATCAGACAAACCAGAAGTACATTCATTATGGATGGAATGGCTCCTAAAAGAGCATTGACAACAACCTGGCACAAAAATGAGAAGGAAAAAAAGGTGAAAAGTCAACAACAAATATTTACTGTTAGTTATTTTTAAACAGAATAAAAAGAACAACAGTCAAATGATAAAAAGTATATCTGTTCTTAAAGTTAAATGTTAGGCAGAAACTAGACTCTGGTAGCTCTGACTAAAATTTTTAATTATACTAAGAATAGTGTAAATTAAATTTTAAATTGTAGAATGCTTTGTCAAGAGGTAAGGCCATACATGTAGCAAATGTTCATCAAATAATGGAACTAATTATATTATGAATGAAAAAAATAATTAAGGGTACAAATAGTGACATGACTACAGAAGTAATGTCATCATGTGAATATCACAATTTTTTAGTCATGCAAACCATAAAATTTACTATCCAAAATTTGAGAGTAAAAGACAACACTTGACAGTGAATTTCTAGGGTGAAAAGGAACACTAATAATAATTATTAATATTAATAATAAGTGCAAGCGAGGACTGCCCCAAGCAATGTAGTTAGTGTAGGGTCATCCTGCATATAAACTCAGGAGCAAAGAGATCGGAGTGTGGAGAGTGAACATATGGTGAGGAGAAAGGGTTTGGAAGCCAGGAGATCTGTATTCCAGTTCGTATCACAAATCAGCTGTGTGCCTTTCAGTAAGTTATTTAACTTTCTGACTCTAAAGATCCTCTTTTGTGGAATCCCTTTCAGAAGAAATTCTCAAATTATAAAATGAAATATTACATAATCAGAACAGGCTGAGCTATGAGTAGCTATATTTGCATAAAACGCTACAATTTGAGCGCAAGGATTTCACTTGGTGGCTTTCGCTTACAGCTTTCTCAGTTAACCACGGCTTTTGAGGAAACTTTTTCAGAATATTTCTTAATTATCCCACATGTAAATATTTAGCTAAGTATTTTGTTCTGCACAGGCACACCTAAACTACATCAGAAATAAACTTTGTCAATGAATAGACATGTACAATATAAAAAATAACATGCATTAGCCTTCCTGAAATCCCTTATGGGAATAAAGTACATAGCAGGGGTGTCAAAAAAATGTATACAAGTGGACACTTTGATCAACGTTGCTCAAGCAGTAGTTCGCCGTAATCAGAAGTGTCTGGACGCTGATGGTAACCACTTTGAGCACCGCTTGTAATTGCAGAAGTCAAACGTCACTTGTGTTCATCTTTTGTATTGGTATATATTGAGTATTACAATTTTAATACAGTTTTCCTTTCTTAAAATGTGTACACATTTTTTGGCACCCTCTGTATAAATACATGCACACATATAAAAATACGAGTAACGACATCTTACAGCAACAATACCAAATGGGTACTTGACAAAAGGCACAATTCATCTGCAAATTAGCACCTGGAACCTATTCAGTAAAGGATAATGTTTTAATATATTTTTAAATGGAATAAAGTTTTAAAAAACTTATTACAGTGTTAAATTACTGCTAGAATTTCAACTGTCTGATAATTCAGAGGTATTTGACACTTCATCTTTAAGTTTACCACAAGGAATGCTTTACTATGCAAATGTGAGGAGACACTGGTTGATACAAGTTTAACTTTTAAATAAAGCTGGATAGCAAGGAAATAATACATGTGTTTTCCAAGGGAGTCAAATCTATGGGAGGACTAGGAATTTAGGTTCTTATACATGCAGATTCAATATAGAAAATATAAAAATTATTCTAGTACTGAAAGTTTGATTCCATTTTTTAAAATAAAAACTACTACTGCAAAAACAGTAATTTTAACTTGGTAAGATGAAAAGAACTTAAAGGCAACCATGTGCACACAGGAACACACACCTACACCCACAATTCTTTTCTGGTTGTGTTTGCAACATGCACAGAAAGGCCTAAGTAACGATTTTCAAATATCACAAAAAGCATCATTTAAAAAAAATTCCTTTTAAAATTCCTTTTAAAACTAAATCCACTGTGACAGGGCATCATCATTTCCTCACTGCAGAGGGTATGTGGTCTCAGGTTTTGTGCCCCAGGGGATGACAAATGACAGCACACATTCCCCCTTGTTCTTTTGTACCACCTTTCTAAAATGAGTGTTGGATTTCAACAGTTGACCTACTTCCTAGTCAGCTCAGCCTGTGTTTGAAAGCTAGAAGGCCACATTCGGGCTTTGAGAGGCTCAAAACACATCATATGGAGCAATGAAGAAATGAGAAATGACTACGTGGTTTTAAATTACAGTGAGTGGGATTTCCTGCACATTTATAAATGGAATGAACATAATTAATCTTGACTCACATCAGAAGTCTACACAACATGATAGAGATTTCCCATAGAGTCAAAAATCTAGTTAGAAGCAATCACTCAGCCATTATATTCTGTGAGTGTCTCCATCCGTGTCAAGTTTATGGATGTCTGACAAATATTATTGATTGATTGGTTCCGTCACTACGAATGTAGAAGACACATATTCTCCATGGATTTGTCATTTTTAAGGAACAAAATGTCAGTCTGTTCTTAATTATAATTCCAACAAACTCTAAAGTATTTGGTCTTACCCTCATTCCTTCAAATCGGGATAAGGCTCTCAATGGCCTCAGAGCTCTTAGTGTTCTGAGGGATTTGATGGCACCAAGTTCTGAGTAACCCAAGGCATTTGCAGTTAAGCTAACCAATGAGACCTATACAGAAAAAGCAACACAATTTTCTTATTTACAGACAAAAAAACTTACACAGTTCAACCTTGCTCTATGCAATAAACCAGTACTTCTTAAACTTTAGTGAGTATCAAAATCACCCAGAGGGCTTGTTGAAAACACAGAATCCTGGTAGAGTCTGATTCAGTAGGTTTGGGGTGGGGCTTGAAAATTTGCAATTCGTTAAGTTCCCAGGTGAGTCTAATGATACAGATCTGTGAGCCCCAGTTAGAGAACCATTGCCATAACATATGAAAAAGAAACTACACGTTCTCTTTTCAAGATTCTTGACAAGAACTTTTTAAAATTAAATGCAAAACAAGAAAAAGGACACAGACATGCAATCTTCATCTACAGATCTTTATCTATAAAACTTTATCATTTCTCATATTATTTAGCCGACCTGAAAGGGAAATGAAAACTTAGTATAGGTAAACTATGCAAACCACTGGTGAATCTGAACATAAATACATTCAGAAAGATCTAGGCCTCTAAACAGAAAGATCTAGGCCTCTAAACAGTGGCATTGCTTTTCTGTAAATTTTAATGTGAGAGTATAAAATCATTAATTAGATAAAATTAAAATAATTAGCTCAAAAGAGCTGAGATTTTAGTATAACTAATTAGAAATTGTCAGAACATTTTCTTTGATCATTTATGTAGATGACTAACGTAGTTGATAAAAGTTGTAAAATCTCAGCTAAAAAAGAAAAGTGTAACTGTCATAGAAGGCACAAAAATGTCTGATTTCCTTTGAAAAAACATACAAAACTCATTGAAACTGTATTAGCTAAGGAAAGCTATTTTCTCCTACAGTACCCTGAATTTCAAAACCAGATAAATTAAAATAGATGTGTAATATACCTTTTAAGAGTATGATATTATTGGATACTTGAAAAAATAATTTTTAAGAAAAATAAATGAAAAAGAAAATTTTTACAACAAAACTTGACTTATTCAAAATAATTTTTCGCATATAATCTGAAATACTGAAATCTCTAAATTTGGGAAAAAATGAGCTATAAAAATTTATCTTAAGTGGCTAATGTATTTTTCGCAGAAATCTAAACTTTTAGGCTTTGTAAATCTCCTCTTCACAGACAATTGAATAAACAGTTACTGAATTATCACTTATTGTGCATATTTTCTGCATATAAAATTTGAGGACCTATAGTACCTTGTATTCCCTGAAGACAGAACCAAAAAAAGATAGAAAAAAATTAAAGGATAAATTGAAAGAAAAAAGTTAGAATAAGGAAAAAAAATTCCGAACAAATGCAGTATTTATTGGCTAATTAAAAGAAGTGGTAAAATATCCAATTTTATGTGATTTGTGTAGCTAAGTGTGCAAAGGAGCTACATTTAGTACTTTTCGTCTTTTTGGAGCAATCCCTTAAATGGTCTTTTGGCCTCTAAATAATCCCCTTTTTATTCCATCATTTATACCTCCACGAAATTTCTCTCCCTAAAACAGTGAGCTTCTCTTGTCATTTTCCATAGGTAATATACAATGGCTTCTTCTTCTCTAAATCATAGGTCTAACTCTCGTTGGATGGCATCTCAGGTTCTTCAAACTCTTCTCCAACTTACTTTTCTTATCTTATAATCCCATTACAGGATGCCTTCCCTCACCCTGTGGCACTGTGCTTATCCTCTAGGGCTATTTGTTTCTTGAACCAGCCCAGCTGGCATGCATCGGTGTCTTAATGCTTTGGTGCCCTTCCCCTCCTCCGTACCTGCTGACAATCTCATCCCTCAAACCCACACTCTCACACTGTACTGCCCTCATAAAGCCTTTCCTCCTTCCTCATTGAAGTGAATGTCACTTCTAATACAGATGTCATCTTTTAGTTGTATACATATCTGTCCTCACTAGTCAACTGCACACTCCCATGGGCCCAGAAAAATGACATTCATATTAGTATCTTCAATAACAAAATAATGATCAATAGGGGCTGGCTGAGTGGTGCATTGGTTAGGAGTTGGCTTGGGACACCAGTGTTGAGCAGCAGGGACCCAGTTCAAATCCCACATGAGTGACGCTGCACCCTCTACAGCTAAGATGGTGAACAACAGCTTGTCCTGGAGCTGGGCTGCTGTGAGTGGCCGGCGATGGTGTAGGCTGCAGTGGGGCTGGCGGGAAGTGGGCCTGAGCTTTCATGAGCTGCCGTGAGTGGCCATCCTATGGCCCGCAAGTGACTGCCTCACCCAGGAAGAGTGCAATGATAATACCAACATGGGCCAGTGAAGCAACGCCCTCCAAAACTAGACTGAAGGACAAAAGAACAGCAACTTGTCTGTTCCCCTTCCCCAATTCCCCAACGCTGTTCCCCTCCCCCAGTTCTCCAATAAAATCTTTAAAAAAAAAGATCAATAAATATATCGATATAAAGCCAAGTATTGATTAGTTTAATATATTATAATAGTTTTCTTAAATTTTAAGAAGGTAAATATCAGGATATGTTAGGTAATATGAACACCAGCTGCAGGACTAGATTTCTCTTAAGAATTTCTTTATATTCAGGTAGTGTTGACTTAATGGCTTTATTATTACATAGTTATATTAAATATTAGATATTTTTATTATAAATTTACCAATGTATCATATCCACATACAAAAAATTTTAAAAAGTGTCATCTGTCTCCTTCTATGAATAAAAGAATGGCTATAGTCTTGGTATAGTTTTCCATTGTTTGTAATATCCAAATATATGTGGTTTTAAGTATTATCTATTGTCTTATTTTATTGCCAGAAAACTTTTGATGTAATCCTGCATGTAGCTTTGTATGTTATATTTAATAGTAGATTTGCTTTAGGCAGATTAGAAAACAACAACAAAAACAACAACAAAGGTATCTTTCTCTCTTAAATTCAAAGAATTCTCTTTATCCCTTATGAAATGTTTCCCTCCATTTGGTGATTGGAAAGCTCATACTAGATTAAGAGTTGTCAGTTTTTTCACCTGAAACTGTAAAACATAATTTTCTCCAAAAAAGGTCCATTTTTTTTCTTTTGCTAAAATGATATGTAAATTTATACATCAAATATGTCTTTAATTGCCAACCAAGGAATTATTACAATCAACAGACTATCATCTTTAAAATGCACTCTTAAGCACATTGTGCTTTCCTGAAAATTCTATGGTCCTCCTCCTCTATGTTGACTTTATCATCCTGTCCCTTCCCCCACGTCCCTGTCCCCTCTCTCCACTGGCTCCCCTATTCTTTTCTAGACAAAAGGTCTTTAAGTTCCATCCTATCTGTTCTGAATGAACTGCTCATTTAAAAAGCATTTAAGAAGTATATTGCTAAACTAAAGAAAAATGACTTAAAAATTTTTGTTCAGTTATGATTTTATATTTGTGAATAAAAGGTGAGATTTTCCTCATGCTCCATTTTTAAAAGCCTCTTATATTCTGGTAACTATCATACAAATCAGTAAGTGTCTCTTGCTATTTGTTCTTCCAAATTTCTTTGTAATTAGTAATCTATCTGAGGGACAAACACTTCTCAACAGTCTTTGGTGATGACAAAAACACTAATGTCAAAGATGCCTGTGAAAAATTCTTATGTGAAATGTAAGAGTGAAAAAAGCAGAACTTCTACATTAATATATTATTTTGTATAACTTGGGATTTTAAACATTAATTTGAAACTAAGTCAATAATTATAATATGACATTTGGCTGATTCATCTATGCAAGTACATGTATTTAAACTGTCCAAAAATATGATTTGGGGCTTCTTCTCATTGGGATAGTGGGGATCATCAGTTTTGTGTTTGGGCCCATGAAGACAGTAATTGCCGAGTACCTACTATGTGCCAGGCCCCACTGCAAAGACTAGCACATAGCACCACAGGCCAACAGAATGATGCAAGAAAGTGCAGAATACTCACATCAACGATCAGGAAATCTAGCCAGCACCAGGCATTGGTAAAATACATTTGAAAGCCATATGCGACCCACTTGAGAAGCATTTCCAGGATGAATATGTAAGTGAAGACTTTGTCAGCATATTCTAACATGGTTTTAATGGTTTTTCGTTGCTCAATATATATGTCTTCAAAGGCCTGTAAGTGAAAAAATCCCATTAAATTTTATTGTCATAAACTGTTTCTAATTGATAGCTCATTAGAAAAAACATGCTACAAGCCTCTTCTCAGGTGCTTTGTGTTTCCCAAACCTGTATTTTGCTTTATGGTAATTTGTATGCAAACGACCACTGACTGGGCATTTCAGTCAACCATTAAATTCAAATAATTTAAAAATTCTGGTATCAGTGAAAAGAGCTTAAAATGTTTAACTGCCAGTTGCTTCTTTCTACAGCAGGAGGCAGAAAGTCATCTGCAAATAGGCCTCTTTTGTTTAGTGCAGAGTCATTGCAATGTATCTCTCCTCTCAGTGATGTAAAGATAAGGCAAGAAGCCCCTTCATCTTGGGGAGAGGAAGCTGGATTCTAATCTCTCACTGTCTCCTCTCTCTCTCTCTCACATACATGAAACCTGGGCATATATGTGTGTGTGTGTGTGTGTGTGTGTGTGTGTGTGTGTGTGTGTGTGGTGGTCGGGGGAGAGGGGGAAAAGGGGGAGGAGTGTATGCCGGAAGCTCCCTCTGCCATCATTTTGCAGTGCTCTTTGGGAAGGGTGGGCGTACTCATTTGCAGGAGCCCTTGGGACTTCTGGGATTAAAAGAGCATTTATGTAACTCGATCCCTTCATAGGAAAATCTATCAGGGTCACCTGGTAGTCTGGATTAAGGACAAAGGAAAAATTTCCCTTTGGAAGAAAAGTGGGATCTGGGATTGTGACCAGGAATTAACACAAGGGCCTAAATAAAGGCTTTTCAGCACAATTTATGGCTGAAGGTGGAAGCCCCTCAGAAGCCAGCCATTGTGCCAGCATGTTGGTGCACTTTGGTGAGCTCTGACTGGGTGTTAACTGAGAACCAAGAGGTAATAACAGCAGTGACACTTGTCACTGATGAGACATCACAGTACCCTTTCTACGTGGCATTTAAAACACAGGGCTGACCCTCTTTGCTTTGACTACATGGCAGGATGCAGGATTCTTAGTCAAATCAGAGGTGGGCTTAGAGTCTTCCAAAATCCTCGTATTAAAATCGTTGTAACAAACACTATTGACTAATTGAAAAAAAATAAAAGAAACGCAACTATGCCTGTATTACCAAATGGGAAAATGGGTCACACTGTTTTCATTATATTCTTCAATATTTTGACCAAATTGACCATTCTGTTGAATGAAATCAGACATAAAATAAGTTTGTAATACTTGCACTTTGCTGCTAGTCAGTAATTATATTAGGCTACTATTTACCACTCACTATGATTGGCACTAGTGAATCAGCATGAATGAGATAGGTGAGTTCCTTGCAGCAATGACGTTTATGTTAAGCAGTTTGATATTTAGCTTATAAACCCATATCATGTCTACATAGTCATTATTAATAAGAACTGTCTTTGATGACTGAAAGTCAAAAACAGCCTTCATTAAATAGTACAAAAACCTTACTGTTCTGGGTTTGATTCAATCAGAGGCCTACTCCAGAACAATAAAAGTTGCTATTTATTGAGCTTCTCACAGTTGTGCTAAAAATATCGCGCAATGTTTCTCACCCTCACAAACAAATTATTGTAAAAAACATGTTATAGGAGGTACACTGAGGGAAAGGTACAGGGCTGCAGCTGAAGGTAAAGGAACAGATCATACACCACCTACCAGGGCCCCACTGCTGAGCAGAATCATGAAGACAATGAAGGTTTCAAACCAGTTATGCTCCACTATTTTATAGCAAGTTTTTCTCAAGTTCCACCAGAGTTTTCCTTTGCCTTCTTCTATGCTTATCTGACAACATTTAAACTTCCGCACACAGTCTAAAAAATGTCAAAGTAAATGAAGAAAAAAGTTAGTTTGATTATGTCATTTGTGTTGGTGGAAGATTCATCTACTTTATTACCCGATACATTGTAAATGACTTTACTTTTTTAAGATGGCTTTCACTTACAGAAACTAAAGTCATTGATATGATTTAATCATTCATTTGATAATTTTTTATGTAATGAAACTATTATAATGGATTATATTACATTATAAAAACATTATAGAAAAAGAAAACGAAATTTAAAATCACCAAAAGTTGATATTTCCATTCTATTCTTATCCTATGAGTGCAATTCCATTTATATATGGACATG
>NW_017732101.1:778959-787508 GCF_001890085.2 Hipposideros armiger | reverse complement strand
GAGGCAGATCAGTCGCCGGCTTCTGGACGGCCGCTCACTGGCTTTGCTTTTATTAGATATTCAAGAAGGCACCAAAACCCCCAGATAGTTAGCGGCATTTCTTAGAGTTGAACAGGATCCACAAAAATAAGAATACAGTAAAACCTCGGATTGCAATTGACTTGGTTTGCAAGTGTTCTGCAAGACGAGCAAACATTTCTAATACATTTTAACGTGGTAAACGAGCGATGTCTTGCAATACAAGTAGTTTGTTTCCGGAAAGAATTATGCTCGCAAACCAAGGCATTACTATATCTGATTATATAAATTAAATCTTACCTTTTTAAGGAGCATCTTTGTTTTGATATAGAAAAACATAACAAACAGTTGCTGGATAGACAGAGGTAGTTAAAAGGAGGCGGAGAGACAATAGCTGCACGGAGAAGAGCAGTCTAATGAGCATGTCTGCATTAGTCCCCTCACCTTCCGTAAAACAGGCTTCCGGTTCCAGGGATTCTTCAGGTTCAACTTCAGGTTGTTCTCCCTCAGCGGGAGCTCCTATATCCACAGTGCTGCCTTCAGATGAGCTAGTTGCATTTAGCTTCTGAAAATCAATTTCACAGAAAAGCTTTTAAAATATTTTCTTTATAATATAAAAATTCAAAAGGCGTGACCTCAAGTCTTCTGTATGCATTTCCTTGATCTGTAATTTAAGAATATCTTAAACATAATGCCAGTCCGCTTTAGTAGAGGTGGGGGTCACAAGATTAGATACGGCACCACAGGATGTTTTTTTTCTTTAAAACTCCGGTGCTAAACACTTAAATAATTTTTGATCAAGTCCAGGTACAGAGATTCTGAAATAAAATCCTGCAGAGAGCTTATGTAAGCTGCCAGAGTTGTATGGTTGTCTGTGATCTTGCTTTTGTAAATTAGTTTGCAAATGGTATAGTTCGTTTTATTCTAAAATTGTGACCCAACCAACGAAAGCTGCACAAGTGTATTTTCATGTCAAATGCAGAAAAGATTTGATCAAATGCACATTAACAGCAACAATCTAAATTTATCCACTTTTCATTGACATGAAAACAAATACCACTGGTTGTTATTAAACATATTCTATAGTTTTCTAATTTCAGAAAGAGCAGCACATGGTTAGCTTTATAGCAAGAGCTGATATTTTGCATTCTCTTTGGCCAATGCACGCCTGGGTTTCACTGTGCATTCGGAAACTACTTGTTACTCTGGCACTCTTACCTGTCCTGTTAGTACAGGCAGAAATGAATCTTTGGTTGTTATTTTGTTTTCCTTTAGGATAAATCAAATACCACCAGAGAAAAATATACTAGAAAGAAGTTTTTTTAAACCTTGAAGCAAGAAACTTTAGCCAGGTCAGGCTGTTCCTGGGATCAGCGTAAATGAAGGGATCCCAGCCTTTCACCTGGTCTTAAAANTTATCAGCAACAATGTAATAAACACTTTTGTGTAATTTGTGTACTATTAGATCAAAAGCTCATCAAAAAATATTTATTGAATACCTGCTGTTTTCAAGAAGCTGTATTGGACAAATTATAATACTAGAATGTGTAAAACATAACATGGCTCTAAAAAGAATGTGCATTTTAAGCAGGGAGATTTTGCCCACAGGTTTTATAGTTATAAAAAAGCAACAATTACCACAAAATAAATAAGGTATTGTGAGAGTTCACTGGCAGAGATTAATTTCTGATATTGAGCTTTATGGAGGAAATGGATTTGAGGCTACACTTTGAAGGGTGTGTAAGGGTCAGGTCTAGTACATGGAGTTCTGAAGGAATGGAGATAAATGATACAAGTAAAACTTGGTGACAGGGACATCTGGAAGCTGCATGATGGAGAGAATTAAAAGTCAAGACTAGAAGACTCTGAGAGCCAATCTAAACAAAGGACCTAAATTAGTCAGTTAGAAAACTTAAATTCTATGTGCTGTCTAATGGGGAAAACTCTAAAGGGCTTATTTGGGAGTTATGAAGATGTACCTGGTAAGAACACTGATTCAGAAGTATTTATGCCTATTTAAGGAATTAGATGGTAGAAAAGAAGTTAAGAGTCTGTGAGGTTCAATCAGCTGAACATTAAAGAAAGTGAAACTAAGGGTGATGGTGGTGACAGTGGTCAGGGATCAGAAGATACTGCTGAGTCAGTTGGACCTGACAGCACATATGACATGGGGGCATGAGGTGTGGAAGAGAAAAGAGTCAGGAAATAGGGCTTAAGCCGTGATAGAGGGCTCTTGTGCAAAGAATAGAAAAATGGAAACCTCATCTGGAAGGAGCATAATATTTTACAGTGTAGATATTTATCAGGTGATACTTCATAATGTGATCAACCAGGTCATACCCTTTGTTTCATGAAAACTTAATGAAGTACTATTAAATGTTATTAGTTTCTCAATGAAGAAATACATGGCCTATTTGTTGTTTTTGGAGGGCACGACTTTTTTCACATTTCTGTTTCCCAAAGGATCAAGAAGAATTACCTGCCCTGAAAATATTCACTGTAATGAATTAAATGAAACTGTAGCTTTTCTTAACCCCTAATGAGGATAGGAGATGAAAAAACACTGTTTAACCGAAAAGACCAGTGTTAGTGGGATTAATAAATGCCCAATTTGAGATACTGGCTTACCTCTCAGAGGGAAGGAAGGAGATTGGATAAGGAAGGGGCACTAAAGGGGCCAAATATGTATCTATTTTATTCTTAAATAAAAACTCTAAAGCAAATATGACAAACATATTCAAATTGTTAAAATTGGTTGGTGGGTATCTATGTATCATTCATTATTATTTTCCATAATGTTATGTTGGTAATATTTCATACAAAATGTTTTTTTTTAATTTTATAACAGACAAATGTTGATAGCATAATTATTATTATGCATATATTGTGACTAAAATAGGCAAATTGTCTGAGAAAGAGTAATAACTAATACAATAAAAATCATTTTTGTGATATACCACTTGAATGCTTTGTGCTGTCACAAATTTTTTCATAATCCAGTAACTGAACTGAAATATATGCAGATTTTTTAAGGAAATAGTAAAAAAGTGGCTTCCCTCATAACTTATGCTGAACAAATAGTTCTCCCTGTGAAACTATTTAAAAAGCGACCATTAATATTTAAATATTTATTTTCACCAATGCATTTAAGTCCAAAATCAATAGGTGTATGTAACATAATCTGTAATAATCTTGAAATAGTCTATTGACATCAATTGTGATTTCTAACATTTGCATAATTGCCTTTAAAAAAATAGCTTAAAATTTAAATTAAAATAGCTGTAATGTTCTTAATATAAACATAGGTCACCTTTGAAACATTTTTAGAATTAGTTATAATAAAATAGCATTATTAGTAACAATTTGAGGCAGTCATTATTATTAAAATAGACTTTTACTTAAGCAATTACTATATGGTATTGAATTTGGAGCTAAAATACAGTATGAATTATTAAATAGCTGTTATCTAAAAAAATGAGTTAACAATGAAGTGATTCCCAGGGTTTTAGAGAAAGGTTCTTTTCTACAGTAGTGTTTATATGAGAAATGTAAACAATTTCATATCCTGTGGAATTGCACGGAGTTTTAATGTCCCTTTGTTTCATTAGCAGTGCATTCCCACACTAAATCTGGATTGGGCAGCTGAATAGGACAGACGCAAACCTGACACGAGGAAGCCGGGCAGGTCCTTGGCATTTAGGCTTCCTCTCTTGCTCCTTCGCCTTCACCATGAGAACAAGCCCGGGCCAGTGTGCTAGGATGAGACCAGGGTGCAGTGGAGCTGAGTCAGCACACTGTCTCACCTAGGACCTCAGACTTGGGAGAGAGCCCAAACAAGATCAGCAAAACCAGCTAGCTGGCCATGGACTTGGGAGCAAAAATATATGCGTTTGTTACATGCCAAGGAGTTTTGGTGGTTTGATACACAGCATTAACGCGTAAGAGATAACTGATCTATGCCTCAAATAACATAATGTTAGCTTTCTTCAGAACATCCTCTTCAGATTACTCCAATGGCATGGTGTCCTGTATTATATAACTCATAGGATACATTAGTATTTCATTATCTATTATCTATTACCATCCAGAATTCATAGAAAATTTTTTTGACCTTGACGGATACAAGTAACTGTGACTCGGGGACTGTTAAACAGTAAACAATAAACATTCTTTGACTTTTAGAGTGTTGCACTTTTTAAAGCTTAAAGATAGATAGGTGTGACTTGGCTTTGCTTTTTTTTTTTTAAGATTTTTTTTATTGGGGATTTGGGGGATGGGCACAGNAATTTATATAATGGTTGAAAATACCACAAAGAACTGGCTATTATACAATAACAGTGATGTTAACATTGAATTAAAGATTGTGGAGTCAAGGTATTGCCATGAATAAGACTACTAATTAGTCTATAACTTGGATCTCCAAAAATGGGACCCACTGGTATGAATGAGTGAAAAGATTAGTTGTTGTAAAACCGCTGTGTTCAAAAAGAGAAGTAATTTACTAAGGAATCAGGCACTCCTATGGGCACAACTCTAAGTCATATGCTTTTTTCCAGGATTTGATTGACAATGAGTCCCTGATTATTCAAGCATATCAAACAAAGGAATGATACAGCAGTAAAGGGGGCCAAAGACAAAAAGTAAATAGCACAAGAATCCTAGGAAAGATTTTAAGTAAACCGCCAACGAAAAGGATGTTACATTCTTGCTGCAGTCGTATGTTTCTAATAAACTAAATGAGGCTTAGAGCTCCTTTGTCTACCTAGTTATAATACAAGTTATTCTAACCAAAGGTGGTAAGAAAGGTGAAAACATATATAATTCAATAAGAAGTGTATCTAATTTTGAGAGCCTATACAGATACACTGTTAATTGTTATACCATGGCTGATGTGTATTCATACTAAGACCTGCTCCTTTACATCTGGAATTTACCAATAAATGTATATTTTATTGTAATTTGCCTTTGATTCTTTGGATAAAAATCGATAAAAGAGAGAAAACAATAAATGCTAAATTTTGCTTTTNTTCATAAATAGCAGGATCTTAAATATCTTTCTTGAGATGGCAAAAGTAATCTTTCTGTCATGTTGACCTACCCCTCAGCAGACTACCAGTGCCCCAAAAGCACACATGTTTGGCCCATTTTGTTCTTACAGTAAGGATATTTAGAGCTTTTTTCTCCCTTAATCACTATCCCACTGGAAAACTTGCCCTGGAGAACCTACACATTCTCTAAGGTAAAATCATAAACGGGTTCCTGTTGAACCCATCCCATCATTGCTTACCCAGATCATCCCTACACACCTTTTCCCCCTTCCCACCTCTTAGGTATTGGAATTCAGTATGTACACTCTTTTAGGGAGCAGACAATATTTCCTGAGGGAGGATTAGACGCCTATTCAAAGAAATTGGCAACTGTAATAATGTGAGAGTTGAGAATAAATGAAGTCCATTTAAATTAGTTCCTACTTCGTTTGTGTTTTTCTACACTTATTCCAGCTAAATTTCATAAATACACTGGTAGATAATATACCCGCTCACTTTCCCTCATATAATTCTGTACAAAATAACTTGTAAAATAGGATACTCAGAGAATAAGGAAACTAACCTTGCCTCTTTCCAAGAAACTGGGCAAAATAAGCCATTTTCCTAAGGAGTCATATCTCATGCTTTTCTGAGGAATTAATATGTAATAAGAAAAAAATAATTCTAGCCCCTGTGTATATGTGTATCCATGGTTAATTGTGAGCAATTACACATCTGAGGTCTCATTTTAGGTTTCATATCTTTCCTCTAATATATAAGGTGTTTTCTTTCCTGAATCTAGGGTACTGGTGACTGAACATTGTGTTCCAAAGTGTAAGAGAATTCTCCAAGAATGGTATGATCATTGCTCCTTCCAGAGAACCAAATATGTTTATGGTATAGTTGTTTTATAGTTTTGGTGGCAGAAGGAGGGGAAACTGCATCTAAGTGACAAAGTATTTAACATTTCTTGAAAATAATTAAATTAGACTGAATAATTTGATTAGCATATTTTAGTGCAACCCTTCAAATGAAAGGTCCACCAAATGGATCTCACAGAATGCTATGCTCATTGCCACAGTCACATGACAAGGGAGGTCTCTTCACTTAAAAAAATGCCAAAGGAGAAGGAGCTCACATGATCCTCTTCCTACACAGAAGAGTTGGCAGTGCATGTTACACTTAATATTCTTTAGGAGAAAGTTTTCCAGCAGGTCTGGATGAAATGGAGGAGACAAAATTACCAAGGGCTGAGGAAAAACAGATGAAAAAAGTAGATTCCAGATCTATTTTTAGAATAAAAATACCACCTAGAAGACTGTGTTTCTTATTTTTTTGGTGTACAAAAGACATTTATTTCCTTTTCTTTCAGTCTCAAGAGTTTTAGGAGTAAACACCAATGGAATCTCCAAGGGGATCTATCAGACTCTAAGTACAAAATACTTCTGGTCAATTGATAAATAATGCAATGCCATTTTCTCTAAAATGAAGCAGATAAAAATTGCTCCCATGCAGCCAAAACATAAACATTCCAATTCATTTACATTATTATCACATTAAAACATCCTTTAGGAAGTTTGCACATGAATAAGGGATTGCTTTAATTTGCAGATTACCCTTCAGAAAAACTTAAAATGACACTGAACACAAAAATCACTAACGAAGTACACTCACTGAGGTTATATTTAAAAAAGGTGTGGGAGGGGGGGTCCTAGGGGAAAGAAAGTTTTTTCTGTAAAAGTCTTCCAAAGAGCACCTACATTTCTCCTTTAGGCCCTTAGCATGTTCAAAACTCTGTAACATTAAAAAATTAAATAATCCATAAAGGCATGCACTTTTACTTTTCACTGAATATAGGTTCGATTAAAATCTGCGTAAGAAAATTAGCAGCTAAATCACCTTGATAAAAAGTTAGGGTTGCCAGTCTTGCCTGACCATGCTTTATGACTCAGCATAAGAGCAGCTGTGCGTGTTTTTATTTCACTGCCAATGGATGGGCAAGGAAGGTAGCTGAGTAACATGCAGACCAGTCAAAATTCATTTAGAAACTGATTATATGTATATATGTATAACTTGCTTGGGTAACCTGGGTAAAAGTGGTGGCACGAGTCTCTGGCTGGTTAAAAAACACCAGAGCTGCATTCTTGATGTGTCCAGCTTGATTTTACCCCTGTGAGAAGTAAGAATGGTAAGCAGTGAAGGTCACCATATTGCACTAGTACGTTTCACTTTGAAAAAAGCATTCAAGCATGACTTCAACATTATTAAAATCTGAAGAAACACTGATCATTCACAATAACAAAGTAGAAAAGAAGTTACATTAAATGTAGCCAAAATAATGTAACAGTTAAAGCATACATGATTATGACATGAATTTAAGACGATATACTCTAGAGAATCTACAGAACTATCAAAGAATCACATCAATTTGGCAGACAAAATGGAAGAGGATTTAGTTCAAACACCTAACGAAACTCTGGGTCTACTCAGTTAATCTGCCCTATGGAAAGGAATTTATTTAGGTATGCCAAAAATTCAAATATGCTCCATTTTTTTACTTTAATTTTTTAACCATTTAGAAAGGAGTATCAATAAGCCTCATACCATTTCTTACTACTTTAAGTGAAATATTTAACAGCACAATCCCATCCCACCAGTTAAGAAAAGTCAAGATAGAAATAACTTGAAGACACAACATTAAAAACACACTTCAGGTGGGAATGTTTGGAATTGCGATTGTTTCAGTACTCTCTTGTTTCCTAGTGTAGAGCTACCAGGTGAAATACCAAAAGATTAAAACCAGCACATATTCCCTTTCTAGACTATTGCCCCAATCTTTTATTAGTTTATATTTAGGAAGTTTGAAATAAAGCTATAATCGAAAATTTCTCCAAATAATAAATTTTAACATCCAGGTAACAATCTCTCTAGTAGGAAGGTATTGAAAGGACTCTGCAGCTGAAGCAATAAAATAATTCTATTTCCAACTGGCAGATCCATTGTCTGCCTCCAATTCCACAGCACTGACTTCACATATACTATTTTGGAGCACTTAATTCAAACAGAAAACAAATAAAAAACTTTTTCACAACAAGAGAAATTAAAAAGATAGTTTGGCTTTTCCTCCTAAACCCCCCCCACTTTACTGGACATTCCTACTATGTCAAACATAATAAGGTTTGAGGTGAGACAAAATACATAATCTTTTAGAGAAGTCTAAGGTTTTAAAATTTCTGAATTAAGAAGGCTGGATGTCAAGCTAGCCACACCTCAAAAGATACTCAACTTTAGCTAAAAGTTTAAACTGGCTGATGGCTTCAGCATTTGATTCTTCATAATTCATTCTGGATTTATATAATACCCTAAAATTAAGCATACATACAAATAAAAATTTACTTCCCTTACTATAAGGGAAATATTTACTATTAGGAATAACTTCAAAATAACAAGAGGGGAAATATGTGTTAAAATTTAATGACCCAATTTTATTTTCTAAATGGTGAC
>NW_017732101.1:768816-772719 GCF_001890085.2 Hipposideros armiger | reverse complement strand
CTGCAGGAATGACACAGGGCCAGGTATGAATGCCACATGGAATCAGAGTAGTTTGGGCCACAGCATTCTCGAACCTGCTACAATGTTATTACCATTAATGCATAACATTAGTAAATGGCTGAGCTGGTAAGAGCTACTTTATAAAGGGGATGAGGTAAGCACATGATAAAATGCACCTTTAAGTATGTTGAACTACTATAAAACCAATGTTGTAGTCAGTACTGGAAACAGTGTATTCATATTTGGGGTAAGGTTATGCAGATTTCCCTGGGAAAATGGTTCCTTTATTATATGAAAATAATTTTCTTTATATAAAATATTTACTTGGCAAAGCGGTGAAGAAAAATATATATGGATGACATGAGATTGAAAATACTTTGTCTTATGTGATTGAACAATACCAATGATAGAAGCATACATCATCATATATGTTTGCCTTCTTAGAACTAGTTTGGGAATTATTTTTTAATTTGACCAAATTATTTAAATTAAGGATTATATGTTAAAAGGTTGTAGGTTGTTGATTTATTTTTCTACTCATCAAGTATATCACAATACTAGACACTTAATTATCTTTGTCAATAAAATTTAAATATATTTTAAGATATCAAAGTGAGATTTATTACAAATATTCTATAATCTTTTAGACTTTTTCAAATCTCCTGTTCTTTGTCTTTGAGAAGTGTAGCCATGTTTATATACATATAGTTGACTAAAAAATAGCTAATCTACCCTCTCATTCCAATGTATCTGATTCACATGAAATTGTTACATATTAGGGACCTGAAAATACTGATCTTCTAATGTGTAGGATGTTGAAACATGATAAGTAATCAGAAAAATGGAAGCATGCTCATATCTGGTCTAACTACAGACAACCCACAATAAGCACTGGGAAAGATTCCTTTTAGGAACAAGCACCACACTGTCAGTAAGTTAGGGGGAGACGTGGGGGTGGGCCCAAAATAAAAATGAGGACCCATATTCAGGGTGCACCACATGCTCAGGCTGGCCCTGGTGAATTACTGCACAGAGCCTATGTCAGGGCTGGGTATGTTGCAGGTACTCCATAAATATTGTTTAAAAAATGAGTGAAACCGTGAATGAATGTCTTCATAACCTAATGAAGGTTAGCCCTTGGCAGTGATAGGGAGAAGTCACCAGACAAGATATTCCAGGGAATCTTGGTTTAAGATGTTCAAAAGTTTCCAGAGGATCCCATATATCAACTATCAATCCTTTCATTTAGTGCAGTGACTTAACATTGGCATAGAATTAATTGATGTCTTTTTATTGATGCCAAATATTTAGGTATTTAAAGGCCATGTTATTGCTTGTCAAAAGTGCAACATAAAGATATTTTGTATTTCTAGAAGACATGTTTCACCAGACTTAATCATTTGCAGCAAATGTTATGCTTTTGTCATCTCTATATCTCTAGCACCTATCACCAGTGTGTGTGCTTAATAGATGTTTGTTAAGTAAATGAATAAATGACCATTGCATGGACTCCTATTCCAACATTAACTATTTCCAATACCTCCTATCTAATACTTACTTTCACATTCAAGGAGATACAAATAATATTGTAACTTAAATGCAGAGTAACACAAATCTTTCTAGATTCTGAATTGTGTAAATAATGACCAACAGCTCTTAGAATTAGGTGCGCTGTCTCAACACTAAGCTCCCGGTTATTCAGACCTGAGATGAGTCCACAAAATAAACTTCAATTTAACTTTGGAGCCAGGAAAACTAGCACTCAACCATTTTGACAATGTTTTCCTTCTTTCCAGTCTATGCACATGGATCTACAGTCCCAGCAGTGAATGCAACCTCTTTAAGGACAGGTAATCTCATCCTTCTCTGTCTTCCTCCTGATGTGGACAACACTGGACCTACCTGTCCTGCATGTTACCTGAATCACTTTACTTGGTTTGCAAATAAAAACCTAAACTTCACATTAATCCTTAAATCAACCAACCCAGTGTCTATTTAGAGAAGGAAATGTGGCTTTAATCATCTTGTCAAAAGTCAGAGTGAGTCAGCAGCTGAATTCTGCATGTTCTGTTCTCCATTTTGCCAGGATTCCCTAGAGAATTTCTTTGATGATTCGTAAGTAAATCCAACCTTTGTCGATTTAAAGCATTGAGATTTGATATGTAATTAAACATTGTAAGTTCAAAATAGTGCTTGTGATATTGTTGATTCCCAAGTTTCATGACCATGAACTTAGTATTACTTCAAGTTATATTCTTTATATATATTAATGTAGAGTAGAGCTAAAGATACATGGAAATACTTCATGAACAAAGGTTTACTTTAAACAATAATCCTGAGATATAGGCAAGAAATTCTAATTTATAAAACCTTTCTATATAACATCAATTCAATGACTTGCTTAAAATCTCATGAGGCAAATATCATAATACTATAAATAAGTTGGCTAAAACAGTTAAAGTGTGTAAAGTGCCTATAAAAACCAAAGGAATCAAATTAAGAATATAAAAAACTTCAGCTTCAGATAAGCTCATAATTACAATCAATCCTAACTACAGTGCAAACTCACCAACTAGAACTGTCAAACATACATCATTATATGGTACTATCAGTATTCATACACGTAAAAATAATTTTTAAATAAAGGTTGCTTGTAAATGTTTCAATCTAGCATCATTTACTACAAAATGCCACATGAGTAACAGACCAAAATATTAACTGGCTAGAAATAAAACCAGTCCTACACTTTCAAGTTCTCTACTTCTCTTCGATAAAATGTAGATGTTTAGGTTCCTTTATTATTATCTGTTCTTATTTATTAGGAAGCAAGTAGACTGAATGATATTGTCGGAATAGCCTTTACCTTGTTAAACTTTAACAAAATATGAATGTACTTCAATGTCAGGACAGTAAAGAGATTAAACAGGAATAGCAAATTTTTACTTCATATGAATATTATTAGCAATCATTTACTTTCAGATGGAAATATTAAACTTTTTTTTTTAGTGAAAACCTCATCTTACAGAGCTGTTACTATTTAAAATTTGCTGGCCTCTTCTAAGTGCTGGGTAGTTATAGTCATAGAAGGTAAGCGGGGCAGAATTTTATTTTACTTAATGATCTAATAAATAAATATCAAGACAAAAATATTTAACTTTGCATTTTTAAACACATTACTTCTAAATTTCACTTTCTACACTATTGATAAATTATTATTAAATATCAGTGTTCCAAACTAATAGTCCTTCTTTCAGAAACTAAAAATATTTTTTAAAATTATTAATCACAACAGAAAAAGGGAGAGAAAACTTAACTTCCTATTAAGCTTTTCATAGGCAAACTTGTTTCTCATTATGACATTAAAATACATTAAAAAATATAATTAGTAAATATCGCATATAATTTGGAAAACGAGTGGTATATTCTAATCTGAGTCAGTAAAAACATTGGGATTTTTTAAAAGAGATAATTCAAGTATCAATTAACTCAAGTGTTCCATATCCAACTAAAATTGTGGTCTCCAAGAATGGCAATCCTTGGTTGCATGTGGATCCTGATTCTAATCTGTACCTAAAGAGCTCTGGGTCATTTTTCATGAAAAATCTTAACACTGGAACAATGAAAGTGATGGTCTTGCGTGCTTTGGGATAGGCTTAAGGCCAAAGTACCACTTTAATACTCGAAAGGATTTGTTGATGTTACCTGGGTAATAAGGAAAATGGAAAAATCCAAGTATCATTATTATTGTACTATATTATCCAGAAAATCTTTTTTGTCTTTATAATGGGTACATTGTAAAATTCTCTAATTCATAAATAGCAGGATCTTAAATATCTTTCTTGAGATGGCAAAAGTAATCTTTCTGTCATGTTGACCTACCCCTCAGCAGACTACCAGTGCCCC
>NW_017732101.1:759081-760006 GCF_001890085.2 Hipposideros armiger | reverse complement strand
GAGGGAAGGGAGCCACAGTTTAAGGGTCTCAACTCAAATTTGAACTTTGAAGCAGTTAGAGAAATTCTAAACAGATTTCCCAACAAAATCCTGAGACTAATCACCATCAGTTATAGAATACTTTAGTAATTTTGTAATAACAACCTCTGTTATTTGAAAGTAAATCATAGAAAGTTAGAGTTCACTCAAAGTCACAACACAATAAAACATATCAAACATTTTGAGGAAATGTATCAAGTGATATTTTGTTTCCATTGTAAAAGATTCACATACTTATAAAAAACTATGGGCAAATGAAGACCCTGTCTTTAAAGTTAACCACACATAACATGGGCAGCTCTTCTGAGAGAGTGAATTTGGAGGCTTCCTGAACCGGCAGAAGGACCAGGTGTGTGGGGCACTCGGTCCTTTTCCCTTTTACACTCTTCCCAGTCCTGAGTCTTGGCTTCTATGGGGGCAAAGTGGGCAACACCATCCTTCCTGAGCTCCTGATAAAAAGGTGAGGCTATCCTAAGTTCCAACAAAGCCTAACTGCATAGTGAAGCAAACCCCACATAACTGAGAGAGGAATACTGTGTTGTTTAATTGTGATTTGGGTTTATCTATGACTCCCTTTTTGGGGTCTCCCTATTAACCCTGCCATTCAGTTACTAAGGAGAGAACTGTCAGTCGTTCATCTGAATTGAACTAATCTACCCATTAAAGCTGTAATGTGAAGAAATTACCATCCATTTGTGGGGCGATCTGGTTGGTTTTAAAAATGTATTCAAAGAATATTGTAATCATATGAAATCTTGTAATTATTTACTAGGTAAGAGTGAAAACTAAGTAATTATGAGAATGTTATGGATATTCAGCGTTAATTTACCAGCCGAAATGATCGAAGAACTGATAATCCTTCCACATTTGCCAAACCAAGTTCCAT
>NW_017732101.1:756138-758241 GCF_001890085.2 Hipposideros armiger | reverse complement strand
CTCTGGCGTCCCAAGCCAGCTCTTAACCAATGCGCCACTCGGTTGTTAGTAGTGATCTTGATCGCCTTTTTAGGAGCTTTTCACATTGCTTTCTGTTCTTTAAAATGTTTTCTGTTCCTGGCATCAGTGATCCATACCTCCCTGGATATTTCTTAGTTGCATTTCTTCCCCTAACAAATTATTCAAAATCGGATTTCTTCAGAAGTCTCTCTGTCCTGGACCTTGTTGCTCTCATTTTCCTTTTACAATCAGTTCACATTTTGAGATCTCTTTTTTGACTAAAGCATACCTCCCAAGTTCTAGAACTACACTCTCACCTACCTATTCAACACTTCCATTGGATGACTATCACACAGGTACCTCAAATTCAGCTGGTCCAAAATTCACATTACCAGTTTCTCTGCACAATTTTTTTCTCTTGTTGATACTGGCTAACTCAGTACAAGCAAACAGAATCACTCTCTACTTCGGTGGCCAACTCAAAAGCCCACCAGTCTTACTGACTTTTCCAAATATCTCTTGAGTACTTCAAGTTGAAATTGACCCATTTATGTATTACCAGTTGATTCTCCTTTTATTGTTGTGTAGAATTCCATTATTAAATATTCTATGGATATTTAGATAATGTATAGCATTTTTGGTCTTCTTTCAAGAAATCTTTGCCACCCCAATCAAATGTGTTAAATCTTTTCATATATTTTACATTTTATATATATATATATATATATATATATATATATATATATATATATATGCTGTAAACACTTGCTTTAAACAGTAGTCTTTTAAAGAAATTAAGAAGAAAAGTCTTTTCTATTCACCCACATTTATTCATTTCTAGTGACCATCATTCTCAGATCCATATTTCCATCTGATATGATTTTCCCCTTCAGCTTGAAGAACTTCCTTTAGCATTTCTTGTAGCATAATTCTGCTGCCACAAGTTCTCTCAGGTTTTTTTTTNAATAAGTATTGAGCAATTTATTTACTCTCAACAAATCACAATTCTGAGTTTTAAAAATTGGTTTAGGTCTAGCAAATCATACCCTCAAATGGTTGTATTCAAATAAATATTTGTTTACTATATTTAATACTTATTGAGTGATAAAAAGTTACAAGAATTAAGATAATAAAGGTAATATCCTTATTTTTGTATTCTTATATGAAGGACTCAGCTAACTCATTGTGGTCAACTGCTTGCCTCTGCCTCTGATCTCTCTAGATTTCCAAAAACTCACAAGGTACTGTCTCATAGCTGGTCCCCTCCCATGGCCCCACAGGTAAGGCTGGTACTAAGAAGGCTTCATATAGGCTGTCATGAACATGGTCACCACTAGCCCTACAGGTACTAAAAATGCTTTAAAAAAAAAAAGGTTATTTCCCAGGGCATGAAAACAGTATTTTTTTTTTTAATTGGGGAATTGGGGGGATGGAAACAGCGGTGGGGAATTGGGGGCAGGGGAACAGACAAGTTGCTCTTGTTTTGTTCTTCAGTCTAGTTGTGGAGGACGTTGCTTCACTGGCCCAAAGTGTCACTGGCCCTCATATGTGGGATCCGAACTGGGGCCCTCTGGCGTCCCAAGCCAGTTCTTAACCATCGCGCCACTCGGCCGGCCCTGAAAACAGTATTTTTGATTCTCTATTTTCTTTCTCTACAACTATTTCAAACTTTCTTTCTTCTTCACATAATCTTCAAACACTTTTCTATTACCTTCTACTCTCAGCACTTCTGTCTCAGAGGTGATAGAAATCAGCCAACCTGAACTTTCTCAGTTTCCCTATATCTATCAAACCACTTATATCCATACCTGTGCTTTTTTCTTCTTGTTAAAAACAAAAGAAGTGTCCTTGCTTTGCTCTAATTTTTCCAACTGTGTTACATGTCTCCTTTGGACTTATCAAAGAATTGGCTTTTTCAATTAACCTGTAGTTTCAACCTATTCCTGCTACTTACTGCTTTGTTGAGGTTTTACAGGAAGCAATAGATACTCAGTCCTTCATCTTAAAACTACCACCAATGTCATCAAAGAAACTCTCCTTGCATTCTACTTCCCCCGATAGCTATCACCTTCTATCCTCCCCTCACAGCCCAACTTCCTTAAG
>NW_017732101.1:751080-753094 GCF_001890085.2 Hipposideros armiger | reverse complement strand
CTCTTCTAAAGTCCTTTTATGTTAATTCTAGCAATTCAGTCATTTCGGAATCTATTTATATTGAGTGCTTTTCTCTCAGTTAAAGTCACATTTTCCTAGTCCTTCACATATCACATAATTTTTTATGTGATGTGGATGATGTGTTGTAGGGAATTTTAATTCAATTATTTTCCTCTGAAGAATATTAATTTTTTTTCTAGCAGGCAATTAAATGATATGTTGTCCACTTGTAACTTATAGTAGCTTGGTTTTATACTTAATTAGGTAAGACAGGGCTACTTTGGTTTGCTCTTTATTCTATTTGAAACTTCTAGTTCTCTGACATAGTTTTTATTCCTAAAGCGTAGTACATATGGATTTTGGAAGCCCAAGGTATTTGTCCAATTTCTCTATCTTGGTTGACTTCAAATCCCAAACTCTGTAGTGAAGTATTCTCTTCTGTTCTTTTTTTGTTTGTTTGTTTTTTTGGAACAGTTTGTGAAGGATTCGTGTCAATTGTTTAAACAGTTGGTAGAATTAACCAGGGAAACTATTCTTGGCTTAGGGTTTCCTTTGTGGAAACATTTATTGATTAATAATTCAATTTTTACTTATAGATTATTTTTTTTCAGATTTTCAGTTTCTTCTTGAGTTAGTTTCAGTAGTTTGTTACTTTATAGAAATTTTTCCATTTCACCTAGGTTATCTAATTTGTTGGCATACCACTGTTTATAGTATTCCTTATGAGTATACTGTATAAGGAGTAATTTCTGTAAGGTCTATAGTGATGTCCCCGCTTCATTCTTCATTCCTCATTTTATTAGTTTGAGTCTTTTTTTTTCAGGTCTAGCTAAAGATTTTTCATTTCTGTTGATCTTTTTAAATAATCAACTTTTGAATTTGTTGATTTTGTCTATTTTTTTGTTATTCTATTTCATTCATTTTCACTCTATTCTTTATTTCCTTTCTTCTACTACTTTAGGGTTTAGTTTTCTTTTCCTTTTCTAATTTATAAAGGAGGGAATGATAGGTTATGGGTTTGAGATTTTTTTTTTTTTTTTACTATAAGCAATTATAGCATAAATTTCCCTTTGGTGTGTTTCATTTTCATTCATCTCAAAGTATTTTCTAACTTCTTTTATGATTTCTTTTTTTAACTCATTGATTATTTAGGAGTATGTTTTTTAATTTTCACATNCCCACGAAAGTTGAATAACATGTATACATGGGAGAGACTCAGGAAAACCGATTAACTAGCCAAAATGGCTGAAGTCACCACCTTAAATACCATCTCCAGCTAGATACAAAAGATTTGGGGGTGGGGGCAGTCATTTGTGGAAGGTTACCAGGAAAGCACAGGATAAGGTTGTTGTACAAATTTAGTCTTTGTCTTCTGCATTGATAAAAATTTTCTACAACCTTATGATGGCTACGATGTTACTAAGTGATAGAAATTTTTTGGCTCCATAACTTATGGGGCCTTCCGCATAGGTCATCTATGTGGTCTATAGTTAAGTAAAACATCATTATGTGGCACATGACTATTAAAGTATTTTTCTTCTGGCTGTGTCAAAGTTTCTTTTGTTTTTGGTCGCTTGACCAAGATATGCCCAATGTAGTTTACTTTATATTTATCCTTGCTGATGTTCACTGAAGTTCTATAATTAAATATTAAGGTGTCTATGTTAATATTTTTCCACTAATTTTGAGAAATTTTTGGCCATTACTTCTTCAAATATTTGTTTTGTCTATTCTCTTTTCTCCTTCTGGGTCTCCCATATACAAATATTAGACCACTTGATTTTATTCTGCAGATTAGTGAGGCTCACTTCATTTTTCCTTTCATTTTTTTTCTGCTTTTTAAATTGGATAATTTCTATTGTTTTGCTTCAAATTTAACAATCTTTTCTTTGGCCATATTCAAACCCATCCAGTGATTTTTTTTCATTTTAGAATTTGTATATTTCAATTCTAAAATATCTAGATAATTTTTTTCATAGTTTTCACTTTTTTTCTGCTCCTATTCTCTATCTGG
>NW_017732101.1:736292-743260 GCF_001890085.2 Hipposideros armiger | reverse complement strand
AACTATAACTAAAAATAAGAATGTCATGCGCACATGTCCTCTCTCTCTCTCTCTCTCTCTCTCTCTCTCTCTCTCTCTCTCTCTTTCTCATTCTCCATCTTTCTTTTTCCTTTGACACATCCATACATACAAATACGTGGGACAGGGTGGAAAGGAAGAGGTTATAGAAGAGAAAAGGAAAAAGGAGGGTAAGGGAGGAGGATAGAATATATTTTATATGAAAGCATTTTCCAAGTATTTGAAGTTGATAGTTGATGTTCGAATGCACTTATAGTATGGAAAGGCATAAACATGTAAATTAACAAAAACAACAACAATAAAACAACTAATAATGATAATACTTATCGACTTAATTCTATATGCGAGGTACTTGGCTGCTTTATATATGATGCCTCACTTAATCCTTATAACAACCTTATTCCTAACCACCATTATTCACATTTTATTGAAGAAACTGAAGTTTAGAGTCATAAACTAACACATTTAACACATGGCAGAGCAAAGAATTGATCACAGACCAGGTTGTTCCCGAAGTAGTTATTTTGGCATTATAAGATCCAGACCTCTACACAATATGTTAACTACTCAGACATAACCTGCAACTAAAGAGAAAGCTGATGTATTGTAATACTCTGGTCAGAAAGACGCAAAAGTAGTTCTACAAATTTTTTAAAATTCTGCTTCAAAAAGGTTAATATCAAACCCTAATTTACATTTTTCATTTTCATTTCTGGTTAAATCAAATGATTTTATAACTTGTATCTCAAGCAGTATATACAATTCAAATGGGTTAGCATCCTTATAAAAACAAGCATTTATCATTACACTTCTTTCAACGTCATGCACACAACAAGTTTCAACAGTTTAGAATTTAATCTATGAAAACAGTATTCCAAGTATATCTTGAATTTGCAGTAGCTTCCTGGAGGCTAAATGTAAAAATCTATAAGAGATGGTAGAATCCACATGTTGTACATGGATTTTACTTTTACTTAGTAAAAGACATGATGATGTGATATCAAGTCAGAAAGAATTATCTTGGAATTTATGGAATTGTCCTTTTCCATCACTACCAAAGCACCAAGTAGCTATGCTGTCAGACTTTTGACGTACCTTCCATGGTGTTGGTCAAAATACTAGCTATACTCATTGTTCTTTGCCTTGCTGCAGGATCTTCCAACAAATCCATGGAAACATGATAAGAACTGGACCGTCTCTTTCTTATTTCTGTTTCAGTAGTTGTTCCCTAAAAATAAAATTTCAAGTGAAATAACCATTATTTTTAAGGCCAACAAAACCTTAAGTGTTCCTATAATAGGTGCTACTTAACTAAATGGTCACCATGCTTTCTCAGATATGAACAGCACATCAAGACATTGCTGGAATCATCGTTCCTGGGCAGTATTTGAAAGCCAATCAGATTCTCAGCTTTCTGGGTTTGCAATCGAGATGGGCTTTTCTAATTCCTCCATCTTGAAGGTTTGGGCTAGAGGGACCAAGTCTGGTATTGGATAGTTAACTTTTTATTGTTTCTTTTTATTGTTTCAACCAATCCCAGTTCGGTTGCGACTGAAACATATTGTTCCTTCATTTATTTTGAAGTTTAGTTATTAGATCTTTACAGACATATGTTCAGTTTGATGTACACAAATAATGGTTAAGGTTTCCATAATATGCATCATTAATAGTTCCCTTTAAATGTGAATTCCACTATAAAATGCTTTCATTCATTATACACAGGTAAAATTTCCCAATATCATTAATAAAGTAAAATATTAGAACTAANTATGTATATTTTACCATTCCATTCCATGATTCACCTCAAATACAAATCTTGTCTTCCTTAACACATATGACAAATCCTGCTTTGAATTGTCCGTTTGTTGATGTCTTTCCGTCAACCACTCTTCTTCTGGTAATAGCAGACATAATTTTTTTCTTGGTAATTCTGCTCATTTACTGTCTTCAGTGATCAGATAGGGTGCTTGTTTTACCAAATAAGGCATGCTAACCCTAGAACCAGAGTAACTGAGTGGCTTAGAAATGGTTATGTAACTCCAAACAGGACAATGCTATGTAATTCTTGGTTCTCTGTTAAAGCTGTGAGTTAGGAAGTACAATTATTTTATTCAGGATGCTATGTTGTTAGGCTAAAAGTTGGTAGAGCATTGCCATCAATAGAATACCCAGCCAGAGATGAAGGAAATATATTGGGAAGACATAGGGCAAGAAGCTGACTCCCAGTGACATTGACTGATAACCTGAATTTAGCCAGGTTTAAACCTGGAGCTATGTGTGAATGGATTTTAGTTACTTGAAGTAATGAACTCTATGCGTAAGCCCGTTTGAGTTGTTTCCTAATACCCATCTCCATAAAGCTTTCTTTCATTCCTTGCTCACATTTAAGAGATAATGTTGAAGATATTCCTATATAGGTAAAGATTTAGACTAGGTAATGTTATTGTCCTTTCCTACTCCAAAGTCCTGTAATTTTTTATTGTAGTTTACAATAGTCTCTGAAATAACTTTCATAGTCTCTGATACAGTGTTCTGACCTTCCACTGTTCTGTCAATTTCTCATTGATCAGTTTCCCCAAATGTAACATGCAGATAATCATAGTATCTACCTTAGGACTAACTTTGTGGGAACCTAGAGAGAGGGGTTTCATGTAAACCATTTGGTACTGTGCCTAGTACAAAATAAGTGGTCAGTATATTAACATTATCATTGTATCAATTAAGACCTACCTGGAACATAATTAACAAAGAGTGGCTACTTCAAAGCCTGAAAATATCATGTATTATACTTTAGGATATATTATTTGCTATCTATATACAACCTGTTTATATGTTCATATATCAAGTTGGGAGGTGCATGAGGAATCAATAAGCCTCTTATATTGGTAACAATATATTTTTGTTGTGTGAAATTATTGACATTGTTTACATAAGACCACTTTACTTTCATTTCTATCACTCTACCATGTAGCCAGTGAATGTTAATATAAATTTTTAAATGAAAATGTATGCCAAAATCATCATTTATAAATTCCTAAATTTACAGGAGAAATCCAAACAGAAATAGTAACTGCTATATGATGTTTCCTCCCCCAAAAATGCATCTTCAGGTATTTACAAATTATATTTCAAAATTATCTGACTTGGCATATTTTATAATTTGTTTGGCAAATGTATATTTGTCCTAAAAATGTCTATTCTAAATACATGAGAAATAGGTCAGGATTTTGTTATTATAAACTAATGTCCTCCATAATTCACAATCATCTTTCTAATGAATGGACAGTTTAAATTAATTCTAAATCAAATTGTACATAAAATCTTTGAACCTTTTGCATGGCTTAACTGTAGCAATATATTTTTGTCATTAAAAAAGGAATGCTAAACTTTTGCTGTCCAGGTCACTTAATTCATATTTAATTTGAGAGTCATATGTGAAATTCAGTAAAGGCAATCATGAAGTCTTTCAATAGAAAGAGGACACTCAGTGAGCCTTACCAGGTTCCCGACTGATAGCACACTGCTGAACTGCTCCGTCATGGGATAGTGTTCCATGGCCATGAAGAGTGTATTTAAAACAATGCAGATGGTGATGGCCAAGTCAACAAATGGGTCCATCACGACCAGGTTGACAAGATGTTTCACCTTTAACCATGGTTTACAGCAATCCCAAATCAAACACATGTTAGCAAATTTATACCAGCATGGTGGACATTTCTGTCTGGATTCTTCAAGTTCTGGAAGAAAAGAGTTAGAATACTCATGAAAACTGCTTACTTCCAATTAGTAGTCTTTGGGGTAAACTGAAAGTGATTTAAAAAAAATAATAAAGTTATTTAAAGGCCTATGGGTTAATCTGACGGTGGAGCAGGAAAACACATATGGGTTAGCTATCATAGAAATCATGGGCACAGAAAGGCTAGTAAACTTTCCAAATTCAACTCGGCTAAACATAGTTTCCATTGTTATACTGTCTGATAATTACTTTCAAAGTTATCAGAAACTAATGGGCAGAACTTATGTTAAGAATACTGAAAAGTCATCCATGTTCCAGGTAGAACAAGACACATATATATTATCGAAGAACTTCTCTCAGAAGATGTCCTAAAAACCTTTAACAGTCACGCTGAATCTCAATTTCTTGAATTACATATTTTCCGGGGTCTTTTAATAAAATAGCTTTGTCATTGTCACCAGTCTTAGTAAAAACATTTCTAGTTAAGTCTCATTAAATATAGGCTTGCATATTAAACTCAACAAGATTCCTTTTTCTACATTACTTACTTTAACTAGATGGCCCAAAAGAAGAGAAAATATCTACTTAAGAAACTAGGATCCTCACTGTTAGCCTAAATCCATGTTTCACAAAATGGGACTTATGTACTACTGGTAAAATGCAAGAGGATTTTAGGTGGAACATATGCAGAATTCATGGTATGCATTTATGTATTAAATGTATAATGATCATACTAAACCTATGATATAAAATTTCATATTAAAAACATTTACTTAAGAAAAACTACAACGATTTAAAGAATTTTAACTAAATAATAGGAGCGAGAATATAGAAATGCACAGATCTTTAAGGTAATCTCAAAATACTGCAACTTGGTAAAATTTCAGGAATCAGGAAGGGGGAAATTATCAACTCTTCCTTTGGTAAGATGATCTCTTAATCAACTCTGGAGTAGGAAAAGGGTGGAAAACTTGTTTTCTGCCAATATCCATGCTGCACACTCTACTACCTGCTCTGTTAGATAAGACCATCGCTTCTTAGCACTAAATAAAAGGGAAGGGCTCTTTTTTCATTTATGGCATAATTGACTCTGGTCAGTCACCATACTAATACTACTGTGGTAACAGGAATATCCCTCTAAACCTCGTGCAGTTTATTAGGCACTAAATATGGAATGCGCCAACATGACCATAGGTAATGACTTTTTGTTCTGCTGATAAACATTCACTACTAACTAAAGTTTACCACTTCCTTAAAGTAAATCAATTTCCTGATTATTTTTAACAGAATTCCATTAAAGATAGATTATTCAATTGTCTCTTGAGATATTAAAATTCTTCTAGAACACAGTTTATTTCCATTTCTTTCAATATGTAATTTTGTAAACAGTAAAGAATAGTTGTGTAGTATATCAGAGGAAAAGTATAAATATAATTATCATGGCTAGTTATCTTGTAGATGCTTTAAGATTCCTAAATAACCTTATGTTTATACTTAGAATAAAAAGATATTATCATTTACACTAAATAACAAAAGAGAAATGAAAAAAAAAGTCTTTTTGTCTGTGCACAGAATATTTTTTAAAATGCTACCTGTCATTTAATAGATAAATATAAGCAAACAAGAATTGTGTAGAAAAATAAAATAAAAGTTTAAAAGAGGAAATTCAGCCAGCATTGTTTATTTTGACACCAGGAAAAAGTGGAGCAAAGCTGTTTAAGTTTTAAAATAAAATCATTCACTTATTCATGCCAAAAAAAAAATTAAAAAAAGGACAGTCTGACATTTTGAAACAAACCAAAGCACTCAAGAGAGAGCTACAGCCATCTCCCCATTATTCCACTGTAGGTTATCCACACTGAGAATCCTTTCCAGTCCAGTTTACACTTCTCAAGCACTTCTCAATTCCTCAGGTGCTTGTAAATCGCCTTTCCACCAACTTTCCCATGGGTGTGACCAGAAAACATTTCTAGATGCATTTTGCATTTAAAAAACTTGAAAAGCAAACAATTCATTTTAGCTCATCTCCTACAGTTTCATTAAGTAGGAGGTTATTCATTAGCCTGGACATGGAGACTTAGCTGTAGTTCAAAAGAAGGAAAAGAGAAGTTGCCAGCCGGGTCAACAGCCTGGTTCATAAAAAGGAAAGGCGAACTAAATCATGATTAGAGTCAGAAGAAAAGATCCCCAAATAAACAGATTATATCAACTTTAGAAACCTTTGTACCATAATTAGGAACAAAAAATGGTACATGTATTAGAGACAGCTCTAGTACGCATGGGTATGCTAAGTATTGCTAACAACCAACCTTGATAAAGCCACATTCAGAGGGTTTAGGTATAATTGAATAAAGAAAAACAAGCTTTTCGTTCTGTACAACCAAAGAGAAATAGAATAAAAACTTAGCCATGGTCTCACAAAAATAGTCAAGAGCTCTGCAGATACTTAAAACCAAACACTCAGTCTCTTGCTTCCTCAGTTACGCTTATTTCTGGGACATCGTTTTCCTCCTAAGCAACGCCGTGAGACACATTCCCATGGAGGGTGATGTGGGTGCACTCATTTTGAACCCCATATCTTAATTAGTGGACAAGTTCAATCTTGTGGTGGGTTGATGTTTATTAATTAACTTCTCATGTTAACTTAAACTTAATGCTATCAGAAGCGCAAAGTAGGACTGTTGATTTAGACTTACCCTGTCTCCTTCTCTACTTCTTGCTTTAGGGAGCAGACATGCTGCTGACATCGGTAGCAGAACCACTGGCAGCTCCCTCTCAGTGGTTTTGCTATGGCAAGGAGCAGAAGGCCAGAGAATCTTCAAAAGATTTACCTGGAGGGACAGGGAGGAGCAAGCTACTGGCAGCTGGGTGGGGAAGAGGTAGTGCAAGCTAATGCAGGCGAGGTTGGGGAAGAACGGACTGAGTTTAATATTCCATAGAGATCAGTGAAAAGATTTCTGATACTGCATAGGACATTATAAACTGGGGTCTTGTAATACTGACATGGCTGTGATATATATGGTCATCTATACTGTGAGGGTTTTTTTTTTGTTTTTTTTTTTTTGACTGTGACTTTTAGGATTTTGGTACAAGTGTTAGTATTATGGGATTTTTCCATTCTGATTGGAAAACAATTATTCCAAGAATCTATCCAATATTAAGAGAAAACTATAACTAAAAATAAGAATGTCATGCGCACATGTCCTCTCTCTCT
>NW_017732101.1:730435-734657 GCF_001890085.2 Hipposideros armiger | reverse complement strand
GTTCCCTTTAAATGTGAATTCCACTATAAAATGCTTTCATTCATTATACACAGGTAAAATTTCCCAATATCATTAATAAAGTAAAATATTAGAACTAATCTATAATTTTGTCTTATACGTAGAAAACAACTCCACCCACAAAACAACCCACCCTTAACACTGACACTCTATTTAAGGTGATAACACCAATTTGGGGGTCTTTGATTTTTGATAATGATATGGTGGTTTGATATTTGCTATTCTAAAATAAGCTCACCAGAATTTCAATATGGGACAGAAATGTATTCTTTCTTTAGGAGAGCAAACAGTGAAGTTAATTATCACAGGAAAACAAAGGCAAAATTCAAGCATTTCCAATGCAGGTCTGAGTGCTAATAATAAATAAGAAGCTACTTACAGTTGTCGAGGCTTTTCCCCGTTTTTAAAATAGCAATATGAGTCCTGTTCATCTGCTGACCTTATTGTGAAATGAGTAACATTATTTTTATTAACCTGCATATGTCTAATGAGTATATATTCAAAAGCAAAGTTTCCACTCAATTGATATGATTGTAATTAATGGTGATAAACATCCATATAGGTCACTCTACAGTTAATTTTATGGTAAAAGTGAAATTAATGAGAAAAGGAATAACCCCTCTCTGAAACTAAAGCTCTTTTAAATCAAAAGGTTGTCTCTCAATTAAAAATATTTTGCCTGGTCAGAGAGAAGCAAAGTTTTTTAAGAAAAAAAATGGGCCACTTAAAGGTCATTTAGTCCTTTCGGCTCTATACAGAAGTATATGTGCAATAATCCTAGATGTCTAATTTTAATGATGTATTCCTAAACCTCTAATGACATTACTGAGGGAATTCTTTAAGTTAAATTGCTTCAATTGAATTTACGTGTCAAGTACAAGACACAGTGTACTTTGGAGGGTGTCACTTGCCGGTCACTGTCTATTTTCTATTCTCATCTCCCCTCCGTAGTCCCTCAGAGCCGCCTCCATCTGTCTGCACGCAGTGTCGTGCCCTGTCTCACAGCGCCTGACTACACAATGGAAGAATGGATGCGAGGGAACTGGAAATAGAGGGGCCACACTAGGTTTTGCTTCAAACTGGCCTTAATTTGCCTTTGGAGATTTATTCCATCCTGTCTGATAAGACAGGAGTTTTATGGTAGTTACAGATAAATTCTAAATAAAACTCCTGATAAGACAGGAGTTTTATGGTAGTTACTGATAAATACTAAATATTTTCTGACAGACTGACATTCTCTGTGTATTCATGCAATGACATTGTGCATTTGTTTTTGTTTGCTCAATTAACATTTATCAAGGTCAGTGATGCTCATACTTCATATGTGTAAGAACTATGTGGGATGACTGTTAAGGAAGATGGTTCCTTGAATTTGTTCTCAGTGTTTTGGTCTGGGTAAGTCTTGCTTGAACCAGAAACCTCTGTTTTTTTGTTTTTGTTTTTCTTTAAACAACTTGATTGAGGAATGACTGACATGTAAAAAGCTGTACATATATAGCATCTACAATGCAATGAGTTTGGGGATAAGTATACAACCTGAGCTATCACCACCATCATGGTCATAAACATTCTCAATCACCTTCCAAAGTTTCCTCCTACTTCCTTTTTTATTATTGTTGCTGTTATTTGTAGTAAGAATGCTTAACATAAGCTCTTCCCTTTTAGTAAATTTAAGTATCCAATATAATAATGTTAACTCTAGGCACCATGTTATATATTGTAGATATCCAGAACTTATTTATCTTGCATCACTGAAATTTCGTACTCTTTGACTATGAGACTTATAGAAACAGAGAGTAGAATGGTGGTTGCCAGGGATGGAGGAAGGGGGAAACGAAGAATCTCCAGTTTTAAGAAGCATCTCAGGAGATTCTGGTGTAAGTAGTCTGATGGAAGTATTTTGAGAAACACTGGGTTGAAAATGAACGTGTTTATTTCCTTAGCCATCTCTTCTTTTCCATTTAAGAAAGTTAAAAAAAATTCAATAGGAGGCAATATTGAAATATGGATAAAAAGTAAGTTCAGTAGCCAGCACCCCTGGGGTCATATCTCAGCTCCACCATGCATGCACAGGCTTCAGTTTCCTCCTCTGCAAAATGGGGATAATATTAGTAACTATGATAAAGGGTTGTTGTGAGGATTAAATGAATTAGCACATGTTAAGTGTTCTGGATAGTGTCTGGTACATAGTTATTATCTATGATTATTTTGAAAGTGAAGTTGACATTCCCTCTGCATTTTTCCTTCACTACAAAATTCCACTTTTTTCACGACTTGATTTGACTCCAGGATACTTGGACATTTCTCTGGGAGAAAGCAGTGAGGAGAGGCCATGAGAAAAAAGTGACGATCAAGGGCTATTTCTATAATCCAACGTAAGAAGCTCTTCTATTAGGTGACTGAAAGCTGACTCCATACAATTTTAATGTGGCTTAAAGAACTTGTCCAACTATAATAAATAGAATTGTGTAAAAAAAAAAGTACAAATAAGATTTTACATGATCCATCAACCCATAAAATACAACCAAATAGCATTGTTAGAGTATTTTTATATTGGCAAATGAAATCTTATTTAATACCAAAGTTAAAAAGCAACTTATGTTTTCCAGAAGAGATGGCAATAATATATTCTTCTAAGTGTCTGGTATTTAGTTGAAACCCTTTTCCTTAGGCTTGATTTAAGGTCACTTTGTTTACAAAAAGAATTCATGTCATGAATATAAAAATTGAAATCTTCTCTAAAAATTACAACACAACTTTACCGGGTACTCTGAGTGACTTCTAAACCACACAAATGTACAGTGGCTGGGGTCATTTGAGTGGATGTTAAAAATGTTATAGCACTCTGACCTGCAAAGAGAAAGAATGCTGTGGGGGCCAGCAGAGTGACTCAGCTGGTTAACAGCATGAGCTCTGAGCAACAGGGTTGCCGGCTGGATTCCCACATGGGCCAGTGAGCTGTGCCCAAGCTGAGCAACCACTAGCTGCTGACGGCAGGCCAGAGGGCGACTGGACTTGAAGCTGAGCTAGCTGCACCCTCCACAACTAAGATTGAAGGACAACAACTTGGCTGTTCCCCTTCTCCAATTCCCCAGCACTGTTCCCCTTCCCCAACTCCCCAATAAAAATCTTAAAAAAAAAATGCTGCACTACAGAATTTCTATATATTTAGTAATAAAATTGTCTACTTCAAGTGGAAGTGTCAAATTTCCCTTTTAAAGGCAAGATGATAAGATCCTTAAAATGAGTCCTGGTATCATTTCTTGCACTTAACTTGCATATGTTTGATCAATTGCTGCTGTGTTCTTTGGCAAGTTTCATACTGTAGTAATAAAGATGAAGGGATACTTCTAATTATATTTTATGATATCCAAACTATATTTGGAATTAATTTGTAGAAAAGTCTGAATAGCACAATCTGGCAAAAGAAGTTTATGGCTTGATTGAACCCCGGCCTGTGAACAAGACACCAAAATTCTCAGGAAAGAAACCGAAAACCCTCGTCCGGCCTGCACCAGCCTCAGCTCCCTTCCCAACAGCTGCGGTTTGCACTGGCCTCACCTCTGGCAGGAGCTGCCCGGTGGGAGACATGAGGGCTGAAGGGCCGCCGACCAGGGAGACCACTCCGTTGCAGTCCACCGCGCTGTGCATCTTCCCGTTCATGGGCAGAATCGGCAGCACTCTGGACGCGCGGCTCGCCTGGCTCACGTTGCTGTGGCGCCGCTCCCCGTGTCTGTGCGGTACAAACAGGGAGTCTCTTCGGCTGTCGTTGTCTTCAAAGGTGCTGTGCTCGTCATCAGCAAAGTCATTCTCGGAGCCAATGTCCTTGGCTCGACCTCTGAAGCTGAAAAGGCTCGCCCTACTGTTGCGTCTTGGAGAGAACAGGGAGCCACGGATGCTCAGTAAAGACTGAGTAACAAGAAAGGAAACAAACAAACAAACAAAAACCAGATGAACAGAATTAAGAGCTGGCGTCCTGAAAAATGGGAGACTTGACTCATTGTTTCAGAATTGGTGACCTACCTACAGAGAAGTCCCTGGACAGGTGGACTCAAGGACTCCTCTAGTAACCGCTGGAGGTGGCGTGGTGCTACTAGGGCCCTCTCTTTAGTTTTGCTTTCCTTTTTTCTCTTCCTTTCTCCCTTCCTTCTTTCCTCCCTCCCTCCCTTTCTCTCTCTCTCTCTCTCTCTCTCTCTCTCTCTCT
>NW_017732101.1:700529-730420 GCF_001890085.2 Hipposideros armiger | reverse complement strand
CTCTCTCTCTCTCTTTCTTTATTCATTTCTTCTTCTTTACCCATGCATTAAGATAGTCACAAGTACCCTCTCAACATTGTTTAGTCCTGTTACTGGCACCTAGAGCTGTAATTTTTGCTAGCTCCCTCTCTAGAAGCCATTCTCACTTAATCCAATGGAAAGCGATTAAATACACACCTACATTTAGGTCCTTTGAAGCCAAACATATATCCAGTAAGAGTGACATATATCCACTAGTGACCACACCCTGACCACAGAGGAAGATAAAATGAATCTTGCTAGTAGGTTTGTTTAATTATAGCACAAGGAAAAGCTTCTCCCTTCTCTTTGCATAGTTTCTATTTTCATGAATAAATTAAATCAAGCTGAAAGAACTATATGATTCATTCCCTGATTTTTCACTCTTCTATCTCAAGAAATATGAAGAAGAATGCCATAGTTACAAATATCTGGTTTTCACTAAGTATCTGGTCACAATCATTTAATAATTTTCTAAATGGCTACAAGGTCACTGCCATCATGCACTTTACCTTGATTTTTAAACACAGCAGCACTGAGCACAAGAATCATTTATTGTTTATTGTCTACTTTTGCAACTTCACTGTAGTGAACGCTTGTTTTTGCTTGTCCAATATCTAGTTCTCTTTCTTCTTTTGATAATGCCCTGATTATCCTTGAGAAATGGTCCTCAGGCAAGAATATGACGCAGGCCTAGCTGATGAATGTATTCCACATCTCTGGCCAGAGAATGGTTTAAAGATGGGCAGGGGACACTACATGGCCCATTGACAGTCACCTTTGTTTTTTTCAGAATTTTTAGAAATGAGGTGTATTTTCAATTAGGGTTGCTACAAATATTAAGTATAAGTGTGGAGTTGCAGTGGGCATCTGGCCACCATATTGGAGGAACTTGGACTGAGATATGGAGAAATACTTGGTCATAATAATATGTTATGAGTCCCTGGGTTCAGACATACCCAAAGCTACTTACAGATATTATTTACATGATATAAAAAGTTCTCTTTTTGCTAATGCTGGCTTGCATTGGATTCCTAGAATTATTAATAGAAATAATACTAATTTCATCACTTAATATCAGTTTGATTTTTTTTCTCCAAAGGATTTAAAGCTACCTAAAATTATTATTTTATACTTGTGTATTTTTTACATTTCCTGACAGTAAATATGTTTTAATTATTTTAAGCTAAAGAATAATTTTCTCAATAATGCTTGCAAACATCTATAAAATGTCTATGAACTTGAAACACTATCTTATGTTGTGAGCCTATTCACTATTTACAGAAAGACGCACATCTAAGAAGACTGACATGCTCCCCCAACGGAAGTCATTTCTCCTGTTTCTGTTCCCAAGTTTTTTCACCCTATCATCAATTTCATTAGTAAGAGTCATTCTTTTCCTTTATTGCTTTCTATACAGGTAGTAATTTTTTTAAAGCCTCTCTTAGACTATCCAATTTCTTTCATGTCTCCTTTCACAAGGGACTTTAAATTGGCTATAAGGACATAATAGTTACAGGATTTGTGACCTACTAGTTATCATTACCTCAAAAAGAAAGGCAGACAAGAAATGCTTGGCAATAAGAGATAAAGTAGAAATTATTTATATGTATCACTCTAAGTAAGAGCTTCTATTTTAATTTGCAAGTGCTCCACTCAAGTAGCACAAATAGAAGGGTTGGAGGAAAATAAGTTATAAAATTGCACACAAGAATTTCTTAAAGTTCGAAAGTGAATCATGACATACAAAAGCATACTTTACGGTATGAAAAATGATTGTGTCCCATCTGTTAGCATCAACTTCTATTAATTACTTGTATAAATCCATAGCAATCAAATGCTGTGCCACAAATAAAGGATAGTCAGTAAGAAAAATCTGCCATACCAAATCAACCTCTAAAAACAAAACTTGTTTATTACAAATAGGGAGTAAAATGATTTAAGAGGGTCAACTGTATCTTACAAAGTTTTTAAAATAAAACCTCCAGATTGTCTTAAGACTTGATTAGAGGTTGAACTCTTGATTTCCTTCTCCCTCTCCTAATACTAAGACCATTAGTATTAGGAGAAATATTTCATACAATTCACCTACTTTACTAAGAAAATTATATCTTAACATAAAATATGAAAGTAGAAATGGCTACCAACACAACTGCCTTTCTATCATGTCAAAATGAAACAACAGTTTTTAGTATTTTGTGGTCTTGGACTCAAAAAAATCTAACAGCTTTGGACATTTTCTCACTGTACCCAGGTTGAGAAACTTTACCTAGCTTTTTATTTTTAGTATTACTTCCAGTGACTTGAAAAGTGGAATTAGTATGAATTCAGGATTCTCTCTCTTTCCTTCCCCCCTCTCTTTCTCCTTCTTTTCCTCCCTCCTCTCTCTTTCTCTTTTTCTCTCCCTTTCCAGTTCCCTCTCCATCTTCCTTAGCTATTTGTTTATTTCTTTATTAGATTAAAAAAAGTCATTAACTCTTTTTTTTTTTTTACAGATGCCACTTAAGAAAAAAATATCAATTTGAGCCAGACAGTCCAAGTTGTGTAATTCAGTGATCGTTTATAATGTCCAACTAGCTAGGAAATGGTGTGAGGATACTACTGATAAAATGTTATATCTGTGAGCAAAATTTGCAGAAAGAGGCAGGACAGTGCTTTCCCTTTTCGGGCTTCACTATTTTACTCAGAATTAGTTTCACTGGATTTGAAATAAAGCAAATTGGAGAGACTCTTTGGTAACGACTGATTTGCAGTTTCAAGTTTAGGCCGTTTTACCTCATGTAACCAACCTACCTTCCTTATCCGTCCCTCTATCCCTCCCTTTTCTCCTTCTTTCCTTTACGAAATGCCCACTGCTCTAAAAAGGGGGTCTGATTTTTAAGGAATTCATATTTATTAGATTAATGTCTCCACTAATGCAATCAAATAAGAAAAAAAAACCTTTAATTTATTCTATGTTGTAATGTTATTTGGACTTGGAATGAATCATACTGACCTATAAAAATGTACACATATTAAACAAAAGATTATGTAAGATGACTGTGTATACTATAAAATCTATGGAGAGCAGGTAGAATCCTAAATATATGCATCTCTTAAATGACATCAAACTGTACATTTCCTTATCAATTTTTAAAGATGTTCTTTCTAGTAGGCCTAATAAAGTGGGAAGTTAGAGTTTCAATGTCAGGCCAAATTTAAAAAGCACCTCAGCTTTTAATAACTATATGACATTGTGCAATTATTTAACTTCACTGATCCTAAAAATACTGAAAATAATACTATGCAGGGCTGTTAGCATTAATTATGACTGTGTAAAAAGAACATCAAGTATAAAAGAGGCACTCAACAAAGAATACAGCCCTCGCCTTCTCTTCGTACTTAATTTGGGAATAATGAGTATAGTACCTACCTAGGGCTGTTGTGAGGGGCTTAAATGAGTTAATATCGCAAGGTTCAATGCACTATGTGTTAACCATTGTCACTGCTATCAGTGTTGTTATAGTTGCTATTGTTACTATACAGATATTAAGGTTTCACTACCAGTGAAGTTGTCTTCTGAGAAACTGTATTTCTGGGAATTCTCTTGGTAATTTCAAAGACAATTAAATTTCAAAGTTTCAACAGCTTATACTGATACATTAGCCAGAGGCATTCAGTAAACATTTACCGCACTATATAAATCAGGGTAATTGTTTCAATGCAAGTCCCACGTTAAACATGAGACAGAGATAATCAAGTGCAATTAAACATCACTGCTTTTTTAGGATCATAAATCTTCCTCAGTGCGTGCTTACCTAAGAATTTTAGCTACACCTCTAGAAAAATTTTGCTCTGGTTCCCCTTGAAATGAGGACATGAAGAATGCAATGCATTCTTCCAATGAAGTCTGCACGTGGATGGGAACAACTCAACAGCTGATCTGAAAGAGTCTACAGTTCAGTTCTAGGAACCCGCCACTCAGAAAACCCACAGTTCTCTAGGTCCGGGCACAGCTGCTAAGAAGGGATGAAAAACATCTGCTGATAATTTCTCATGTGGAAAATTGCCCTGAGATGTTTGAGTCTTTAACAAAACCTCAAAACCAGCGGGATCTATGCTCTAAAAATGCTTTCCTGGGATTCCAACAAGTTTTAAAACTCACAAATTCTCTGAGGTGATAATCACAATTCTTGCTGATCATTACCATTCGGAAAGCATTGTGTTGTGCAGGGAAAGGCAGTGTTAGCTCTGCTATAGCTTTTAAAAATGCAATTTACGTAATCTAATATTTTTACCTGGTGTGGAGAAGAAAACCTCTTTTCGTATGTCAACCTACTTCCTTCTAAGGAAAAACGGAAACCTTTTCTTCTAATGCTGTCTTCAGATTCAGACTTGCGGACTCTGTCTTCCTTCTCTTCTTCTCCGGACTGTTCTTTCTGTTTCTTTTTCTTTCTTCGGTTTTTCAGCTCTTTTTCACTCTTGGAGCTCAATTTTGATGCCACAGAAGAACTCTCTGAAAACACTCCTCCCCCACCGGCACCACTGAAGTCTCTCGATTCAGCAGATGCTGCGGCAGCGGCTGCCTAGAAGGGCCCAAAGTAAATGGTAGTTGCATATAAACTTCAAGAAACTCTATCTGCATTACTGTTTAATTTACCTTTAGTATCATGAATATGATCTTGAAAAATAATGCTCCATTCGGGTAGGTATTTTGGAAAACAATGCATTGTTATTAGACCAATTAAAGAATTAAAATCAGGGCCGGCTGAGTGGCTCAGTTGGTTAAGAGTTGAGCTCTGAGTAACAGGGTCGCCGGTTCAATTCTCACATGGGCCAGTGGGCTGCCCCCAAGCAGAGCTGCCGCTGAGAAGCCAACAGGTGGCAGAATGGTTCAGCTGGTGGGAGCATGTGCTCCTAACAATAAGGTTGCTGGTTGGACTTCCGCATGGGATGGTAAGCTATGCTCACCCGCAACTAAGATTGAACATGGCACCTTGAGCTGAGCAGCCAGGAGCTAACGCCTGGCAGTTGGATGGCGACTGGACTTGGAGCTAAGCTAGCTGCACCCTCCAAAACTAAGATTTAAGGACAACAACTTGGTTGTTCCCCTTCCCCAATTCCCCAACACTGTTCCCCTTCCCCAATTCCCCAATAAAAAAATATTAAAACAAAAAAAAAGGATTAAAATCAACAGACATGTGGAAGATGATGTATGTGACTTTGATTAAAATCTTCAAGCTCTGGCCTCACACTATGCTTTGTAATTATCTACTAATATGAACAAGACACTTGAACATTGTTACTTTTTTTTCTATTATTTAAACAGTATCTTAAGAAGAAAAAAATTGAAGAATTAAATGTTTCCTATTTTAAGCTGATCCATCACACTTTCACCTGACAATGACTTTTAGTTCCAGTCTAAATTACTGAATTTAATTCAGTCGAATTTTTTTTTATCTTAATGAACTTTTCTCCTCTTTGACTTAAATTGAGTATTTCACTAAGAAATGCAAAACAAAAACATATTATAGATTATATTAAGAAAACCCCAGATCATGGCATCTGAATGAATTTGTAAATTACAATTGAACAGTGTTTTGAAAGACATAGCACTCAATTTTGTTGCTGTGAATTTTATTTATTTGACTTGTATTACGTATTTAGGGCACTCAGTGTTAAAAAATAACTGTACTCAAGATCCAAGAACAGGCAAAAAAATAGGCAATTTGATTAGTTAATATTAAGTCAAGCAAATATAATTAGAGAAATTCTTGCCTTATTTGGAAGCCTCATCAAATAAAAGTGAAAGGACTTACAGGGTAGGAGGCAGAGAATGTAGTGATTTACTATGTTCACATATTAGTGTTTTCCTTATGAAATCTATAAACTTGCATTTAACAATCTTCAAACAGAAAATAAATAATAAATAATCTCAGCTAGACTCCAATTTTCTGACTTTTAACACCTCTGGTGACACTAATAAAGACACAACTATAACTGAATTTTTCTTCCCCAGATGATTAAGAAAATACTTTGATTTGAGGGCAGGTTGGCCTAACTACTTTGTGAGCTTGAGTAAATGAGGGGTCACCAGGGAGACAAAATGTCAATAAAGCAATTATAAATCTCCATGTTTTGATGCTATTAGTATGGACAGCAATTATCAAAATAAAATAATAATCTCCTAATAACCGAACAGGTTCTAACATTTATCAAACACATATGATGTGTTTCAAATGTCAGTTTAACCACTGCTGATTTTGTGTACTAAATGCCACTGAACTCACCAGAGAACTGAGATAAAAAAACACAAAAGAAATCTATGTTTGCCAACTATACCTGAGCTTCTTCTTGTTGCTTTTTTAACTGTTCGAGCATCTGCTGAAATTCAGCCTCTTTCTGTTCCGCCTCCTCGAGTGTTGCCTGGTTCTGTTCCTCGTAGGCCATGGCCACTACAGCCAGGATCAAATTTATCAGGTAGAATGAGCCCAAGAAAATGACCAGCACAAAAAATATCATGTACGTTTTTCCAGCAGCACGTAGTGTCTGCAAAATGGAAGAGATAGTTTATTGAATTTTATATAGGATGTTACGATCTCACACTGTAAGTACTAAAGTATTTTACAGCACTTCTCTTGATCTTAGTATTTCATGCTTCCCAGAAGAATCATATTATCTGTTCTCACCAGTTGATAAAGGTTTTCCCAGAAGTCTTGAGTCATGAGACGAAATAAGGACAGGAAGGCCCAGCTAAAGGTGTCAAAGCTTGTGTAGCCATAGTTGGGGTTCCGACCAGCCTTCACGCAGATGTATCCTTCTGGACACTGGCTGAAATGAGATTAAAGCAGAGAGGAAGTCAGTGGCCACGGGTCTGCTGACTGGCTTTCTGTTTTTACAGATGCCAGTGCCTATGGCACGTGACACCAGGGAAAGCTGACTCCTCTCACCTCACCCAGCACTTAACCCAGCACAATGTGGACTGATTTACGTAATAGCAGAATCTATTAATTCTATGTGTGAATTCCTCTGTGATTCAAAATTGTCATTACTATATTTATGATTTTGCCATATAAAATCAGTCATATCGTGATTAATATCTTTGGGAACGTGTGGACACGGACAGAAAAATAAATGTACAGGGAAAAAAATGGATTTTCACAGAAGAGATCTAGAGGCAGCAGCATGTGAGTGGGGTAGTGGAGAAGAGGGGTAAAGAAAGGATGTGTGGGGGACACACTGAGAGGAGGAAGTAACTGCATAGTCAAGGCGTCCTATGACCTTGATTATCACGTTGGCCTGACCTCAGTATTATGCCTGACACACGTGTGCTGCATGATCTGGGCAGGTTTGTGACACCTGCTAAGCTTTCGGCACCTCACATGTAAGAAAGGGCTAACGACAGAACCTGCCTCACAAACGTAGAAGCATTGAATAAGATACTGGATGTAAAATGTTTAGTACAGTGCAGGCAAGGAATTAAAATCAGTCTGTTTTACTTATCACTGGGATCTGAGATACAGGCAGTACAACCTTTATCATATAAGCCAAATGCAAAGCCTGGTACCATTCAGAATTTTGCCACAGGTATTACTTTAGACTAAAGTTCACAATATCATCTTCCACAGAAAGAACATTAGAAGCCTATGATTCTAAAAACTTGCCAAATAGGGAAAGGTAACTATTTCTCTGAATTTCCCCAGGCTTTAGCTGTAGGTGCAAGAAAACTTCTTAGTAACAAACGTCCACAGGATGTTGATCATAATAATTAGACACACTGATTGAGCGCTGTGATAGCTGTAAATGGAATCTATTTAATTCTCACAGCCACCCTATTATTATACTTCTTTATCACATGCAAAAACTGTAAGGCTAGGAGAGGTGACATTATATGGTCGAGTCAGGATTTGAACCCATGCAAACTCTCCAGTCTATTCTTAACCACTTTGCTAAAATATGCTAGACATACACTCACCATGCCTCAGAGATCACTCATATATAAAATATCACTGTTATAAAATACTGGCTTATGAATGTTATTAACTTAAACTTCTTATATATATGTATATATATATATATATATATATATATATATATATGTACTGCTTTTCAATTTTCCATAACTAATTTGGAAGATCAGCTGTGACCTAGTATGGAAAAATAATTGCTGCATATGAGTATGTGAAGGAAGTGAGAATCCACACTTATCCCAACTATTTTGAGAGACAGCGTGAAGTAGAATTTATGGAGGGCTTTAAATGAGGAGAGAGTGGGGGCCAGGTGGGTGAGAGGTTATTGAGGCTGATGGAGCAGTGCAGACAATACAATACCTCAATACAAAACACCACTTACCCTGCATCTGAGCTGTTGCCACAAAGCAGAGCATCATTTTGTCCTTCCAAAAAATAGAAGTGACCTATTTAAAGAGTAAGGAATAGAAACAATCATTTAAAAAGCCCTCAAAACACTTCAGCCATTGTGTCTAGATAATAAAACTTACATTTTTTTCAACCACAATGAAATGGATAAAATAATAAATATGTATATGACTTACTGAAAATATTTTAAGAAAAACAAAATACTAAACAAATATCAAAATATAACATTTTTAAATAAACAATATTTAGAAAATTTGTTTTAAAAAGAAAACCATCTTGGAGGGAATAACTATTATAGCAGTCTCATATCAGTATTTATTCCAAATATAAACTCAAATTGCTTGAGATACTTCAAAAAAGAGTTGTTAAATTAAGGCTGTTTTTTTGGCAGAAAAAGTAAGAGAAAGGGAAGCCTGTTGCTTCTAAATGCTTCCATGCAGATAAAATTTTGCTTTACAAATACTTTTTGCTTGGATTCCAAATGGATTCAGATATTTTTTTTCTTACTAATTTTAACCTAATTTCCAATGAAAAATGTGTTTTCTCTTTCTATGATGCTGTAAATAAGTGTTTTGTTTTGGGTTTTGCCTTGATTACTATCTTTCAAATGAACAAAATAAATTGTTTCTTTGGATATATATATAATGTTTTCTATGTATATCTAGTTTCTATTCTTAAGGAATACTTTATACATAACTTTAATAAGTTGCAAAGATGATCTCAAGAAACATACACATACATAAACATACATATTTACACACACACACACACACACCACCAAAAATTATTATGTTTGTTTTTAAGAATGCTTAAAGCCTATATTCAAGGAATACCTTAATATATAATGCACAGAAATCTGGGTCATAGTTTTGCAGAAAGTTTTAGATCCTTACTTCATAACATATATTAAAAAATAATTCTAGATTTTAAAATATTAAAGATTTAAAGATAAGTCCATTAATATGCTATAAAGAATATGTAGGATTTTTAAATGTAGAATATATAGGTGGCTGCTTTAAATGTAGAATATCTAGGTGAATATTTTTATTTTCTCTAAATCAAAAATATTTTTTCTAAACTAAAATATACAAAAAAAATGAAAAAAACTTGATGACTTACTTGCCTAAAAATGAAAATCACTTAGGCATAAAAAACAATTAATCAAATAAAAAACAAGTTGGAGAATATATTTGCCAAAAAAGACAAAAATGTTAATATACTTGATAAATTAAAGAGTTCATATAAATTACCTAAAATACACAATCATATGATAGGATAATGAATAAAAATACCAACAGATAATTAACATTATATAAAACATATAACTTGCTAAAAGTATTAAAAACATATCTATAAAATTCTACTGCATTAATAATTAGGAACAAGAGGATACACTTTTCCTTCTACCAAAAAATTTAAAAATATGGCAATAGCCAATAATAGTGAGTGGTATGCTCTTTCTGGAGAGCCATTTGACACAGTGTCTCCATAGCCTTAATCTGGTCATGCTGTTGACCCAAAAATATTCATTAATAAAAATCCACCTGAAGGAAGCTACCAGAAACAGAGAAAATATTTACGTGCAAAGACTGTCATTGCGCTGTTATTATATTAATAGAACACCCCATAAATAATGGAATCATTTGTTTTATTTATTCATTTATCCAGTAAATCCTAATCTCCCCAGTATAAATCTTCATAAGAATACTAACTCTTAAAATATTAATATAATGTAAGAAGGGATACAATTTCATATAGTTCTAAGAACCATGAAGGATACCTCAGAATAAGTATCCCAGTGGAGTATTGATAATCAAGGTACCAATGGAAATTAGCAAGGTAATTGTACATAGAGAGGAAGGGACTTGGACATCCAAATGACGGAGGGGCTGGTTTCCATGGTAAGAAATTATACTGATGTTTATGGCATCCTAAGTTTATCCTGATGCCACCCCTAAAATAAAATCAAACTATACTGATAAGCAAATCTAAAATAATGACTGATACCAAAGGGATAAGCTGGAACAACAATATTAGACAAGTAGGTTTTTGAGTTTACACTCTCCCATCATCAATGAGCGAATGACTGGATTGGCGTTGCTTAACTTTTTGATGAGTGACAAATTCAGGTTTCATCTTGGTGAATGTTTCCTCTATTGGGCCCAACCAAATTGGGCCAAATTATTTTTCCCTGGTCTTAACAATACATTTCAGCATAATATACTGCATAGTTGAAAGTACTGATTTATGTAAGATGATTGAGAACTCATCAATGCCTACCAAATAAATATTTTGTTTTGCTTATACAGCATAACATGGTATTGTTTTCAACACTGTTTTAGGGAAAGAACACATTTTCAAATGGTAACTTTCATCATGTGATGGACAGATAAGGAAAAAGGAAAAAGGAGTAAGATATTCGATTTGTATCACGTATACTGATTTATCTTAAATTAGTCTAAGTCACTTGGTTCACATCAAAATTGAGACAATTCCATATATGAATTTTTAAAATATTTAACAGACTAAACAACTTAATGGTTAAAAAAGTATATCTTACTTTCATCCTCAATATATTCATTCCAGTTAAACATGCTCACTGTCCTATTAAACATGGTACCGTTCCCATCCAATGAGTTATTAAAGAAGGAAGTGATGTTTATTTCAAAGGAAGAATTATCTGGGGGCCACTGCAAACACTTATTCCGCAGGTTGCCCATAAACAGCTGCAGGCCTATTAGTGCAAACACACTCAGACAGAACACAGTCAGGATCATGACATCTGAGAGCTTCTTCACCGACTGGATCAGGGCCCCCACAATGGTCTTCAGGCCTACAAATAAAATCAGAGGGAGAAATTTAAATATGCTATTTAATAGCTACTTTACCGACAAAACAATCATGAGCTTGTCCTGTAAAATAAAGATGTCATGCACAATGCCAACAGTATTAGTTTAATGCTTGTGATTGAGTAACATTTTTCATGAAAAGCCTGCTAGCTGGTGAAAATGAATGAAAGCCGAACTTGTATGTTCACTTGATAACTGTGAATGGAAATGAACCAAAGTGTATTTCCAAACACTCCTAAGAGCGAAAAAATGATTTTGATATTCATGCTGAAACATCAACCTTGTGTAAATATTTTGCTTTTATTTGCAGATGTCTTACTCCCTAACCTCTTATTGATCTTAGAAAAATCTATACGAATAGTGTGGTAAGTAATCTTTAAGTCACTGAATTATGAGGTTATATATTTCTGAATTCTGCAAGCTTGAGTATGGGTTAAAAAAGGAAGACATCTGAAAACTGAGCCCCATGCAGCACTCATGCTATTCCTTGCTGTTTCATTTATCTTCAGGTAAGAAAATACCAATTTTGGACCTAAACGGTCATTTTTTTGCATCAGTCCAAATGCCTCATAATTTAGCCTCTATGCAGAAAGCTTGATGTTATACGATGCAGACCATGTAGCCTGTTACTGCAAATGCCTCATGCAAAAACTTGTTAAACTCAAAGGCTGATTTAGAACAGTCTCAAAGAAAGCAACTAGTAAAAGCAAAGAATCAAATCCATCCAAAATATGATGTACCGATTCTTGCTTTTTTACATATGTATTCGCAATAGGTGACAAGCAATAGGCTTATGCACAAAAGCTGTGATTGTAGCACCAATGCAGCTAAACTCAGCCTCGGTGTTTAACCTAGCTCTCACCTGGAATGACTGAAATTGTTTTCAATGCTCGGAGAACTCTGAATGTTCTCAACGCTGAGACATTGCCAAGGTCCACAAACTCTGTCACATATCTGTAATAAGGAGTTCACACACAAACACAATGACAAAACACAAGAAACAGTTGGAGATATAAGGGGCCTACCACCTTATACCAGTTTCTTCTTACCTGGAATTACAGAAATAGTTTTCAAAGCTCTCAAGACTCTGAAAGTTCGAAGAGCTGAAACATTGCCTAGGTTTACAAATTCTGTTACATACCTGTAGAATTAAATCAGAGTTATTCAGAATTTAGGGAAATCTAAGTCTACGTTGGTCTTTCATCAAGACCTTTTCAACTTCAATGCGTGTTGCCATCAGATTTCCCAATTAAGAAAAAAATGGCATTGTCATCAATCATAATCTCTGTTACTTAGGAAACTATTTTATTATTTTACAGCACTAATTGAAACCAAAGCCATATAATTTAATACGATAGTTCCTAATTTCTCCAAAGTACATAATTTGATTGGAAGAAAAATATTTTCAATTCATATGATAACTAAAAAAATGCTTGATCTGTCAAGGGAAGCCACAAAGAAGAAATACAGTGTAGGCTCCCACCAATGATTTACTCTTCCAGGATGGAAAATGTATTAAGATACTTACGCAAAAGTAATGACTGTGAAGTCCAACCAATTCCATGGGTCCCGTAGAAATGTGAAATCTTCTAAACAAAAGCCTCTTGCAAGTATTTTAATAAGTGATTCAAAAGTATAAATTCCTGTAAAGGTATACCTGAGAAAAAATAGCCAAGCCCACGTTAAAGATCTAATAGGTAATTTATATGTACATATCTTAAAAGAGACTAAAACAACAAACAAAAATCAGAGGCTCCCATAAGGGTCTATATCTATCTCCCTACAATGTAGAGGTTAGGTAGGGTTTAAGGCAGGAAGAAACATTACATTTTGAAGGACAATCGCTTTGACTGTAACTAAATGAGTATTGTACTTTCTACATTAATTAATTTGAAGGCACAAATTAATATGGTTATATATGAAGATATTATTTAAATATACTGGCTTTCAGTCTGATTCAAGCAAATAGGTTTAATTCAAAATATTGATGAAACATTTGTGTTGAAAAATAGGCATTAAGAGCCACAAAATATGTACTAATAAAACAGAAAGGGGAAAGCCATGAGAAAAGGAAAATACAAAGTAGGTATAATTGTTATCATTGGATATTACTAATCACTGATGATCTTCAAAAGAGTGTGGGCCTCACAAGAAAGATAAAGGGCTACAAATATTGGCAGTGAAACCAGTGTAGTAATTTGAGCTACTGCAAGCTTTGTCTGAGAGGAAATAAGTGTTTGAGAAGAACTTGCATCATTGTCTAACTGGTCTGGTTTGAAGTAGCTGGTATGATTTGTTAAAGGAAACTGATGACGTCTCAAGGTATTAAATGCACAATTTGAAATATAAAGGGATGAAAATATTGAAAGATATTTTCTACTTACTCCACATTCTTTGTCCAGTCTGGAGGGTTACTCATGGTCATAAATACACAGTTGGTAAGAATAGTGCACATAATGAGCACATTGAATAAAGTAGAATATCGTCAAGGAAAACAAAGTTCAATGGAAAATCTCACTTTCATGCACCGCCATCCTTTTTACCACCATGAAGTTTAGAACTTTTATGCCCTTATAATTTTATTATTGAGTTTGTTCTTTCCGTTTCGGTCATTCAACAACCCCGAATCTAGGTCATGTTAGGCCAAGTCATCAACTACTTTGAGGCTGCTTGGGAGCTGTTTAGTAATTAAAAAGATTAAACACAAAGCAATGGGTTCATTAGTAAATAATTTACCAATTTAAGTTTTTGAAATGACAGACTCAACAACTGAGCTGCAAGTTCAGTGTGTATGTAAACCCTGACAAAACTTCAACAAGCGAATTCGAATGATTAATTAAATGCATTACATCACCATTCAAAGGGTCACCCTGGTAGAATCTTCAGTAAGATCCTTTCTTAGTGGAGTATATAATATACTGTAATTGCTCACAAAATTCTGAATAGTAAGAGAAAATGGCTGGTGTTACGTTGGCATTCCTTGGGCTTATAACTGTGGTCAAATTACTTATTAATTTCCCTGGCCTTGGTTCACTTCCCTATTAAAGTGAGAAAAACAAAAACAAACAAAAACAAAAATGATTTTACAGGATTTCTGTGAGGATGAAATTAGTTAAAATATGTTAAAGCTCCTATATTAATTGCCTGGTACAGAGTAGATGCTAAATAAATTGCTTTCCTAGGCCAGCTGAGTGGCGCATTGGTTAAGAGCTAGCTTGGGATGCCAGCTCTGAGCAGCAGGGCCCCGGTTCTGATCCCACATGAGGGCCAGTGACACTGCCCTCCACAGGTAAGATGCTGAACAACTGCTCAACCTGGAGCTGGGCTGCCGTGAGTCGCCAGCGACCACGTAGGCTGCAGCTGCTGCTGTAGTGGGTTGCCATAAGCTACTGTGAGTAGCCGGCAGCCAGTGTGAGCTGCCAAGAGCCCCGTGAGCGGCCATCCAGAGGCCAGTGACCAATCTGCCTCACCCGGGAAGTGCGCAATGATAATACCAACATGGGCCAGTGAAGCAACGTCCTCCACAACTAGACTGAAGAACAAAAGGACAGCAACTTGTCTGTTCCCCTTCCCCCGATTCCCCAGCGCTGTTCCCCTCCCCCAATTCCCCAATAAAATCTTAAACAAATAAATAAATAAATAGCTTTCCTAACTTCCTGAATCACAGAGGACACGACTTTGTGTCCTCTAACACAAACGTCTAGTTTGTTTCACTCTACCCCATTTTGCTTTTGTAGACATAGCCAATGCCCTTCACTTTTCTTTATATTGAAAAACAACAAATCTCTTTAAGAAAGTATCTGGTAGTTATTAATTCAATGGCTTTCTTTTATATTTAATAAAAAGCAGAAGGATTCAGTTACAATTACGCAAAACAACATTTATCAATGTAAATTTAGACACAATTATAAAAACCCCAGGAAATGAATAGATACTATTCATAACTCTTCTTACTATTTTTATTATAAATTTCCACATTACTTGCACATGACAAAATAGCAACACGATTTTAAGTGCAGTAAAATAGGACAGTGAGTAGCCAACGCTATGTTAAACTACAAAGGAAGTTTCTTTGTACCTACAACAGGCTTTAGTCGAAGCAGTAGCTAATTTTTCCTTTATACTAGCAGTGATATGAGGCACATGCTTAATTCTCAGCTTGTTCAAATGCATCCGCTTGAGCACAAAATGTGAATGCCACGTGAGGGCGCCACAACCCAGAGAACACAGAAAAAACACCATTTCAAAGAAGAAACATATTTCTCCTCTACTGGTAAAACCAAACAAACAAAAAATAAGATAAAATTAAAGATGATTTGCTATTAGCATATAAAAATAGAGAATTACCGACGTGATGTGTTATCTTGCTAGGTCCTACTGGGGAAAATAACTTCCTTGGCAGACTGGCTTCATTCTAAATACTTGGTTCCCAACCTCAACGGTCCTATATTTCTCCACTTAGCTCAATCTCCTCTCTGCAAAGACAATTTCAAATACCTTCTAACCTTTTTCTTCCTTCCCTTCCACTTCAAGCTGATGACCTTATTTCCTACTTCACCGAGAGTAGAGACAACATCAGTCTACCATATCTCTACTTTCCACCCCCGAATTACAAAGCTCTCTGAACTGGGACCTATCCTTTCCTCCTTCCTGTTTCAATGGGGTAAATACTTAATCCCTCCACACATGCTTTGGACACCTTCTACTTTTCTAGAATACTTCAGAAATCTCTTATCTCTTCCTTCTCTTGTCTTTAACATCTCCCACTCTATTGGCCTCTTCCTACCAACAAAAATTTTCATTAATCTCTCCTATCTTGCGGTGGTGGGGGGATTATACTTTCCTATAACCCACATTCCTCTTTAACTAATTACAGCCCTAACTCTTTCTTCCATTTCACAGCCAAATTTGAAAAAGATGTTTATCTTTTCCTCAAGTATCTATTATATCCTCAACCTACTACTTTTTCTTCCTGAAGTCAACAAACTCTCCATGTTTTGTCACTAAAAACAAAAGGATAATTTTGAGTTCTTATTTGACTTACTCTCTCAGTGGTATTTGACAAAGATGATTCTTCCCCCCTTGGTTTTGTTCTTTTCCCCTTGCTTCATGAGGTCCCAATCCCGTTTCTTCATGCCTCAGGGGCAACAACTTCTTTGTATCTTTTGAAATGTAATTGCTTTTTGAAAAGAAGCACGCAAGATGTATTTCAGCCATCTCCCCACTCTCTCTTTTTTTTTTTTTAAAGATTTTTATTGGGGAAGTGGTGGTATGGGAACAGAGCTGGGGAATTGGGGAAGGGGAACAGACAAGTTGCTGTCATTTTTGTTCTTCAGTCTAGTTGTGGAGGATGTTGCTTCACTGGCCCAAGTTGGCACCATCACTGCATTCTGCCCGGGCGAGGCAGATCAGTCGCTGACTTCTGGATGGCCGCTCACAGCGGCTGCTGGCCGCTCATGCTGGCTGCTGGACGCTCATGCTGGCTACACACGGTAGCCCATGGCAACCCATTGCCACAGGGGCTGCAGCCTACGCCGTTGCCGGCGACCCACAGCAGCCCAGCTCCAGGTTGAGCTGTTGTTCAGCATCTTAACTGTGGAGGGCAGTGTCATTAGCCCTCATATGTGGGATCCGAACCGGGGTCCTCTGGCATCCCGAGCCAGTTGTTAACCATCGCGCCAATCGGCCGGCCCCCCACTCTCTTGCTATATTCATCCTAGTAGAGTAGAGCTCATGAACAAACATAGCTTCAAGTACCATTTGTGTACCCATGATTTCATATATTTCTCTCCATGGTAGACCTCTCTTGTGAACTCTACACACCCAATTGTCTACATGAAATTTTCAAAATCATTGAAAACATTTTGAGTTCTGAACCTGAACTAAAAATCTTTTCATCCAACCTTTCTGCTAAGCACCCCCACCCCCGCCACCCCCCAAAATACCTTCTCCTTTGAGATCTCTGCACCTTATAAAATGTCTGATGATCTAGCCAGGTACCTAGGAGCAATCTTGGATTTCTCTCACCCCCTGAACCTACACATTCAACTTAGCACAGGATATTGTTAATTCTACCTTCTATCTCTGGATTCAGTCAACTATTGGGTAGTCGGGAAAGTCATGACACATTTTTGCATTGAAAACCATAGAAAAATATGTCATGACTTTCCCAACTACCCAATATTTTGTGTAACCACATTACTATATGGTCCAGGTGTCCATCAAGTCTAATCTACATTGTTGCAGTTTCCTCCAAACTGTTTTTTCTGAATCCATGTTTGATTCCTGTCAATCCATTCTGTACACTGTGCCAAAATAACCTTAGTAAATGTAATTCAGATCATGTCAATAGCATTCCACTATTGTTAGGATAATCACATGTCTTAACATAGTCTAGATTCTAGAAGGTCTGACCCCTGTCTACTTTCTCTAGTTCTGTACTATTCATTCCTCACTGTACTCTACCCTGTTCCATATTGTTGTATTGTTTTAGATCATCTAATGAAATATGCTCTTTCTCAAAGAAGGGTCTTTGCAAATGCCACTTCTTCTCCCCAGAAATGGTTTCTACTTTATCCTAGCCAACTTATACTTATTTAGTGCTCGCATTAGAAGTTATTTCTAGTAGAAAGTTATTCACAGTAACACCTGATCTGTTTAGATATACCAGTTATATGTTTCTGTATCACCTGATACTCTTCCTCCAATGACTAATTTTAATGTTGATCTTTTCTATGAGACTGTCAGCTTCATGAGGGCAGGGACCATGTCTGTACTGTTTACCACTATATCCTTGTCATTTCACACAGTGCCTAGTTACTATTGAATGAAATCAATTTTGCAACTCATTTATGACTAAATAAATATTTTTCCTTTTTAATTATTTTTTATGATAGTTATTGATATGAGATAAAAGTAGAGCATGACATTTTTCTTTACCTATATTGCATATATAAGTTCATATATATATATATATTTTTTTTTTGAAAAGGGAGGACATAAGATAACAATAAGGTGGAACTTAATAACCTCATAGATTTATGTCACATGATCTGAACCATGATTTTATGACCCTTAAAAATATTTACTCTTTATAATGGTAGAATTTAATTATATATAATGAAGTTTTATATATATATATATATATATATATATATATATATTTCAATATTAATAAACAAAAGAAATAATGATTATTGTCTAGTAAGTCATAATTTAAAAAGCATTATGCTTAAACAGGTGTTTTCCACATTGCATGACTATCATTTTAATAATAAAAAATACACAAGTTAAAGATCCTCAGGGTGTAAATGTCTAACTATTACATTGATTTGTACATCTGAAACTAATTTAAAAAAATTTTTAAAAAGATCCTCAGACCCTCAAAAAGTGAAGCAAATAAAACTACTTTGCTTTTAAAACAAAATAAAAAATAACTAGAGTCAGGTTTTTATGCTTTTGTATTAATAGGTATCTCTAAATAGTTTCAAAATGCATTAGCTTCTAAACATCACTGTGGATTTATTTTATGTCATATACTTTTAAAATTATTGGAATTTGGTGAGTGACTGAAATAATAGGGTTTCATATAATCATAACAAATCTACAAATATGAAAAAAAATAATGTGGGTATGGATTTTGTATTGGTGATACCATATACTGAAGAAGTATAGGAACTCCGCATCAAGGCAGATTTCAGGGGCCTAGAACCTGTAACAAAATGCATAAATCCTATATTATTTTTAAATACATAGCCCAAGACATCAACTAAAGTACCTTTTTCAAAAGAACAATGTATCCCATAATAATATTTCCTTAAGAGCCTTAGTATATAAAATAATATAGAGGCAGACTAATCTCACATAATATCCGAAAAAAAAGATTTTTCTTCAATGAATTTCTTAATAAATTATGTTAATCTTTTGATTGATAGTAACCTGTCAATTGAGAAATCTAAAGTATTTTCTGTGTGTATATGAGGAGAAATTTCTTCAAGTTTATACTGAAAATGGTTTATGTAGCCTTTGACATGGAACCTGGATAAAGTACTGGCATACCCACCTCTATATCCTCATAGGTAGGATGAAGCAGCACGCACCTTAAAGCAACGAACTGTTAATCAGATACATCTTTTACTAACCACGTGGGTTTCAGCAAGCTCTTTAATAGTTTGACGTTCTCTTTTCTTATACAAATGAAGATAACAGTACTAACACTTCTCTTAGAGGATAGTTATTTATATTACTATTAATTATTTGTTTATTGAATATAAAATACAGGGTATTTCTTTGTCATTCTTAAGGAAGGGAAAGGCACTGTTTATGCTTCTGTTCATGGAGTTTGTAATGACATGTAATATCCAGATTATATATATAAACTAGAGGTAGAAGAGTTTTATGTTAGAGGTGTTTTGAATATAGAGATGGAGAATACAAAGCAGAGTAAGATAGGTCTCTTTCTAGACATCAGTACATATTTCTGAGCCAGCAGAAATACTGCCTAAATGCCACACACACACATACACATACACACACAGTTAACACTTGAGTTTTCTTATCCTAGTACTAAAAATCTCCCAACAATGTGATAATATGTGATAACTTTTGATCACTGAAAGCAGGAGAAATGGAAATTATAAGTTGTTCCCCCTGCCTCCCTAACAGACCTACATACGTCTGTGTATGGAAAACCGTGATATTTTAAATTTCTATATAGATACCATATAATTTTGGGATGAGCTAACAAGCTCACTTCTTACATAATAAAACAGTATATTGGAGCCACTGAAAATAACCTTCAAAATGCACAGAGACAGAGATATTGGTAAAGCCCCCAGAGCATTACACCTGAGAGTTTAGAAATTGGGTTTCTTCGTTGGGTGGAAAAAGTAAAGAGCTGGTAATCAGAAGGCCTGGTCTAAAGTTTTAACTCTGCCACTATTACAAAATGTAGCCTTAGAAACTCAATCAACTCATCTGCAAAATGACAAGGTTGGGACTGACCACGTGTGTTTTGGTCACATACGGCTCTGAACTCTGGTGCTATATAAACATTTTGTTTGCAAAGTCGAGATGCAAGAGAGTAGTGATTTATGCAGAATTCTTTGTGGAACTCCTTAAGCAGTATGGGAGTTTTCCTTTGCTAAACGTGCAGCAGTTGCTGCTACAATTGTAGCCACTACTACCAACAATAGCTGTCATAGCTACCATTTGCCAAGTACCTACTAAATGCTAGTTGGTACTGGGGCCTTCTCATACATTTTATTATTATTGATGTACAAATTACGATTAAAATTGCATAGATGGAGAAACTGAGATTCAATACAGTTGGAGTGACTTGGCCCAATGTCATATGGCTAATAAATAAATGGCAGAGGTGGGTCTGAATCCAGGTTTTCTGATACCGAAAGCTGTTTTTCATTTTCCTCCCTGTGTGAATGATAGGCAGTTCTATTAGGTTGTCAGAAAAGTCATGATGTATTTTTTCTATGTTTTTCGTTGCAAAAATGGTTTGACTTTTCCGACCACCCAATAAATTAGTTGTGTGATTTGGCGTGTCTTTATCATGACTTTAAATACCATTCATATACTGACATCTCTCAAAGTTTTATCTCCAGCCCAACCCTTCCCTGAGCTCCAGACTTGCATTTCCATGTAACTCTTCCACTGAATGTCTAATAGCCATCTCAAAACTAACATGTCCAAATCCAAGCTCTGGGTTTTACCCACAATGTCGCTGTCTACCTGAGGTCATCCCAAGCTCAGTAAATAGCAACTACATTTTTCTTTCTTGACAAGACTAAACACTTAGAGGCATCCTGAGCTCTGCTCATTCTCTCATGCCCCACCTCCAATTGCTCAGTAAATCTGGTCAGCTCTCCTACAAAATACGTCTAAATGTGATGACATTTTGCCACTCTCACTGTTTCTGTCATAGCCCAAGCCGCCAGCATCCCTGGACTTCATTCATAATGGCAGTAGGCCCTCAATCTATCTTTTTGCTTCTGCACTTTACTCCCATGTAGCTTATTCTCCATGAAACAGCCAGAGTTATCTTTGTAAAATGTGAGTCAGGTCATGATTTTCTCCTCCTGAAAACATTTCAGCCCTCTCTCCCCATCTCATTCAGAGTAAATTTGGTGTCCTCACCAGGGCCTACAACTTCAGCCCTTGACCTCCACTCTCACTGACCTTATGTCCTCCACTCCCCGCCTTTCCTACTCCGCTGCACTTACAGTAGGTTCCCTGCTGGTTTTTGAACATACTAGTTTCACGTCTATCTTCATACTTTGCTCTTATATTTGCTATTCCCCTTCCATTTGCTTTCACCCTAAATTTCCATGTCTCATTTCCTCACTTCCTTTGGATCTTTGTTCAAATGGTATCTTTTCAGAGAGGACTTCTCTGACCACACGACCTAAAACAGTACCTCGCCCCTCTTCTCTTTTTATGCTGCTTTATTTTTCTTAATAGCACTTATCACTAGTTGACATATAGCTTATTTTTATTATCTTTCTCCTCCCAAACACTCACATACACACAGATGTAACTATATGAGAGCAGGGACTTCATTTTGTTTAATGTAGCATCCTGAAGCCTAGAAGAACGTCTACCACATAGTAGGCATTCAATAAATATTTGCAAATTAACAGATGAAAGAGTTAATAAATGCAAAATAAAAAAGTGTGCATATTAAGCTAAAATCATAAAAACTGACATGAAGCGTATTTAAAACTCTGGGACTTTTAGGAATAGGGATTATTTTTAACTTGTTTATTATCTAGAAAATAGAACCATATTTTATTTAACTATCAAAATAAGGCACTAGGCACAGCAAAAGAATTTTCAGTTTTCAAAATATACCCTGGCAAAAATAGTGCATGCATAAGCATAATTTCTTATTCTGCCAAAATCAAGAAACAAAGCTTATTTGAGATGCAACAGCTTCTAATGAATAGAATAGTTCTTTATGAAACAATTTAGGATTTTTGTTGGAAGTACTCAAAGAGGTATCAGTCTAGGTTTAAAATACACACTTCTATATCGGAAATGGACACATTCTGGCTAAGAAACGAATGATAATAAATGCACGATGACCTCTCAACTGTGCTCAAACCCCTGTAACTATCTCTAAGCATTTTGAACTTCCTGTGCTCAAAGTCAGAAAACCAGGATTTGAACCTAGGGTTTTCATTGTGAGAAATAAAAAACAGAACCATTGGGAAAATCTCTTGTAAACTATAGAGTATCATATACCTCAAAGTTTACTAGGATCGCTAATGAAGTGTGCCACTATCACCAAAAGACTGATGAATGTATCCATCTTAGACTATTAGCCCACCTGCCTTTTCTTTTGTCTCTAATCCTAGGTGAGTCATCTGAAATATAATATTTTAGTTCAATCAATTAAAGATTTTTAAAAATCTACTTTTTCTAGAAAAATTTCTAAAAGAAATTTGTGGCAATAAGCCATTTATAAGCCTCTAGGAGAGTCAACAGTTTGGCAAATCTTAATAGATCTACCTGACTGCTTAAACGTTTCAACTTGCATCACTGCAGGCCTCCTCACAACTTTGCCCCATGGAGGTTTTTTCCTTTTTTCTGGGAAGCAAGGTTAAACCCTCAAATTCAAGTTGTATCTTGATTCCTAGAGAGCTCCCATCATAAACTATGTCCTCATTTCCCAGGTTCTCTGATCAGAACTTCTAAAACTGCCCTCGCACTCTACCACAGGCAGTCTACCTTTTCTGAGGGTCTTAAATTAAAATTCATGGCCTCCCTTACTTCATAGTATTTTTTGGCATGGAGATGATAGCTTCATGATATTCTGAAAGCTCTCCATACAAAATCTTTAAAACAAAAAACTGCCTTTTTCTTTAATATTGGGCTTTTAAAATTCCACTTTATCATTCAGATTCAGGACAAAATAGATTTTTCTGACCTATCCAAACCTTCCCTTTTGTACTTGATTTGTGTCTGATTTGCTAACCTCTGATTCATTAGTCACTTTTTTATTAAATATATACCCTCCCAGTGTCTACTCTGAACAGGACATTGAACTAAGTCTGAGTTTTCACATAACTACATGTAAAAATAATGTTTACATAAGGGGTATATAATTATTTGTAAAATATAATAAATAATATATAGAAAAATTTATTCAGTGCCCAGATTATAAATATTTGAAACATAATATTAGACCATAATTTATAATTCAAGAGACCTAAATCTAAACTTCGACTTTATTATTCATTCCTAATACTAATTCAAAGTCATTGTTTTCTTCCTGTACAACTGGGTTCTCTTAAAACAAAGGTAAGGAAACAAATTGCTTTAGACAAGTCAGAAGAAATTATTAAACCTTAAACAATGAAACAAACATCAAATTAAAATATGTTGATGTCTAGCAGAACTTTGGGGGATAAGGAGGGGATGAACCAGAGGTTAGAAGGAGACTGAATCCCAGAATGCCATGTTTCTGAAGATATCATTTACCACAATGGTGGGCAAGTCAGAGAACATGATTTACAGTCCCTCCACACACAGCTGAACCGAGTTCCCTGGTGCCCAGCTTATCCCATCTCTTGAACTCCACACCTTATCTAACTCAAATGTTTTCTGGACCTGTTAAGAGCAGTGAGCTTTTGCCATGCAAGCCTTCAAGCCAGGCTCTGGACTGACCATGTTGCAGAATCCCAGGTAACACCTCTTGTAAAGAAGAAACAACATTAAAAGTTGTCCTCTTTGAGGCTTTGCTTAAATTTCATTTTCCCCTTCAGGAACTTTCCCTCTGATTCCCAGTGCACATCAGCCCTCATTCTAAGGCTGCTGTGTTCTTCCTGTAAATATCTCTGCCTGGCACAGCCCCAGTCTTCCAAACCTTCGCTTCGTTGGGCTTTCCAGGGCTGGCTGTCAGCCAGACCACTGTACCTTGCCTGGAATAAAAGCTATCATTCACAACTACTCTGTGTAACTTCTAGGAATAAATCAAATGACCATCTCCCACCAGGTGTCATCAATCCCATTTCTAGGGAGTAGCTACTTCAATAAGGAGAATGAAGAATAAAATAAGGATGTAAATAGATAGGTAGACATTAAGCCTTTAGAGGGAGAGAGAGAATTATAGCAGGACCTGTGACTTGACTAGAACACAGGAACAGTGACAATAAATAAATAAATAAATAAATAAATAAATAAATAACATAAATAACATAAATAACATAAATAACATAAAGGAAGGAAGGAAGAGAAAGTAGAAAATCAATAGGAATAGTAAATACTGTTGGGAAAAGAGTTTGGAGAAATACTTGAAAGGCTAGTGTAAACATAGTCACTGTTGTAAATATTTACTAATTCAAAGCTTTCAAATGCTGAAATAAGAAATAGAAAGTAAAATTCTGACTAGAAGGAAATAAAATTATGTAATTCAGATTATGTATATGTTTTCCAAATGTAGAAGCAATAAAGAAATTAACTTATAAAGTTTACTCATTACATAACATTGTAAAATGTGAGGAAGGAGGCTTGTAAAAGAGAACCTAGTAACAGGGTCAAAATTAATGAGGAAGCCTTGGATGTAGCAAGCAATTCAGAAGGAAGCAGAGGAGGGAAGAAGAAAGAAGTAGTGAGTCAGGGGGAGGAGAAATACAAGATGGGAAAAAGTGGTTCACTTACCTATGATTCTATTTTACAATATGTTAACTGTTGAGAAAGAGGTAAGAAAAAGAAACAGCACATAACATTGCCAACAAACGACATACAGTTTCAAAAAAATTCACAGCTCAATAATTCAAAGAGCAAAATCACAGTAAGTGACTATTTGAAAAAAAGGATATGAATGTACCAAAATCTTAATAGCTAATTTTCTAATAGGGTTGAAGGGAGTTAATATGTACAGGGCAGAGGTGGCACTGAATCGAGAGATGGCCTTCCCTTTATTCAATACTATAAACGTCTGAAAAAGAAAGAAAAATATATAAAACATAACTTAGAATATACATCAAGGACATTTTAGGAGAAAGGTGAGATCGTTATTTAGAAAGATAGCCCTAGAAAAAATGTAGTAACATACTAATTGCCAACATATGAGATGATGATGGGTGCTTTTTTCTTTCTGAGCACTATACATTTTCCTAAATTTTGTGACATGAGGATTTAAAGCAGAAAATAAAGAAAATTTGTAGTCAATGCCACAGAAATTCTTAGCATCTTTATCAAGTTTTGATATCAGTATTCTTACACTATTTATCATTCGTGAAAAGCATAAAAATGAGGCTTCAATAACATCTTCAGTTAGAAAATGTGAAAATTTTTTCAGAAAAACTTCAGGGTTTTCCAAATGTGCTTTTAGATCAAGTTCTTTTGAGCAATTTCAAGTCACCTGTTATTATTTCTGTGGTATGAAGGCAAAACCTGTTGAACATCAAAATGCCTTATATAGAGCTGAAGATGGTAAAGAGGCATTCAGATACTACTTTTGGAAATATAAAATACACATATGAAAAGTTTTCCCCTTGTTTTCATGTTTTGTTTCACCACACTGTAAGGTGATAGACTTTTGCCTTTCCCCAATGCCTCCTCTTCAGTTCTCTGCCTGTCCTGGGAATGTAGGTTCAGACGAGTGCTTTCAAACCACTTATAATATAATGGGGCCATTACACGGTCAGGCCCACCCAGCATCCTAATGCTACTTGAGACAGAGAGAAGGAGGCACAGCATTCTCTACCAGGAATCCCTGGGAACAGCCTGGCACCAATTAGGAAACGGAAAGGAAAGGCCACTTGACTAAGAACTCACTTTCTTATTGATATAGTACGGGTCCAGGTCCTCCAGGGGCTGTGACACCATCTCTGGAGGGATGTCTCCATAAATAAATGGAAGGGATTTTCCTGCTTCCAAGTCACTATTTGGCTTTGGGCCGTTTTCATCATCCTCATCCTTGCGCTCTTGTTTGGGTCTCTTAGCTTTCTCTTCTGCAATGCGTTGTTCAATAGCAGCAAGGGATTCCCTTGTGAAGAAGCGGAAGCTGTCAGGTCCTGGAGGTACCAGCACTGACTGTGCCATCTTTTCATCCTGCTCCTTTAATCACTGTTTAGCTCCTTGCATAAGAAAGTGCTATGGAAACAAGAGAAAGAAAGAAAAAATAGAAAGGAATGCCATTAGGAAATAAAGTGACTGTGGCAATTACATGACATTTAGATAAAATATATAAGCCAAGCTGTCTGTAATACTATTTTACTAAGGAAGCTGTATTTAGCACCCAGGAATTCCCATGCATGCATTTGTTTGCCTGCATGGAGATCTATCTTTCATATTCAGTAGATGTCTATGAGGTAATCTCATCTCCCACTCCCAAAATGTTTGAAGTGGAAATATCCAATTCAGAGCCAGGAAATGGAGGATACTGGTTTGTGCTTGCTGTTTCATTTGTGTGAATATTTTGGCAGCCATCTTTTTCAACATCCTCTCTGAAAAAAATATCAGAATTCCAGGACAAGAGGTGAATAATCACCCAGAATTGTAGAACCTGGGCTGTGCAAGGGTCTTGCGTGTATCTCTCCATTTTTTTCTCGGTTCCCTTTGGCCTACTTTTCCACCCTTAAGAGCTTATTCAAAATCAACGCACCTGGTAAAAGCTCTGGAAATCCTGACATGCCAGGCTTTGGAAACATAGGTGGATACTGCTTGAAAACAAGGGAGCAGGAAGGCGCAGGGGATGCCCAGTTGCTTTTGGAACTGTTTGGAAGCTGCACAGGAAGAGACCCAGCTCCTGCCAAACTGGGCAGGAAGTCACCCACGTCAGAGGTCTGGAGCTCGGACCCCCTGGTTTAGCAACCTGCTGCTAACTTGTGTAATTGCTTCTTAAATTCCCAAATTTGCAGTTACTTAGGAAATGCTGTAGAGATAGCCCATTTTCTCAAATAGTGCCCATTTCATAAAATCCACAGCACAGCTTGAAAAAAATAATAAGTTGAACATAGTTTATCTTTTAAGCAAATTCCTATTATATTGTCCTTTGTGAGCACATAAGTGAAGTTTTGCTGTATTCTAATCATATTTTACTGGACTAACATATATAACTCAACAGAGCACACACCAGTCATTCCAACTGTTATCTCTGACTCAGTGGCAGGAGTGTCTATGCTTTTTGAAATAACACAACCAAAATCTTGAATCCGAAATGCCATCTGTATACAATCACTTATCTATTTTTCCTTCTTTTAAAATGTCAACCCATTTTAACCCCCACCTTACAGAAATGAGAACTGCCATTTAATTATATGAAGTGCATTTTCTAAGAGTAAAATTCATTATTATCCAGATCATTCCTGAAGCATATGCCAGATCAAACAGGGAAATCTAAAATAACATAAGCTACTATACCATCCATCTCCACCTTTTTTTTTGAAGTAGTCTAGGTAGGACCTCTCGGCCACCAGCTAGCAGACAGCCTTCAGTATCACAGTGCCCCCCAAAACATCCCTCATTTTCCTCACCCAGTCCCAGGGACCATTATGCCCGGCGACAGGCATGGCAGTCCCCTCCTTGCACACTCCAGGTAGGAAACTGCCATGCCTGAATGTTCGAAGAGAAGAGACATGCTAAAACATGCAGCCAGCAGTTTCAAAATGAAAGTGGTCCTCTGCAGATTCCCCCAAGTATTCTACTGTAAAGGTAGAGAAGCATCACAGAGAATAAGCATAATAAGAATATTAAAACATTACCCCTGCAGGATCTTTTACACCAAGAGTTTGGGATTGATATGCTGGCACCAAGAAGACTGCAGCTAAAATTCCATCACGCTTTTTTTCTTTTTTTTCATTTTTTCTTTTCTTTTCTTTCTTTCTTTTTTTTTTTTTTTTCTTTTTTCTTTTTTTTTAAATTCTCCTTCAAAGACCACACCTAACTTCCTGTGAAAGGATTCTGGTAACTGAAGTAAGAACGGGCATTTCCTGTGTGGGGACTACAAAATGGCATTCCTGTAACTACCACTAGAGGGCGGGTAACTGTGGAGACGAACCCCTCACAGTGTAACACTGTACGTTTGAAGCCGCCCAAAGCTTTCAGTAATGGAGCTCTGATCTTCTACAGGCTCTTCTTAGAATGCAGCATTAAGACTGCTTTCAATTATTAATTTTGTTAACCAATAATGCTCCCGTTCAAGCTTTTTATTTGCTAAGCCAGAAGTCATTCAATCAATACAAATAATTCAAATTAAAAGTAAAAAGCAAGTAAATAATGAAGGGGTAAAAATAAAAACTCATAAAACAGCAATTATATGCAATTTAGCCTCAGTCCCAGAGTATCTCAAATCCAATAAAGTGCTTTGCTAATTCAACAAAGAGATGGCCCTTGTGCTATACAAGTTAACGTTCTCTAGAAATAAAATTAACCTGATGAGACACTAATTTTATTTTATATCTGATTTGAGTGACTGAAAAGCAACCAGAAGAAAACTGAATCCTAAATGCTAGTCTTTTCACTAACATGGCTAAGATTTGAGGGTTTACTATGTGCCATTCACTGACTGGGCTAAAATGTGTGCATGTGTTATATATCACTTCATCCTCTCCACAATCCTTTCAGGTAAACACTTTTATGGTCCTTATTTGAAAACTGAAGAAAGGAAGTGCACTGAGGTTAGGAAAAAGTCACCTAAGATCATACAGGCAAGATTCAAACTCAAAGTCTGACACCAAAAATCTGTAAACTTTATTCCGTCTTGAAAAGAAACACCTGCTCATGCAAATAAGGCCTAAAATAAAGATTAAATAAAAATTAAACAGTGGCACCAATTATAATCAGAAACAGTCATAATTATTAAATTGGTATATTTTGCATATTTTGTAGCTTCACCATTTTCGTTAAAAGATGTATTTATTATAAGTGGGCAAGGAGAAGATAGAACCAAAAAGAATTTTTTAGTCATTATAGCAAGTCTCTTTTGAGTATAAGAGATAAAAGAATGACTCAAACTGGCTTAAAGGAAAAAAGGAAGGAAGGAAGGAAGGAAGAATGGAAGGAAGGAAGGAAGGAAGGAAGGAAGGAAGGAAGGAAGGAAGGAAGGAAGGAAGGGGGGGAGTTCATTGGTTCACCATTTGTTGTCTACAGTAGCTTTAGGCTTGGGATGATTTGGAAGCTCCACTGATGTCACCAGCACCTAGCTATGCTGTATCCTTTGGCTCTGACTTCCACGGTGATAGCTTTCCTACAGATTTGCTTCTTACTGTAGTAAGATGCTGTAGCAGCTCCAGCCTCCCAACTTCCCAGATTTAAATCCAATAGGAACAAAAACCCAGTAAAATTCTCTTTGTATCTCACTGACTCCGATGCGTCACATGCCCATCCCTAAAGTAATCATTCTGTCCAGGGTAATGCCCTGCTTTGGGCTTCGATTGGCCTCCCCTAAGCCAAATGGCCCACCCTTGAAACTAGGAGGAAACCCCACTTGAAGCTTATGAACAGTCAGGATTTTGGTAGTGGTACAGAAACATTCCTCAAAAGCAGAGCTGAGGTGCTATTATTAGAATGGGGGTGTGTGTGGGGGGGTGTTGCTGGTCAACAAAAACAAACAAGTATGCATTCTAGCCTCAATATTTAGAGAGTATCATTATGAACATCAGCATATACGTGTGTATATATATATATATATATATATATATATATA